>NW_028225184.1:15280327-15653425 GCF_052327205.1 Somniosus microcephalus
GAAATCAGACAGGGTTCGTGCTCCTGATCACTGTCCAGTGACCCCTGGGTTAGAGAGAGAGGTGAAATCAGCCAGGGTTCCTGCTCCTGATCACATTCCAGTGACCCCTGGGTTAGAGAGAGAGGCAAAATCAGCCAGGGTTCGTGATCCTGATCACTGTCCAGTGACCCCTGGGTTAGAGAGAGGTGAAATCAGCCAGGGTTCCTGCTCCTGATTACAGTCCAGTGAACCCTGGGTTAGAGAGAGAGGGGAAATCAGCCAGGGCTCCTGCTCCTGATCACAGTCCAGTGACCCCTGGGTCAGAGAGAGGGGATATCAGCCAGGGTTCCTGCTCCTGATCACTGCCCAGTGACCCCTGGGTTAGAGAGAGGGGATATCAGCCAGGGTTCCTGCTCCTGATCACTGCCCAGTGACCTCTGGGTTAGAGAGAGAGGGGAAATCAGCTAGGGTTCCTGCTCCTGATCACTATCCATGACCCCTGCGTTAGAGAGAGGAGGAAATCAGCCAGGGTTCCTGCTCCTGATCATTATCCAGTGACCCCTGGGTTAGAGAGAAGGGAAATCAGCCTGGGTTCATGCTCCTGATCACTATCCAGTGACCCCTAGGTTAGAGAGAGGGGAAATAATCCAGGGTTCCTGCTCCTGATCACTGCCCAGTGACCCCTAGGTTAGAGAGAGGGGAAACCAGCCTGGGTTCCTGCTCCTGATCACTGCCCAGTGACCCCTGGGTTAGAGAGAGAAGGGAAATCAGCCAGGGTTCCTGCTCCTGATCACAGTCTAGTGACCCCTGGGTTAGAGAGACAGGTGAAATTAGCCAGGTTTCCTGCTCCTGATCACAGTCCAGTGACCCCTGGGTTTGAGAGAGAGGGGAAATCAGCCAGGGTTCCTGCTCCTGATCATTGTCCAGTGACCCCTGGGTGAGAGAGAGAGGGAAATCAGCCAGGGTTCCTGCTCCTGATCACAGTCCAGTGACCCCTGGGTTAGAGAGAGAGGGGAAATCAGCCAGGGTTCCTGCTCCTGATCACTGTCCAGTGACCCCTGGGTTAGAGAGAGGGGAAATCAGCCCGGGTTCCAGCTCCTGATCACTATCCAGTGACCTAGAGAGAGGGGGAACCATCCAGGGGTCATGCTCCTGATCACTGTCCAGTGACCCCTGGGTTAGAGAGAGGGGAAATCAGCCAGGGTTCGTGCTCCTGATCTCTGTCCAGTGACCCCTGGGTTAGAGAGAGGGGAAATCAGCCAGGGTTCCTGCTTCTGATCACTGTCCAGTGACACCTGGGTTAGAGAGAGGGGAAAATCAGCCAGGGATCCTGCTCCTGATCATAGTCCAGTGACCCCTGGGTTAGAGAGAGAGGAGAAATCAGCCAGAGTTCAAACCAAATCGCATTGTACGTTATCACTTTAATCAAAGTATTTTCTGTGTCTCTCTCAATAAACAAAGAGTGGTTTCTTCTAAAGTAGCTTCCTGCAATTTTTTTACATCATTACATAACTCTTGCTTCAATTAACACTCCACTAAATGTTTAAGAGGAAATCTATATTTACGTTATTCCTGTGACTTGTTAGGACGATCGAACGACAGACATTATAAAATGTTTGTGTTTTTCCCTTTCGTGGTTCTCTTGCTAAATGTGTTCATGGTATATTTTTTAAAAGTCATTAAAAAGTAATATGTATCTCCGACAAATCCTCCCCTACCTTCCCCCTCCTCAACACCATGGTTGCGTGTTTGTGTAAAGCTACTCACTTCAGTCAATCACTCAAAATCAAATCTTGAGATATTTCAATTTTAAAACATTTTAACCATTTCAGAGCTCTTTAAAAGCATTTGGACTTCAAGACCTGGTTGAAATTGTTTAGGTGAGGGGAAAATTGGCTTTTGCTTCAATCTCTTCCAAAATCATGTTCGAAACTTAGGGGGAAAAAGTGTTTTTTACACTCATTTTTGGTCAAAGGTTCATTAAAAATCTTTAAATCCTTTCAAGTCTCACTGCAGCTTTGACAGAAGAAGTTGCTCCATGTTTCTCCTTCCCCCTTCAATGCTGTCGTGAAACATCCGACAAAATGAAGTCTAATTCCAAACGGAGCTCCAATCAGAAAGTGAATAAAGTGGTTAAACTTCCTAAGAAGGCGGCGAGGTTATCTATCCCCAGCCTTGGCGATGAGTTGGGATCAGTTTTTGGAGATGTTGTTTCCTCTTTTTCTGTTGGCGTTCCCTCCGTCTCTCAGGCTCTGAGGTACAAACGGAGGGACAAACTATTTCCCTTCCTCGCAACATGATTAAAATAACCTTGGCTGATTTCCCTCTCTCTCTAACCCAGGGGTCACTGGACAGTGATCAGGAGCAGGAACCCTGGCTGATTTCCCTCTCTCTCTAACCCAGGGGTCACTGGACAGTGATCAGGAGCAGGAACCCTGGCTGATTTCCCCCTCTCTCTCTAACCCAGGGGTCACTGGGCAGTGATCAGGAGCAGGAACACTGGCTGATTAAAATAACCCTGGCTGATTTCCCTCTCTCTCTAACCCAGGGGTCACTGGACAGTGATCAGGAGCAGGAACCCTGGCTGATTTCCCTCTCTCTCTAACCCAGGGGTCACTGGGCAGTGATCAGGAGCAGGAACCCTGGCTGATTTCCTTCTCTCTCTCTAATCCAGGGGGTCACTGGGCAGTGATCAGGAGCAGGAACCCTGGCTGATTTCCCCACTCTATGGGGAGAGAGCGGGGCAGTGGGATTAGTTTGGGATTGATACAGGGCTTTGGGGAGAGAGCGAGGCATTGGGAATAGTTTGGGATTGATGCAGGGCTATGGGGTGAGAGCGGGGGTTTGGGGTTAGTTTGGAATTGATGAAGGGCTATGGGGAGAGCGGGGCAGTGGGATTAGTTTGGGATTGATACAGGGCTATCGGGAGAGAGAGTGGCATTGGGAATAGTTTGGGATTGATGCAGGGCTATGGGGTGAGAGCGGGGGTGTGGGATTAGTTTGGGATTGATGAAGGGCTATGGGGAGAGCGAGGCATTGGGATTAGTTTGGGACTGAGACAGAGGGTTGTCAAGTAGCTGTTCCCAGTCCACTTTGGACAGATCCTGCCTTATCATATTAAAAGCGGCCTGTTGTTTGCTAAATTTCCCCACTAAACTCATTGTTAATCTGCTTTATCAAAACGTGCCTGGATCTCCTGGTATATTTCAATACTGAACCTCGGTAGATTAAATAAACGTGTTACCGTGATTTGATTTAAATGCAGAGGAGGGATTCACATGCAGTTGAATGTTGGTCTGCAGATATCTGGGTTCACCTTAGAAAAATGAAGCAAATAAAAGACAATTAAAGTCTGTTCTGGGCATTCTTACTGAGATTTGAATGAGTTTTAGGCCGTGAGACTCACTGTCTTATACACAGGAGTGAAGGGTTACATCAAACAAAGATAATGGCCCTGAAATCATGGTCTCCATAACGACGACTTAGGCCTTGGTAGAGGTCCCGCAAGTTCCGTGTTTCCGTCTGCGCTGTGTATGCACTGAATCCCCGGACTTGCAATCTATCAAGGTTTGCTGCAGAATCGATAGAGTAAAGCTCTCTTTAAACCAGCCCATCGAAAAATCACAGGGTAGGAAAAACGCGGGTTAGATACAGAGTGAAGCTCCCTCTACACTGTCCCATCAAAAAACTCCCAAGGCAGGTACCGCACGGGTTAGGTACAGAGTAATGCTCCCTCTACACTGTCCCATCAAACACTCCCAAGGCAGGTACTGCACGGGTTAGATACAGAGTAAAGCTCCCTCTACACTGTCCCATCAAACACTCCCAGGGCAGGTACAGTACGGGTAAGATACAGAGCAAAGCTCCCTCTACACTGTCCCATCAAACACTCCCAGGGCAGGGACAGCATGGGGTTAGATACAGAGTAAAGCTCCCTCTACACTGTCCCATCAAACACTCCCAGGGCAGGTACAGCATGGGTTAGATACAGAGTAAAGCTCCCTCTACACTGTACCATCAAACACTCCCAAGGCAGGTACCGCACGGGTTAGATACAGAGTAAAGATCCCTCTACACTGTCCCATCAAACACTCCCAGGGCAGGTACAGCACGGGTTAGATACAGAGTAAAGATCCCTCTACACTGTCCCATCAAACATTCCCAGGGCAGGTACAGCACGGGTTAGATACAGAGTAAAGCTCCCTCTACACTGTCCCATCAAACACTCCCAGGGCAGCTACAGCACGGGGTTAGATACAGAGTAAAGCTCCCTCTACACTGTTCCATCAAACACTCCCAGGGCAGGTACAGGGCAGCCAGGGTATCCCTGTATCAGCCAGAGTCGGCCAATCGGCTCCTCGAGCCTGCTCCGCCATTCAATAAGATCATGGCTGATCTGATCGTAACCGCCAATCCACTATCACAGAATCATCTCCTGAATCTAACAGAATTAGACACACGAAATAGGAGCAGGATCAGGCTACATGGCCCCTGGGCCCACTCCGCTACCCACAGGGACATGACCGATCCGAACCTAGACTCATGTCCAAATTACTGCCCGCTCCCCGTAACCCTTAATTCCCTTTACTTCTAGGAAACTGTCTATTTCTGTTTTAAATTCATGTAATGACGTAGATTCTACAGCTTTTTGGGGCAGCATATTCCATAGACCTACCACCCTCTGAGTGAAGTAGTTCCTCCTCATCTCAGTTTTGAAAGAGCAGCCCCTTATTCTAAGACTATGCCCCCTAGTTCTAGTTTCACCCATCATCAAGAACATCTTCCCCGCATCCACCCGATCCAACCCCTTCACAATCTTATATGTTTCAATAAGATCGCCTCTCATTCTTCTGAACTCCAATGAGTAGAGTCCCAATCTACTCAACCTCTCCTCATATGTCCATCCCCTCATCCCCGGGATTAACCGAGTGAACCTTCTTTGTACTGACTCGAGAGCAAGTATGTCCTTTCTTAAGTATGGACACCTCTCTCCTGAGGTTTATATCCATCAATGTTAAAATAGGGAGAGCTGTGAAATGGGAGGCTGATTCACAATCACCCGGTTTGTTCTATAGCACCAAGTCAAAACCTACACCAGTGTTATTTCCCTCTATGTCTCTGCCTCTGTCCTGTGGGTAAATGGAGTCGAGGTGCAGATCAGCCACAATCCAACATTGTTGGGACAGGCTCGATGGGCTGAATGGCCTCCTATGTCAAACAATGTGTGTCTCTTTTCTCTGTTCAGGGTTCAGGGACACCCAGCTCAGGTTTTGTTTCCCAGTACACTGATGGGGGTTGGAGGGGGGGGCGGGGGAACATCTTCCTGCAGTGAGGAATACGGCTGGAGCTGGGATCGTACTGTGCGTAAAGGTTGGGAATGTCAGTCAACCTCTGCATGTCTCCATGTCTGACCCTCTGATCTCTAATGTCACCCATCTCACTCACCATCCTGTATCCCCAGGCTTCTCAATCTCTCTCCAATTAGGTTCCAGACACTCATTATACAGTGAGCGGCGGCAGCCATTTTGTGCTCGGTGCGGGGTGGTGTGGAGTGTTACAGAGTTTGTGTTTGTCTGGACATGAATTAAACTAAATTAAAGAGTGTCATGAGTTGGATCCACACCAGGTAAGTGAGCCACACGAGGGGCAAAATAAAGTTTCAGCAGCAGTGGGGAGGGAGATTGACCGGGCGGGGCGGGGGGATTATACAGGGATGGAGATATATGGGGGTCTTATACAGGGGGGGGCTGTGGAGTTTCACCAAGGGGAGGAGGGAAGGAGTTTCACAGAGGAGAGAGATACACGGAGGAGTGTACAGGGAGATGGGTGAATTATACAGGGGGGAGTGATTGTACAGGAGTGGCGTACGGGTGGATTATACAGCAGGCGGGGGCAGGAGAGTTTCAAGGTGGGGGAGCTTCACGAAGGTTTAGTAGGCAGGGGTATTTAGGGGGGTTGGGGGATTTTAATGGTGCGGGGGGGAGACAGCGGGGGGGGGAAACAGCGGGGGGGAAACAGCGGGGGGGGAAACAGCGGGGGGGAAACAGCGGGGGGGGGAAACAGCGGGGGGGGGGAAACAGCAGGGGGGGAAACAGTGGGGTTTCTTTGATGTAATGTTTTCCTGATTAACCTGTTTGGACACCATTCACACCTTGATTGCTGTGATTGTCTCTCTGCCGAGGTGTGATAAATGGCAGTTAGAAAGATTACCTGTAAACATCTGACATTATTCTCTGACTATATAAGCTGTGTTTTTATGCATATCTCCACTGCACCTGACGAAGGAGCAGCGCTCTGAAAGCTTGTGATTTCAAATAAAACTGTTGGACGAAAACCTGGTGTTGTGTGACTTCTTACCTCTGCTAAGGGAAATAGATCCTTCCTAACTACTCTCACCAGACCCCTCATACTTTTATACACCTCAATTAAATTTTTCCTCAGCCTTCACTGTTCCGAGGGAAACTACCCCAGCCTATCCAATCCTTCCACATAGCTATATTTTTCCATTCCTGGCAAGATCCTCGTAAATCTCCTCTGCACCCTCTCCAGTGCAACCACATCCTTCCTGTAATATGGTGACCAGAACTGCACGTAGTATTCAAGCTGTGGCCTAAACATTGTTGTATGCAGTTTTAGCATAACTTGCCTGCTCTTATATTCTATGCCTCCGCTAATGAAGGAAATATTCTGTACGCCTTTTTAACTACTTTATCGACATATCAACGTACCTTTAAGGATCTGTGTACATACATTCCAAGATCCGTCTGTTCCTCTTCACGTCTCAGTATCCTCCCATTAATTGTGTATTCCCTTGCCTCGTTGCCCCTCCCCAAAAGCATTACCTCACACTTTTCCGGATTGAATTCCATTTGCCACTTTTCTGCCCAGCTGACCAGTTCATCGATATCTCCCTGCAGTCTAAAGCCTTCCTCCTCACTGTCAACGAGACAGCCAATTATTGTATCATCTGCAAATTTCTTTATTATCCCATCTACATTGAACTCTATATAGAAACATAGAAACATAGAAAGTAGGAGCAGGAGTAGGCCATTCGTCCCCTCTAGCCTGCTCCGCCATTCAATGCGATCATGGCTGATCATCCAAGTTCAGTACCCAGTCCCTGATTTCTCCCCATACCCCTTGATCTCTTTAGCCTCAAGAAATATATCCAACTCCTTCTTGAATATATTTAATGAATTGGCCTCTACTGCCTTCTATGGTAGAGAATTCCACAGGTTCACCACTCTCTGGGTGAAGATATTCCTCCTCATTTCTGTCCTAAATGGCTTACCCCTTATCCTTAGACTGTGACCCCTGGTTCTGGATTCCCCGACCATCGGGAACATCCTCCCTGCATCTAGTCTGTCCAGTCCTGCCAGTATTTTATAAGTTTCAACGAGATCCCCTCTCAATCTTCTAAACTCCAGTGAGTACAAGCCCAATCGACACAATCTCTCCTCATACGTCATTCCTGCCATCCCAGGTATCAGCCTGGTGAATCTTCACTGAACTCCTTCCATGGCAAGAGCATCCTTCCTCAGATAGGGCGGCCAAAACTGCACACAATACTCAAGATGTGGTCTCACCAAGGCCCCGTACAATTGCAGCAAGGCATCCTTGTTCCTGTACTCAAACCCTCTCGCTACAAAGGCCAACATACCATTTGCCATCTTAACCGCCTGCGGCACCTGCATGCTTACCTTCAGCGACTGGTGCACAAGGACACCCAGGTCTCGTTGCACTTCCCCTTCTCCCAATCTATTGCCATTCAGATAATAATCTGCTTTCCTGTTTTTGAAACCAAAGTGGATAACCTCATATTTATCCACGTTATATTGCATCTGCCATGCTTCTGCCCAATCACCCAACCTGTCCAAATCGCCCTATATTTTCTCAGCATCCTCCTCACAGCACACAAGCCCACCCAGCTTTGTGCCGTCTGCAAATTTGGAGATATTACATCGAGTTCCCTTGTATAGATCATTAATATATATTGTGAATAGCTGGGGTCCAAGGACTGATCCCTGCGGTAACCCACTAGTCACTGCCTGCCACTCGGAAAATGACCCATTTATTCCAACTCTTTGCTTTCTATCTGCCAACCAGTTCTCTATCCAAGTCAATACCTTGCCCCCAATCCCATGTGCATTAATTTTGCACGCTAATCTCTTATGCGGGACCTAATCGAAAGCCTTCTGAAAGTCCAAATACACCACATCCACTGGTTCTCCCTTATCTATTTTACTAGTTATGTCCTCAAAAAATTCCAGTAGATTAGTCAAGCACGATTTACCTTTTGTAAATCCATGTTGACTTTGTCCGATCCTGTCACTGTTTTCCAAGTGCTCTGCTATTACATCTTTTATAATGGACTCTAGCATTTTCCCCACTACTGATGTCAGGCTTACCGGTCTGTAATTCGCCGTTTTGTCTCGACCACCTTTTTTGAATAGTGGGGTAACATTAGCTACCCTCCAATCCATGGGTACTGTTCCAGATTCCATCGAATGTTGGAAGATGATCAGCAATGCATCTACTATTTCTAGGGGCACTTCCTTAAGTACCCTAGGAGGTAGATTATCAGGCTCTGGGGATTTATCGGCCTTCAATCCCATCAATTTCCCTAACACCATTTCCCTACAAATATTAATATATAATACAAAAGAATGGGACCATGTAGTGAGCCCTTTGGAGCACCACTGGAAACAACCTTCCAGTCACAAAAGCTTCCCTCAACTATGAGTATATCATTTAATTGTAGTGTAATTAGTGGTATTGAATTGATTTAAATTCATTTGAATTAATTAAAGGGTAATTCATGGCAGGACAGCTCGGCGCCGTGGCATGCTCTTCCTGCGCTATGTGGGAAGTCAGGGGCACTTCCTGTGTCCCTGACGACCATGTGTGCGGGAAGTGTATCCAGCTGCAGCTACGGACAGACCGCATTGCGGCGCTGGAGCTGCCGTTGGATACATACTGGAGACTTCACAATGCTGAGGACATCATGGATAGCTGGTTTAGGGATTTGGACACACTGCAGGTAAAGTTTGCACAGGCAGAAACGGAATGCGTGACCACCAGTCAGAGTAGTAGGTGCAGGTGGGTAGTGCAGGGGACCCCTGTGGCCATCCCCCTCTCAAACAGATATACCACTGGGAGAGCGATAGTGATAGGGGAACTATTGTAAGTGTAATAGATAGGATTGTCTGCGGCCACCAAGGAGACTCCAGCATGTTATGTTGCCTCCCTGGTGCAATGGTCAATGATGTCTCGGGGTGGCTGCAGGGCATTCTGGAGGGGGAGGGTGAACAGCCAGTTGTCGTGGTGCATATAGGTACCAAAGAAATAGGTAACAAACGGGATGAGTTATTAAAGCTGAAAATAGTGAGTAAGGAGGTAAATTAAAAAATAGAACCTCAAAGGTAGTAATCTCAGGATTGCTACTAGTGCCATGAGCTAGTCAGAGCAGAAATAGAAGGATATTTCAGATGAATACGAGGCCAGAGGAATGGAGCAAGGGGGAGTGATTCAATTTCCTGGGACATTGGAACCGGTTCTGGGGGACTTGGCACCAGTACAAACTGGAAAGTTTGCACCTGGGCGGTAACGGGACCAATGTTATAGGGGGAGTGTTTGCTAGTGCCGTTGGGGAGGGTTTAAACTAAGAGAGCAGGTGTGTGGGAACATCTGCAGGGAGACAGAAGGAAGTGAAGCAAGGATAGAAACAAAATGCAGCAAGGAGCAAAGCAAAAGTGGAAGGCAGAGAAATCAAGGGTGTAAATCAAACAGGGCTACAGTAAATAATAATTCTAAAAGGATTAAGAGTGTTATAAAATCAAGCCTGAAGGTGTGTCTTAATGCGAGGAGCGTTCCTAATAAGGTGGATGATTTAGCTGCACAAATAGATGTAAACGGATATGATGTAATTGGAATTACAGAGACATGGCTCCAGGGTTACACAGGCTGGAAATGCAACATCTAGGGTTATTCAATATTCAGGAAGGACAGGCAAAAATCTAAAGTAGGTGGGGTAGCATTGCTGGTTAAAGAGCAGTATAACACAATAGTAAGGAAGGATGTTAGCTCTGATGATGTGGAATCTGTATGGGTAGAGCTGAGAAGTACCAAGGGGCAGAAAACGCTAGTGGGAGATGCATACAGACCTCCAAACAGTCATGCTGAGTTTGGGGGTGGCATTAAATGGGAAATTAGAGATGTACAATAAGGGCAAAGCAGTTATCATGGGTGACTTTAATGTACATATAGATTGGGCTAACCAAATAAGTAACAATACTGTGGAGGAGGAATTTCTAGAGTATAGATGGCTCCCGGGACCAATATGTCGAGGAACCAACTAGAGATCAGGCCATCTTAGACTGGGTATTATGTAATGAGAAAGGATTAATTAGCAATGTTTTTGTGCGAAGCCCCTTGGGTCGGAGAGATCATAACATGAAATAATTCGTCATTAAGATGGAGAGTGAAGTAGTTGAATCAGAGACTAGGGTTCTGAATTTAAATAAAGGAATGTACGATGGTATGAGGCCCAAGTTGGCGAGGATGGATTGGGTAATGTTACGTAAAGGGTTGACGGTCGATTGGCAATGGCAATCATTTAAAGATCGCATGGATAAACTGCAGAATTTCTTCATCCCTGTTTGGCATGAAAATAAAATAAAAATGTGACTCAACCGTGGCTAACAAGGGAAATTAGGGATAGCATAACATCCAAGTAGAGGACATATAAATTGGACAGAAAAAGCAGCAGAATCGAGGATTGGGAAGAGTTAGGGATTCAGCAAAGGAGGACAATGGGATTAATTAAGAGGGGGGAAATAAAATATGAGACTAAGCTTGCAGGGAACAGAAAAACTGACTGTAAAAGCTTCTATATATATGTGGAGGGTAAAAGATTGGTGAAGTCAAGCGTAGGTCCCTTGCAGTCAGAATCAGGAGACTTTATAAAGGGGAACAAGGAAATGGCAGGCCAATTAAATACATACTTTGGATCTGTCTTCACAAAGGAGGACACAAATCACCTTCCAGAGATTTCGGGGAACATCGGGTCTAATTAGAGGGAGGAATTGAATGAAATCATTATTTGTAGGGAAATGGTGTTAGGGAAATTGACGGGATTGAAGGCCGATAAATCCCCAGGGCCTGATAATCTACATCCTAGGGTACTTAAGGAATTGGCCCAGAAATGGTAGATGCATTGCTGGTCATCTTCCAAAATTCGATAGACTCTAGAATAGTACCCATGGATTGGAGGGTAGCTAATGTTACCCCACTATTCAAAAAAGGTGGTCAAGAGAAAAGGGGTAAGCCTCACATTGGTATTGGGGTAAATGCTAGAGCCATTATAAAAGATGTAATAGCAGAGCACTTGGAAAACAGTGACAAGATCGGACAAAGTCAACATGGGTTTTCAAAAGGTAAAGCATGTTTGACTAATCTACTGGAATTTTTTGATGATGTAACTGGTAGAATAGATAAGGGAGAACCAGTAGATGTGGTGTATTTGGACTTTCAGAAGGCTTTCGATAAGATCCCGCATAAGAGATTAGCGTGTAAAGTTAAAGCACATGGGATTGGGGGTAAGGTACTGACTTGGATAGATTACTGGTTGGCAGATAGGAAGCAAATAATTGGAATAAAAGAGTCTTTTTCCGAGTGGCAGGCAGCGACTAGTGGGGTACCGCAGGGATCAGTGCTTGGACCCCAGATATTCACAATATATATTATTGATCTAGACGAGGGAACTAGATATAATATCTCCAAATGTGCAGACGACACACAGCTGGGTGGGTGTGTATGTGGTGAGGAGGATGCCGAGAAACTCCATTATGATTTGGACAGGTTGGGCGACTGGGCAGATGCATGGCAGATGCAGTATAATGTGGATCAATGTGAGGTTATCCACTTTGTTGGCAAAAACAGGAAGACAGATTAATATCTGAATGGCAATAGATTGCGAAAAGGGGAAGTGCAACGAGACCTGGGCGCCCTTGTGCACCAGTTGCTGATGGTAAGCATGCAGGTGCAGCAGGCGGTTAAGAAGGCAAATGGAATGTTGGCCTTCGTAGCGAGAGGGTTCGAGTACAGGAGCAAGGATGTCTTGCTACAGTTGTACAGGGCCTTGGTGAGACCGCACCTTGAGTATTGTGTGCAGTTTTGGTCACCTTATCCGAGGAAGGATGTTCTTGCCATGGAGTGGGTGCAGCGAAGATTCACCAGATGGATACCTGGGATGGCAGGAATTATGTATGAAGAGAGATTGAGTCGATTAGGCTTATATTCGCTGGAGTTCAGAAGAATGAGAGGGGATCTTATTGAAACTTATAACATTCTAACAGGACTAGACACACTACATGAAGGAAGGATGTTCACGATGGAGGGGGAGTCCAGCACCAGGGGTCACACACTAAGGATAAGGGGTAAGCCATTTACGACTGAGATGAGGAGGAATTTCTTCACCCAGAGAGTGGTGAACCTGTGGAACTCTCTAACACAGAAGGCAGTTGAGGCGAATTCATTAATATATTCAAGAAGGAGTTGGATATATTTCCTAAGGCTAAAGGGATCAAGGGATATGGGGAGCAGGCAGGGACAGGGTACTGAATTTGGATGATCAGCCATGATCTCATTAAATGGCGGATTGGGCTCGAGGGGCCGAATGGCCTACTCCTGCTCCTTACTTCTTTGTTTCTATGTTTCTAATACCCTTTGCTTCCTGACAGTGAGCCAATTATGGATCCAATTTGACACTCTCCATTTACATTTTTGACGAGCCTGCAATGTGGGACCTCGACAAAAGCCTTGCTTAAATCCATGTAGATTACATCAAACGCACTGCCCTCATCGACCTTCCATGTTACCTCATGAAAGAATTCAAACAAGTAAGTCAGACACGGCCTTCCCTTCACAACACCATGCTGACTGTTCTTGATTACCTACACGTGTACAGGTCAAACCAATTTTAAAATGTTCATGAACTTTAACAGTATGTGTTGTATCCGTGTGTTAATGGAGACACGGAATGCAGGAGTTGGTTTAACAGGTGTTTACTGGACAAAGTCTGGAGGTGAACTAACAGATACAAGACACTATACAGGCTTATATACCCGAGTGGCCACTACCGGAATTACAGTGCACAGGGGCTCTTAAAGGCACATACACCACAGTATTTAATACATTATCAGTTCTGTATTGTCCTGTAAAAATAATTCAAAAACACAACTATTTCATTCACATAAATTATCAAGGACAGGGGCCATTGGCGAGCGGGGTACGAAGCGGAACATTTGTCCATATATTTCAGGGAAAGTGGAGGGCTGGGTTCCAGGAAATAGGAGACTGGGGAAGTACAGTCTAGTGGTGGTGAAGGGGGCAGAGGGGGTCTGATGGCTGAGGCACAGATCTCAGTTGAACAGCATGCTGAGGTTGTGTACAGTCAGATTAAAACTGAGCCAGCAGCCACGGGAAAGAAGTGAGTCCGAGGCTGATTATGGAGAGTTCCTCCAGGCCCAGAAAATGATGGGATGGGATGGGTCTATGCCTTTGTCAATGGGAGGAAATTCTGGATCGTCTGCGATTGAACGTTACTCGCAGTCTGGGAGCACAGCCGTGGCGCAGTGGTAATGGGGCAGGCAAAACAACAACAACAACAACAACCTACATTTATATAGGGCCTTTAATGGAGCTAAACGGTGTCATAGACAATCCACTGGGAGTTGATCGTGTCCACACAACATGCCGCCGAGTGGCAGTGTACAGATTCGAAAGAGCAGGGACTGAGGGTATATCCTCATGAAATTCCACAGAAGATCAGGTGAGTGCTGGAGGATGAGCAATTGTTGGAGGTACATTGAACAGTATGGCGATTCTACAATCCCAATATCCATCCCCTCTTGGTAAACTCCGCCACATTACCAGCTTATCCAGACCCGCAATCTCCCCGACCATTGCTCCTCCATCTCTTAGCAGTCGTACTCCCATTGTGGCTAATTTTCTACTGTTTATACACTTCATAGAATGGTTTGTCAGTGCCATTTATGTTGCTCATTCCTCCCCTGTTGTACCTTAAAGGTTATAACCTCCCTTTAATCCGCCCATGAAAAGGAAGTTTCCATAGCAGAACCCATCAATGCCAAGTGTTGGCCTTTCCTATGCTCTCTCACATGTTTCACAATTATACATTTATTATATATCACAGAATCATAGAATGATACCACACAGAGCAAGTTATTATCTTAATGGCAAGAAACTGGAAAGTGCTGCAGTACAAAGGGATCTGGGGGTCCTGGTGCACGAAACTCAAAAGGTTGTATGCAGGTGCAGCAAGTGATTAAGAAGGCCAATGGAATGTTGGCTTTCATTGCTAGGGGGATAGAATATAAAAACAGGGAGGTATTGCTTCAGTTGTACAAGGTCTTGGTGAGACCGCACCTGGAATATTGCGTACAGTTTTGGTGTCCATGCTTAAGAAAGGACATACTTGCTCTCGAGTCAGTACAAAGAAGGTTCACTCGGTTAATCCCGGGGATGAGGGGATGGACATATGAGGAGAGGTTGGGACTCTACTCATTGGAGTTCAGAAGAATGAGAGGCGATCTTATTGAAACATATAAGATTGTGAAGGGGTTGGATTGGGTGGATGCGGGGAGGATGATCCCGATGATGGGTGAAACTAGAACTAGGGGGCATAGTCTTAGAATAAGGGGCTGCTCTTTCAAAACTGAGATGAGGAGGAACTACTTCACTCTGAGGGTGGTAGGTCCATGAAAGATGCTGTCCCAAAAAGCTGTAGAATCTACATCATTACATAAATTTAAAACAGAAATAGACAGTTTCCAAGAAGTAAAGGCAATTAAGGGTTACGGGGAGCGGGCAGGAATTTGGACATGAGTCTAGGTTCGGATCGGTCATGGCCCTGTGGGTGGCAGAACGGGCCCAGGGGCCGTGTAGCCTGATCCTGCTCCTATTTCGTGTGTCTAATTCTGTTAGATTCAGGAGATGTTTCTGTGATAGTAGATTGGCAGTTAGGATCAGATCAGCCATGATCTTATTGAATGGCGGAGCAGGCTCGAGGGGCCGATTGGCCTACTCCTGCTCCTATTTCTTATGTTCTTAGAAGGTGCTAATTCAGCTCATCCTGTCTATGCCTTAAGCACAAGTCTATATTAATTCACCTAATAAATAGCTACTGTATAAAGACAACTCTTTACTTTGTTAATCTATGTCTTTCCACAGTTCCAGTGCCAAGTTACCGTCTGCAGCTAACATCATTACCCTGTCCCTCTCTCTCTCTGTCCCTCTCTCTCTCTGTCCCTCTCTCTCTCTGTCTCTCTCTCTCTGTCCCTCTCTCTCTCTGTCTCTCTCTGTCCCTCTCTCTCTGTGTCCCTCTCTCTCTCTGTCCCTCTCTCTCTCTGTCCCCCTCTCTCTCTCTGTCCCTCTCTCTCTGTCTCTCTCTCTCTCTGTCTCTCTCTCTCTCTGTCCCTCTCTCTCTCTGTCCCTCTCTCTCTGTCCCTCTCTCTCTGTGTGTCTCTCTCTCTCTGTCCCTCTCTCTCTCTGTCTCTCTCTCTGTCCCTCTCTCTCTCTGTCCCTCTCTCTCTCTGTCCCTCTCTCTTTGTCACTCTCTCTTTCTGTCCCTCTCTCTCTCTCTGTCTCTCTCTCTCTCTGTCCCTCTCTCTCTGTCCCTCTCTCTCTCTGTCCCTCTCTCCCTCTCTCTCTGTCCCTCTCTCTCTCTGTCCCTCTCTCTCTCTGCCCCGCTCTCTCCCCATATTCCTGTATCAATCCCAAACTAATCCCACTGCCCCGCTCTCTCGCCATAGTCCTGCATCAATGCCAAACTTATCCCACTGCCCCGCTCTCTCGCCATAGTCCTGCATCAATCCCAAACTAATCCCACTACCCCGCTCTCACCCCAAAGCCCTGTATCGATCCCCAAACTAATCCCACTGCCCCGCTCTCACCCCAAACCTCGAGGAACAGCACCTTATCTTCCGATTCGGCACTCTGCAGCCTTCCGGACTCGATATCGAGTTCAACAATTTCAGATCATAACCTCGGCCCCTAATTCATTTTTTCTTGTAATTTTTCCACTCCTTTCCCCCGCCCCCCCCTTTCCTTTTGTTTCGCTCTCACACCTGGCAGCTAACCCTTGCCCTGCCAGTACACTTTACACCCAATCTCAGCCTATTACGATCTCGTCTAGCTTCTAACACCTTTCATTGTCTCTTTTTTACTTCTTTTGTTTCTTTTATTCTATTGTCCGATCGCAGCCCTGCCTCCGATCCATCTTTTCGTTCCAGTTTTGAAGAAAGGTTCGACCCGAAACGTCAACTCAAATTTCTGTCCACGGATGTTGCCTGAACTGCTGAGTTTTTCGAGCATTTTCTGTTGTTAATCACACTGCCCCGCTCACTCCCCATATCCCTGTATCAATCCCAAACTAATCCCCCTGCCCTGCTCTCTCCCCATAGATACAGAGTAAAGCTCCCTCTACACTGTCCCATCAAACACTCCCAGGGCAGGAACAACACGGGTTAGATGCAGATTGAAGCTCCCTCTACACTGTCCCATCAAACACTCCCAAGGCAGGTACCGCACGGGTTAGATACAGAGTAAAGCTCCCTCTACATTGTCCCATCAAATAATCCCAGGGCAGGTACAGCACGGGGTTAGATACAGAGTAAAGCTCCGTCTACACTGTCTCATCAAACACTCCCAGGGCAGGTACAGCATGGGTTAGATACAGAGTAAAGCTCCCTCTGCACTGTCACATCAAACACTCCCTGGGCAGATACAGCACGGGGTTAGATACAGAGTAAAGCTCCCTCTACACTGTCCCATCAAACACTCCCAGGGCAGGTACAGCACGGGTTAGATACAGAGTAAAGCTCCCTCTACACTGTCCCATTAAACACACCCAGGGCAGGTACGGCACGGGCTAGATACAGAGTAAGGCTCCCTCTACACTCTCCCATCAAACACTCCCAGGGCAGGTACAGCACGGGTTAGGTACAGAGTAAAGCTCCCTCTACACTG
Source organism: Somniosus microcephalus (assembly GCF_052327205.1). Taxonomy (NCBI): domain Eukaryota; kingdom Metazoa; phylum Chordata; class Chondrichthyes; order Squaliformes; family Somniosidae; genus Somniosus; species Somniosus microcephalus. The sequence goes on from NW_028225184.1 coordinate 15,297,356, forward strand.
TCCCATCAAACATGCCCAGGGCAGGTACAGCACGGTTTAGATATAGAGTAAAGCTCCCTCTACACTGTCCCCATCAAACACTCCCAGGGCAGGTACAGCATGTGTTAGATACAGAGTAAAGCTCCCTCTACACTGTCCCATCAAACACACCCAAGGCAGGTACCGCACGGGTTAGATATAGTGTAATGCTCCCTCTACACTGTCCCATCAAACACTCCCAGGGCTATGGGGAGAGAACGTGGCAGTGGGATTAGTTTGTGAATGATACAGGGCTATCGGGAGAGAGCAAGGCATTGGGAATAGTTTGGGATTGATACAGGGCAATCGGGAGATATCGGAGCAGTGTGATTCGTTTGGGATTGATACAGGGCTATGGGGAGAGAGTGGGACAGTTGGATTAGTTTGCAATTGATACAGGGCTATCGGGAGAAAGCGGGTCTTTGGGATTAGTTTGGGATTGATACAGGGCTATCGGGAGAAAGCGGGTCTTTGGGATTAGTTTGGGATTGATACAGGGCTAACGGGAGAGAGCGGGACAGTGGGATTAGTTTGGTATTGATACAGGGCTATCGGGAGAGATTGGGGCAGTGTGATTAGTTTGGGTTTCATACAGGGCTTTGGGGAGCGTGCGGGGCATTGGGATTAGTTTGCGATTGATACAGGACTATGGGGAGAGAGCGGGTCAGTGGGACTAGTTTGGGATTGATACAGAGCTATGGGCAGAGAGCGGGGCAATGGGATTAGTTTGGGGATTGATACAGGTCTATGGGGTGAGAGCGGGGCAGGGTGATTAGTTTGGGATTGATACAGGACTATGGGGAAAGAGCGGGGCATTGGGATTAGTTTGGGGATTGATACAGGTCTATGGGGTGAGAGCGGGGCAGTGGGATTAGTTTGGGATTGATACAGAGCTATGGGCAGAGAGCGGGGCAGTGGGATTAGTTTGGGGATTGATAAAGGTCTATGGGGTGAGAGCGGGGCAGGGTGATTAGTTTGGGATTGATACAGGACTATGGGGAGAGTGCGGGGCAGTGGGATTAATTGGGGATCGATGCAGGGCTATGGGGTGAGAGCGCGGCAGTGGAATTAGTTTGGGAATGATGCAGGGCTATGGGGTGAGAGCGGGGCAGTGTGATTAATTCAGGATTGATGCAGGACTATGGGAAGAGAGCGGGGCGGTGGGATTAGTTTGAATTGATACAGGACTATGGGGAGAGAGCGTGGCAGCGGGATTATTTTGCGATTGATACAGGGCTATGGGGAGAGAGCGGGGCAGTGGGATTAGTTTGGGATTGATACAGAGCTATGGGGATATAGCGGGGCAGTTAGATTAGTTTGGCATTGATACACGGCTATGGGGAGAGTGCAGGGCAGTGGGATTACTTTGGGGATTGATACAGGGCTATGGGGAGAGCGCGGGGCAGTGGGATTAGTTTGGGATTGATACAGGGCTATCGGGAGAGATCGGGGCATTGTGATTAGTTTGCGATTGGTACAGGGCGATGGGGAGAGAGCGGGCATTGGGATTAGTTTGGGATTGATACAGGGCTATCGGGAGAGAGCAGGACAGTGGGATTAGTTTGGGATTGATACAGGGCTATCGGGAGTGAGCAGGGCAGTGGCATTAGTTTTGGATTGATACAGGGCTATGGGGAGTGAGTGGGGCAGTGGACTTAATTTGGGGATTGATACAGGGCTATGGGTTGTGAGCGGGGCAGTGGGATTAGTTTGGGTTTGATACAGGGCTATGGGGAGAGAGCGGGGCAGTGGAATTAGTTTGGGATTGATACAGGGCTATGGGGTGAGAGCGGGGCAGTGTGATGTGTTTGGGTTTGATACAGGGTTATCGGGAGCGAGCGAAGCATTGGGAATAGTTTGGGATTGATACAGGGCTATCGGGTGTGAGCGGGGCAGTGGGATTAGTTTGGGATTGATACAGGTCTATGGGGAGAGAGCGGGGCAGTGGGATTAGTTTGGGATTGATGGAGGGCTATGGGTTGAGAGCGGGGCAGTGTGATTAGCTTGGGATAGATACAGGGCTTTGGGGTGAGAGCGGGACAGTGGGATTAGTTTAGGATTGATACTGGGCTTTGGGTTGACAGCCGGGCAGTGTGATTAGTTTGGGATTGATACAGGGCTATGGGGAGAGAACCGGGCAGTGGGATTAGTTTGGGATTGATACAGGACTATGGGGAGAGAGCGAGGCAGTCGGATTAGTTTGGGATTGATACAGAGCTATGGGGAGAGAGCGGGGCAGTGGTATTAGTTTGGGGATAGATACAGGGCTATGGGGGGAGAGCGAGGCAGTGTGATTAGTTTGGGATTGATACAGGGCTATGGGGTGAGAGCGGGGCAGTGGGATTAGTTTGGGATTGATACAGGGCTATCGGGAGTGAGCGGGGCAGTTGGATTAGTTTGGGATTGATACAGGGCAATGGGGAGTGAGTGGGGCAGTGGGCTTAGTTTGGGGATTGATACAGGGCTAAGGGTTGTGAGCGGGGCAGTGGGATTAGATTGGGATTGATACAGGGCTATGGGGAGAGAGCGGAGCAGGGGGGATTAGTTTGGGATTGATGCAGGGCTATGGGCGGAGAGCGGGGCAGTGGTATTAGTTTGGGATTGATACAGAGCTATGGGGAGAGAGCGGGGCAGTGGGATTAGTTTGGGATTGATACAGGGCTATCGGGAGAGAGCGAGGCATTGGGAATAGTTTGGGATTTATACAGGGCTATGGGGAGAGAGTGGGGCAGTAGGATTAGTTTGGGATTGATACAGAGCTATGGGGAGAGAGCAGGGCAGTAGGATTAGTTTGGGGATAGATACAGGGCTATGGGGGGAGAGCGAGGCAGTGTGATTAGTTTGGGATTGATACAGGGCTATGGGGTGAGAGCGGGGCAGTGGGATTAGTTTGGGATTGATACAGGGCTATGGGGTGAGAGCGGGGCAGTAGGATTAGTTTGGGGATTGATACAGGGCTATGGGGGGAGAGCGAGACAGTGTGTTTAGATTTGGATTGATACAGAGCAATGGGGAGAGTTCGGGGCAGTGGGATTACTTTGGGGATTGATGCAGGGCTATGGGGGGAGAGCGAGGCAGCGGGATTAGTTTGGGACTGATGCAGGTCTAAGGGGAGAGAGCGGGGCACAGGGATAAGTTTGGGATTGACTCAGGTCTATGGGGGGAGAGCGAGGCAGTGTGATTAGTTTGGGATTGATACAGGGCTATGGGGTGAGAGCGGGGCGGTGGGATTAGTTTAGGATTGATACAGGTCAATGGAGAGAGAGCGGGGCATTGGGATTAGTTTGGGATTGATGCAGGACTATGGGGTTAGAGCGTGGCAGTTCGATTAGATTAGGATTGATGCCGGACTATGGGGAGAGAGCGGGGCACTGGGATAAGTTTGGGATTGACTCAGGTCTATGGGGGGAGAGCGGGGCAGTGGGATTAGTTTGGGATTGATGCAGGACTATGGGGAGAGAGCGGGGCAGTGGGATTAGTTTGGGATTGATGCAGGACTATGGGGAGAGAGCATGGCAGTGGGATTAGTTTGGGATTGATACAGGGCTATAGGGAGAGAGTGGGGCAGTGGGATTATTTTGGTGATTGGTACAGGGCTATGGGGAGAGAGCAGGGCAGTGTGATTAGTTTGCGATTGTTACAGGGCTTTGGGGTGAGAGCGGGGCAGTGGAATTAGTTTGGGATTGATGCAGGACTATGGGGCGAGAGCATGGCAGTGGGATTAGTTTGGGATTGATACAGGGCTATGGGGAGAGAGCGGGGCAGGGGGACTAGTTTGGGATTGATACAGGGCTATGGGGAAAGAGCGGGGCAGTGGGATTAGTTTGGGATTGATACAGGGCTTTGGGTTGGGAGCGGGGCAGTGTGATTAGTTTGGGGATTGATACAGGGCTATCGGGAGAGATCGGGGCAGTGAGATTAGTTTGGGGATTGATACAGGGCTATGGGGAGAGAGTGGGTCAGGGGGATTAGTTTGGGCTTGATACAGGGCTATGGGGAGTGAGCGGGGCAGTGCGATTAGTTTGTGGGTGATACAGGGCTATGGGGATTGAGCGGGGCAGGGTGATTAGATTGGGATTGCAACAGGGCTATGGGGAAAGAGCGGGTCAGGGGGATTAGTTTGGGATTGATACAGGGCTATGGGGAGTGAGCGGGGCAGTGCGATTAGTTTGGGGATTGATACAGGCCTTTGGGGAGAGAGTGGGGCAGTGGGATTAGTTTGGGATTGATGCAGGACTATGGGGAGAGAGCGGGGCATGTCATTAGTTTGGGATTGATACAGGGCTATCGGGAGAGAGCGGGTCAGTGGGATTAGTTTGGGGATTGATGCAGGGCTATGGGGAGTGAGCGTGGCAGTGAGATTAGTTTGGGAATTGATACAGGGCTATGGTTTGAGAGCGGGGCAGTGTGATTAGTTTGGGATTGATACAGCGCTATGGGGAGAGCGCGAGGAATTGTGATTAGTTTGGGATTGATACAGGACTATGGGGAGAGAGCGGGGCAGTGGGATTAGTTTGGGATTGATACAGGGCTATTGGGTTTTGTATATTCCACATGTCCTGTGCTTGAAGTCTCTGTCATTGGCCAGACATTGTTTAATCATTTCATTGTCTTGGGCTGTTTACTATGAACACCTTTGTGATGAAATGTGCCATTCATCAGGCACTGTATTCCCTGTGTTTAGTTTAGTTTCAGTTTCATTTCCTTACCTGTATTGTATTGTGTGTAGGGCTCCGCCCATACTTGGCCCCTACTTAAGCAAGCCCCAGCGTGTCTCACAGCAGTACAGCAGCACTCTGGATGAGAGACACTTCTCCAATGTTTATTACTTTCTGAGTTAATAAAAGCCTTGCTTTGCTCCGTTATCGTGTAGTCTCGGATTCATTGAGGCACATCAACCTTTACCTGTTTCTGAACTACACAGGATGCAACAGATCAGAAAAAGCTCCATTCAGCAGTGCCTCTGCAAAGACATCATACTGTTCCACAATGCAGGAATGTCACAAACAGTCTTTGATCCCATAAGCTGAGATCAACTTTAAACATTCAAATCTTTCAGGTAAAGAAACTTCTAGATTCCGAGCCAGAAATTGAATCGTTTAAGACATAAAAAATGTCACAGAAATGTGATTTATTGCTGTTATTTTACAATTTACAAATATACACACAATTTGTGTCACTGAATTATAAACAAAAAGCAGGCAAAGCTGTGACTTAACAGAAATAAACACTTGTTTCTCTTCCTGGACAGCAAAACCAGTCAGACTGACTTGCAAATGTTTACTGATATGTTGACGTAAAGATTTATAATTTAGCAATTACACTTCTAATGTTTTTCTCTCAAACATTCTCCACAATATTAATCCCTGCTCTTGTCACAAGGAGTGTTGAATTATTTTAGGTACTTCGCAAATAAAAGCAGGAAACAAACTTCATTATACTCACAATTTTTAATCTCCTATTTCAAACATTCAAACCAAATCGAATTGTACGTTATCACTTTAATCAAAGTATTTTCTGTGTCTCTCTCAATAATCAAAGAGTGTTTTCTTCTAAAGTAGCTTCCTGCAATTTTTATACATCATTACATAACTCTTGCTTCAATTAACACTCCACTAAATGTTTAAGAGGAAATCTATATTTACGTTATTGCTGCGACTTGTTAGGACTATCGAACGACAGACATTATAAAATGGTTTGTGTATTTCCCCTTTCGTGGTTCTCTTCCAAAATGTCTTAATGGTGTATTTTTTAAAGTCATTAAAAAGTAATATGTAACTCCTACAAATCCTCCCCTACCTTCCCCCTCCTCAACACCATGGTTGCATGTTTGTGTAAAGCTACTCACTTCAGTCAATCACTCAAAATCAAATCTTGAGATATTTCAATTTGAAAACATTTTAACCATTTCAGAGCTCTTTAAAAGCGTTTGGACTTCAAGACCTGGTTGAAACTTGTTTAGGTGAGGGGAAAATTGGCTTTTGCTTCAGTCTCTTCCAAAATCATGTTCGAAACTTAGGGGGAAAAAGTGCTTTTTACACTCATTTTTGGTGAAAGGTTCATTAAAAATCTTTAAATTCTTTGAAGTCTCACTGCAGCTTTGACAGAAGAAGTTGCTCCAAGTTTCTCCTTCCCCCTTCAATGCTGCCGTTAAACATCCGACAAAATAAAGTCTAATTCCAAATGGAGCTCCAATCAGAAAGTGAATAAAGTGGTTAAACTTCCGAAGAAGGCGGCGAGGTTATCTATCTCCAGCCTTGGCGATGAGTTGGGATCAGTTTTTGGAGATGTTGTTTCCTCTTTTTCTGTTGGCGTTCCCTCCGTCTCTAAGACTCTGAGGTACAAACGGGGGCACAAACTATTTCCCTTTCTCGCAACATGATTAAAATAACCCTGGCTGATATTCCCTCTCTCTCTAACCCAGGAGTCACTGGACAGTGATCAGGAGCAGGAACCCTGGCTGATTTCCCCTCTCTCTAACCCAGGGGTCACTGGGCAGTGATCAGGAGCAGGAACCCTGGCTGATTTCCCCTCTCTCTAACCCAGGTGTCACTGGACAATGATCAGGAGCAGGAACCCTGGCTGATTTCCCCTCTCTCTAACCCAGGGGTCACTGGGCAGTGATCAGGAGCAGGAACCCTGGCTGATTTCCCCTCTCTCTAACCCAGGGGTCACTGGGCAGTGATCAGGAGCAGGAACCCTGGCTGATTTCCCCTCTCTCTAACCCAGGGGTCGCTGGGCAGTGATCAGGAGCAGGAACCCGGGCTGATTTCCCTCTCTCTCTAACCCAGGGGTCACTGGGCAGTGATCAGGAGCAGGAACCATGGCTGATTTCCCTCTCATTCTCTAACCCAGGGGTCACTGGGCAGTGATCAGGAGCAGGAACCCTGGCTGATTTCCCCTCTCTCTCTAACCCAGGGGTCGCTGGGCAGTGATCAGGAGCAGAAACCCTGGCTGATTTCCTCTCTCTCTAACCCAGGGGTCACTAGGCAGTGATCAGGAGCAGGAACCCTGGCTGATTTCCCTCTCTCTCTCTAACCCAGGGGTCCCTGGGCAGCAATCAGGAGCAGGAACCCTGGCTGATTTCCCCTCTCGAAGGGGAGAGAGCGGGGCAGTGGGATTAGTTTGGGATTGATACAGGGCTTTGGGGAGAGAGCGGGGCAGTGCAATTAGTTTGAGATTCATACAGGGCTATCGGGAGAGAGCGAGGCATTGGGAAAAGTTTGGGATTGATGCAGGGCTATGGGGTGAGAGCGGGGGTGTGGGATTAGTTTGGGATTGATGAAGGGCTATGGGGGAGAGCGAGGCATTGGGAATAGTTGGGGACTGATACAGGGTTATGGGGAGAGAGCGAGGCAGTGGGATTAGGTTGGCGATTGATAAAGGGCTAACAGAAGAGAGCAGGGCAGTGGGATTAGTTTGGGATTGATACAGGGCTATCGGGAGAGAGCGGGGCAGTGGGATTAGTTTGGGATTGATACAGGGCTATGGGTGAGAGCGAGGCATCGGGATTAGTTTGGAGATTGATACAGGGCTATGGGGAGAGAGCGCGGCAGTGGGATTAGGTTGGGGACTGATACAGGGCTATGGGGAGAGAGCGAGGCAGTGGAATTAGGTTGGCGATTGATAAAGGACTAACAGGAGAGAGCAGGGCAGTGGGATTAGTTTGGGACTGATACAGAGGGTTGTCAAGTAGCTGTTCCCAGTCCACTTTGGACAGATCCTGCCTTATCATATTAAAAGCGGCCTGTTGTTTGCTAAATTTCCCCACTAAACTCATTGTTAATCTGCTTTATCAGAACTTGCCTGGATCTCCTGGTATATTTCAATACTGAACCTCGGTAGATTAAATAAAAGTGTTACAGTGATTTGATTTAAATGCAGAGGAGGGATTCACATGCGGATGAATGTTGGTCTGCAGACATTTGGGTTCACCTTAGAAAAATGAAGCAAATAAAAGACAATTAAAGTCTGTTCTGGGCATTCTTACTGAGATTTGAATGAATTTTAGGCCGTGAGCCTCACTGTCTTATACACAGGAGTGAAGGATTACATCAAACAAAGATAATGGCCCTGAAATCATGGTCTCCGTAACGACGACTTAGGCCTTGGTAGAGGCCCCGCAAGTTCCGTGTTTCCGTCTGCGCTGTGTATGCGCTGAATCCCCGGACTTCCAATCTGTCAAGGTTTGCTGCAGAATCGATAGAGTAAAGCTCTCTTTAAACCAGCCCATCGAAAATTCACAGGGTAGGAAAAACGCGGGTTAGATACAGAGTGAAGCTCCCTCTACACTGTCCCATCAAACACTCCCAGGGCAGGTACAGCATGGGGTTAGATACAGAGTAAAGCTCCCTCTACACTGTCCCATCAAACACTCCCAGGGCAGGTACAGCACGGGTTAGATACAGAGTAAAGCTCCCTTTACACTGTCCCATCAAACACTCCCAAGGCAGGTACCGCACGGGTTAGATACAGAGTAAAGCTCCCTCTGCACTGTCCCATCAAACACTCCCAGGGCAAGTACAGCACGGGGTTAGATACAGAATAAAGCTCCCTCTACACTGTTCCATGAAACACTCCCAGGACAGGTACAGGGCAGCCAGGGTATCCCTGTATCAGCCAGATTCGGCCAATCGGCCCCTCGAGCCTGCTCCGCCATTCAATAAGATCATGGCTGATCTGATCCTAACCGCCAATCCACTATCACAGAACCATCTCCTGAATCTAACAGAATTAGACACACGAAATAGAAGCAGGATCAGGCTACACGGCCCCTGGGCCCGCTCCGCTACCCACAGGGTCATGACCGATCCAAACCTAGACTCATGTCCAAATTCCTGCCCGCTCCCCGTAACCCTTAATTCCATTTACTTCTCGGAAACTGTCTATTTCTGTTTTAAATTTATGTAATGATGTAGCTTCTACAGCTTTTTGGGGCAGCATCTTCCATGGACCTACCACCCTCTGAGTGAAGTAGTTCCTCCTCATCTCAGTTTTGAAAGAGCAGCCCCTTATTCTAAGACTATGCCCCCTAGTTCTAGTTTCACCCATTATCGAGAACATCTTCCCCGCATCCACCCGATCCAACCCCTTCACAATCTTATATGTTTGAATAAGATCGCCTCTCATTCTTCTGAACTCCAATGAGTAGAGTCCCAATCTACTCAACCTCTCCTCATATGTCCATCCCCTCATCCCCGGGATTAACCGAGTGAACCTTCTTTGTACTGACTCGAGAGCAAGTATGTCCTTTCTTAAGTATGGACACCTCTCTCCTGAGGTTTATATCCATCAATGTTAAAATAGGGAGAGCTGTGAAACAGGAGGCTGATTCACAATCACCCGGTTTGTTCTATAGCGCCAAGTCAAAACCTACACCAGTGTTATTTCCCTCTATGTCTCTGCCTCTGTCCTGTGGGTAAATGGAGTCGAGGTGCAGATCAGCCACAATCCAACATTGTTGGGACAGGCTCGATGGGCTGAATGGCCTCCTATGTCAACCAATGTTTGTCTCTTTTCTCTGTTCAGGGTTCAGGGACACCCAGCTCAGGTTTTGTTTCCCAGTACACTGATGGGGATTGGAGTGGCGGGGGGGGAACATCTTCCTGCAGTGAGGAATACGGCTGGAGCTGGGATCGTACTGTGTGTAAAGGTTGGGAATGCCAGTCAACCTCTGCATGTCTCCATGTCTGACCCTCTGATCTCTAATGTCACCCATCTCACTCGCCATCCTGTATCCCCAGGCTTCTCAATCTCTCTCCAATTAGGTTCCAGACACTCATTATACAGTGAGCGGCGGCAGCCATTTTGTGCTCGGTGCGGGGTGGTGTGGAGTGTCACAGAGTTTGTGTTTGTCTGGACATGAATTAAACTAAATTAAAGAGTGTCATGAGTTGGATCCACACCAGGTAAGTGAGCCACACGAGGGGCAAAATAAAGTTTCACCAGCAGTGGGGAGGGAGATTGACTGGGCGGGGCGGGGGGATTATACAGGGATGGAGATATATGGGGGTCTTATACAGGGGGTGCTGTGGAGCTTCACCAAGGGGGAGGAGGGAAGGAGTTTCACAGAGGGAGAGAGATACAGGGGGGAGTGTACAGGGAGATGGGTGAATTATACAGGGGGGATTATTGTACAGGAGTGGCGTACGGGTGGATTATACAGTGGGAGTGGTGGGGCGATTATACAGGGGCGTTGACGGGGGAAATTATACGTGGGTGCAGGAGATAAGCAGAGTGGAATTAAATGGGGTGGAATTCACAGGGGGATTAAAAGGGGCATTTCATAGCGGGGCGGGGGAGCTTCACGAGGGGCTGTAGTATACAGAGGTACTATACGGGGGTGGGTTTAATGGGGTGGGGTATACCAGGGCAGGGGTGGAAGATTCGCAGGGCTACAGTATAGAGCGGGGGTGGGGGTTTCCACAGAGGGCAGCTTCACCAGGGCTATTATACAGTGGCAGGGGGAGGAGAGTTTCATGGGGGTATTATATACAGGCTGGAGGACATGGGGAGGGGTGGGGAATTACACAGTGGAGGGGAGGAATTAACAGGGGCAATAAAAATGGCAGTTGACAGGGCTGGAGTTAGGAAGAAACAAACGTTTGGTGCGTGAGCGGTGACAGCCATTTTGGGCTTGGTGTGAGGGGCAGCCATTTTGGGCTTGGTGTGAGGGGCAGCCATTTTGGGCTCTGTGCAGGGGAGCAGCCATTTTGTGCATGGTGCTGATAGGGCAGCCATTTTGGGTCATAATTTGGAGCCACACCAGGTAAGTTAGTCACACAAGGGGCAAAATAGAGTTTCACCAGCAGTGGGGAGGGAGATCGACAGGGCGGGGCGGGGGGATTATGCAGGGATGGAGATATATGGGGGTCTTATGCAGGGGGTGCTGTGGAGCTTCACCAAGGGGGAGGAGGGAAGGAGTTCCACAGAGGGAGAGAGATACAGGGGGGAGTATACAGGGAGATGGGTGAATTATACAGGGGGGAGTTATTGTACAGGAGTGGCGTACGGGTGGATTATACAGCAGGTGGGGGCAGGAGAGTTTCAAGGTGGGGGAGCTTCACGAAGGTTTAGTAGGCAGGGGTATTTAGGGGGGTTGGGGGATTTTAATGGTGCGGGGGGGGAAACAGCGGGGGGGGAAACAGCGGGGGGGAACAGCGGGGGCGGGGAAACAGCGGGGGGGGGGGAACAGCGGGGGGGGGGAAACAGCGGGGGGGGGAAAACAGCGGGGGGGGGAAACAGCGGGGTTTCTTTGATGTAATGTTTTCCTGACTAACCTGTTTGGACACCATTCACACCTTGATTGCTGTGATTATCTCTCTGCCGAGGTGTGATAAATGGCAGTTAGAAAGATTACCTGTAAACATCTGACATTATTCTCTGACTATATAAGCTGTGTTTTTATGCATATCTCCACTTCACCTGACGAAGGAGCAGCGCTCTGAAAGCTTGTGATTTCAAATAAAACTGTTGGACTATAACCTGGTGTTGTGTGACTTCTTACCTCTGCTAAGGGAAATAGATCCTTCCTAACTACTCTCACTAGGCCCCTCATAATTTTATACACCTCAATTAAATTTTTCCTCAGCCTTCACTGTTCCGAGGAAAACTACCCCAGCCTATCCAATCCTTCCACATAGCTAAGTTTTTCCATTCCTGGCAAGATCTTCGTAAATCTCCTCTGCACCCTCTCCAGTGCAACCACATCCTTCCTGTAATATGGTGACCAGAACTGCACGTAGTATTCAAGCTGTGGCCTAAACATTGTTGTATGCAGTTTTAGCATAATTTGCCTGCTCTTATATTCTATGCCTCCGCTAATAAAGGCCATATTCTGTACACCTTTTTAACTACTTTATCGACATATCAACGTACCTTTACGGATCTGTGGACATACATTCCAAGGTCCGTCTCTTCCTCCACACGTCTCAGTATCCTCCCATTAATTGTGTATTCCCTTGCCTCGTTGCCCCTCTCCAAATGCATTACCTCACACTTTTCCGGATTGAATTCCATTTGCCACTTTTCTGCCCAGCTGACCAGTTCATCGATATCTCCCTGCAGTCTAAAGCCTTCCTCCTCACTGTCAACCAGACGGCCAATTATTGTATCATCTGCAAATTTCTTTATTATCCCACCTGCATTTAATTCTAAATAGAAACATAGAAAATAGGAGCAGGAGTAGGCCATTCGGCCCCTCTAGCCTGCTCCACCATTCAATGCGATCATGGCTGATCATCCAAGTTCAGTACCCAGTCCCTGATTTCTCCCCATACCCCTTGATCTCTTTAGCCTCAAGAAATATATCCAACTCCTTCTTGAATATATTTAATGAATTGGCCTCTACTGCCTTCTGTGGTAGAGAATTCCACAGGTTCACCACTCTCTGGGTGAAGAAATTCCTCCTCATTTCTGTCCTAAAAGGCCTACCCCTTATCCTTAGACTGTGACACTTGGTTCTGGATTCCCCGACCATCGGGAACATCCTCCCTGCATCTAGTCTGTCCAGTCCTGCCAGTATTTTATAAGTTTCAACGAGATCCCCTCTCAATCTTCTAAACTCCAGCGAGTACAAGCCCAATCGACACAATCTCTCCTCATACGTCATTCCTGCCATCCCAGGTATCAGCCTGGTGAATCTTCACTGAACTCCTTCCATGGAAAGAGTATCCTTCCTCAGATAGGGCGGCCAAAACTGCACACAATACTCAAGATGTGGTCTCACCAAGGCCCTGTACATCTGCAGCAAGACATCCTTGTTCCTGTACTCAAACCCTCTCGCTACAAAGGCCAACATACCATTTGCCTTCTTAACCGCCTGCTGCACCTGCATGCTTACCGTCAGCGACTGGTGCACAAGGACACCCAGGTCTCGTTGCACTTCCCCTTCTCCCAATCTATTGCCATTCAGATAATAATCTGCTTTCCTGTTTTTGAAACCAAAGTGGATAACCTCACATTTATCCACGTTATATTGCATCTGCCATGCTTCTGCCCAATCACCCAACCTGTCCAAATCGCCCTATATTTTCTCAGCATCCTCCTCACAGCACACAAGCCCACCCAGCTTTGTGCCGTCTGCAAATTTGGAGATATTACATCTAGTTCCCTTGTATAGATCATTAATATATATTGTGAATAGCTGGGGTCCAAGGACTGATCCCTGCGGTAACCCACTAGTCACTGCCTGCCACTCGGGAAATGACCCATTTATTCCAACTCTTTGCTTTCTGTCTGCCAACCAGTTCTCTATCCAAGTCAATACCTTGCCCCCAATCCCATGTGCATTAATTTTGCACGCTAATCTCTTATGCGGGACCTTATCGAAAGCCTTCTGAAAGTCCAAATACACCACATCCACTGGTTCTCCCTTATCTATTTTACTAGTTATATCCTCAAAAAATTCCAGTAGATTAGTCAAGCACGATTTACCTTTTGTAAATCCATGTTGACTTTGTCCGATCCTGTCACTGTTTTCCGAGTGCTCTGCTATTACATCTTTTATAATGGACTCTAGCATTTTCCCCACTACCGATGTCAGGCTTAACGGTCTGAAATTCCCTGTTTTGTCTCTACCACCTTTTTTGAATAGTGGGGTAACATTAGCTACCCTCCAATCCATGGGTACTGTTCCAGATTCCATCGAATGTTGGAAGATCATCAGCAATGCATCTACTATTTCTAGGGGCACTTCCTTAAGTACCCTAGGGGGTAGATTATCAGGCTCTGGGGATTTATCGGCCTTCAATCCCGTCAATTTCCCTAACAGCATTTCACTACAAATATTAATATATAATACAAAAGAATGGGACCATGTAGTGAGCCCTTTGGAGCACCACTGGAAACAGCATTCCAGTCGCAAAAGCTTCCCTCAACTATGAGTATATCATTTAATTGTAGTGTAATTAGTGGTATTGAATTGATTTAAATTAATTTGAATTAATTAAAGGGTAATTCATGGCAGGACAGCTCGGCGCCGTGGCATGCTCTTCCTGTGCTATGTGGGAAGTCAGGGGCACTTCCTGTGTCCCTGACGACCATATGTGCGGGAAGTGTATCCAGCTGCAGCTACGGACAGACCGCATTGCGGCGCTGGAGCTGCCGTTGGATACATACTGGAGATTTCGCAATGCTGAGGACATCATGGATAGCTCTTTTAGGGATTTGGATTCACTGCAGGTAAAGTTTGCACAGGCAAGAACGGAATGCGTGACCACCAGTCAGAGTAGTAGGTGCAGGTGGGTATTGCAGGGGACCCCTGTGGCCATCCCCCTCTCAAACAGATATACCACTGGGAGAGCGATAGTGATAGGGGAACCATTGTAAGTGTAATAGATAGGACTGTCTGCGGCCACCAAGGAGACTCCAGCATGTTATGTTGCCTCCCTGGTGCAATGGTCAATGATGTCTCGGGGCGGCTGCAGGGCATTCTGGAGGGGGAGGGTGAACGGCCAGTTGTCGTGGTGCATATAGGTACCAAAGAAATAGGTAACAAACGGGATGAGTTATTAAAGCTGAAAATAGTGAGTAAGGAGGTAAATTAAAAAATAGAACCTCAAAGGTAGTAATCTCAGGATTGCTACTAGTGCCATGAGCTAGTCAGAGCAGAAATAGAAGGATATTTCAGATGAATACATGGATAGAGGAATGGAGCAAGGGGGAGTGATTCAATTTCCTGGGACATTGGAACCGGTTCTGGGGGACTTGGGACCTGTACAAACTGGAAAGTTTGCACCTGGGCGGTAATGGGACCAATGTCCTAGGGGGAGTATTTGCTAGTGCCGTTGGGGAGGGTTTAAACTAAGAGAGCAGGTGTGTGGGATCATCTGCAGGGAGACAGAAGGAAGTGAAGCAAGGATAGAAACAAAATGCAGCAAGGAGCAAAGCAAAAGCGGAAGGGAGAGCAATCAAGGGTGTAAATCAAACAGGGCTACAGTAAATAATAATTCTAAAAGGATTAAGAGTGTGATAAAATCAAGCCTGAAGGTGTGTCTTAATGCGAGGAGCGTTCCTAATAAGGTGGATGATTTAGCTGCGCAAATAGATGTAAACGGATATGATGTAATTGGAATTACGGAGACATGGCTCCAGGGTTACACAGGCTGGAAATGCAACATCTAGGGTTATTCAATATTCAGGAAGGACAGGCAAAAATCTAAAGTAGGTGGGGTAGCATTGCTGGTTAAAGAGCAGTATAACACAATAGTAAGGAAGGATGTTAGCTCTGATGATGTGGAATCTGTATGGGTAGAGCTGAGAAGTACCAAGGGGCAGAAAACGCTAGTGGGAGATGCATACAGACCTCCAAACAGTAATGCTGAGTTTGGGGATGGCATTAAATGGGAAATTAGAGATGTACAATAAGGGTAAAGCAGTTACCATGGGTGACTTTAATGTACATATAGATTGGGCTAACCAAATAAGTAACAATACTGTGGAGGAGGAATTTCTAGAGTATAGATGGCTCCCGGGACCAATATGTCGAGGAACCAACTAGAGATCAGGCCATCTTAGACTGGGTATTATGTAATGAGAAAGGATTAATTAGCAATGTTTTTGTGTGAAGCCCCTTGGGTCGGAGAGATCATAACATGAAATAATTCGTCATTAAGATGGAGAGTGAAGTAGTTGAATCAGAGACTAGGGTCCTGAATTTAAATAAAGGAATGTACGATGGTATGAGGCCCAAGTTGGCTAGGATGGATTGGGTAACGTTACATAAAGGGTTGACGGTCGATTGGCAATGACAATCATTTAAAGATCGCATGGATAAACTACAGAATTTCTTCATCCCTGTTTGGCATGAAAATAAAACAAAAATGTGACTCAACCGTGGCTAACAAGGGAAATTAGGGATAGCATAACATCCAAGTAGAGGACATATAAATTGGACAGAAAAAGCAGCAGAATCGAGGATTGGGAAGAGTTAGGGATTCAGCAAAGGAGTACAATGGGATTAATTAAGAGGGGGGAAATAAAATATGAGACAAAGCTTGCAGTGAACAGAAAAACTGACTGTAAAAGCTTCTATATATATGTGGAGGGTAAAAGATTGGTGAAGTCAAGCGTAGGTCCCTTGCAGTCAGAATCAGGAGACTTTATAAAGGGGAACAAAGAAATGGCAGGCCAATTAAATACATACTTTGGATCTGTCTTCACAAAGGAGGACACAAATAACCTTCCAGAGATTTCGGGGAACATCGTGTCTAATTAGAGGGAGGAATTGAATGAAATCATTATTTGTAGGGAAATGGTGTTAGGGAAATTCACGGGATTCAAGGCCGATAAATCCCCAGGGCCTGATAATCTACATCCTAGGGTACTTAAGGAATTGGCCCAGAAATGGTAGATGCATTGCTGGTCATCTTCCAGAATTCGATAGACTCTAGAATAGTACCCATGGATTGGAGGGTAGCTAATGTTACCCCACTGTTCAAAAAAGGTGGTCAAGAGAAAAGGGGGAATTATAGACCGGTAAGATTCACATTGGTATTGGGGTAAATGCTAGAGCCATTATAAAAGATGTAATAGCAGAGCACTTGGAAAACAGTGACAAGATCGGACAAAGTCAACATGGATTTACAAAAGGTAAAGCATGCTTGACTAATCTACTGGAATTTTTTGATGATGTAACTGGTAGAATAGATAAGGGAGAACCAGTGGATGTGGTGTTTTTGGACTTTCAGAAGGCTTTCGATAAGATCCCGCATAAGAGATTAGCGTGTAAAGTTAAAGCACATGGGATTGGGGGTAAGGTACTGACTTGGATAGATTACTGGTTGGCAGATAGGAAGCAAATAATTGGAATAAAAGTGTCTTTTTCTGAGTGGCAGGCAGTGACTAGTGGGGTACCGCAGGGATCAGTGCTAGGACCCCAGATATTCACAATATATATTATTGATCTAGACGAGGGAACTAGATGTAATATCTCCAAATGTGCAGATGACACACAGCTGGGTGGGTGTGTATGTGGTGAGGAGGATGCCGAGAAACTCCATTATGATTTGGACAGGTTGGGCGACTGGGCAGGTGCAAGGCAGATGCAGTATAATGTGGATCAATGTGAGGTTATCCACTTTGTTGGCAAAAACAGGAAGACAGATTAATATCTGAATGGCAATAGATTGCGAAAAGGGGAAGTGCAACGAGACCTGGGCGCCCTTGTGCACCAGTTGCTGATGGTAAGCATGCAGGTGCAGCAGTTGGTTAAGAAGGCAAATGGAATGTTGGCCTTCGTAGCGAGAGGGTTCGAGTACAGGAGCAAGGATGTCTTGTTGCAGTTGTACAGGGCCTTGGTGAGACCACACCTTGAGTATTGTGTGCAGTTTTGGTCACCTTATCCGGGGAAGGATGTTCTTGCCATGGGGTGGGTGCAGCGAAGATTCACCAGACGGATACCTGGGATGGCAGGAATTAGGTATGAAGAGAGATTGAGTCGATTAGGCTTATATTCGCTGGAGTTCAGAAGAATGAGAGGGGATCTTATTGTAACCTATAACATTCTAACAGGACTAGACACACTAGATGAAGGAAGGATGTTCACGATGGAGGGGGAGTCCAGCACCAGGGGTCACACACTAAGGATAAGGGGTAAGCCATTTACGACTGAGATGAGGAGGAATTTCTTCACCCATAGAGCGGTGAACCTGTGGAACTCTCTACCACAGAAGGCAGTTGAGGCCAATTCATTAAATATATTCAAGAAGGATTGGATATATTTCCTAAGGCTAAAGGGATCAAGGGATATGGGGAGAAGGCAGGGACAGGGTACAGAATTTGGATGATCAGCCATGATCTCATTAAATGGCGGATTGGGCTCGAGGGGCCGAATGGCCTACTCCTGCTCCTAACTTCTTTGTTTCTATGTTTCTAATACCCTTTGCTTCCTGACACTGAGCCAATTATGGATCCAATTTGACACTCTCTATTTACATTTTTGATGAGCCTGCAATGTGGGACCTCGACAAAAGCCTTGCTTAAATCCATGTAGATTACATCAAACGCACTGCCCTCATCGACCTTCCATGTTACCTCATGAAAGAATTCAATCAAGTAAGTCAGACACGGCCTTCCCTTCACAACACCATGCTGACTGTTCTTGATTACCTACACGTGTACAGGTCAAACCAATTTTAAATTGCTCATGAACTTTAACAGTATTTGTTGTGTCCGTGTGTTAATGGAGACACGGAATGCAGGAGTTGGTTTAACAGGTGTTTACTGGACAAAGTCTGGAGGTGAACTAACAGATACAAGACACTATACAGGCTTATATACCCGAGTGGCCACTACCGGCATTACAGTACACAGGGGCTCTTAAAGGCACATACACCACAGTATTTAATACATTATCAGTTCTGTATTGTCCTGTAAAAATAATTCAAAAACACAACTATTTCACTTATATAAATTATCAAGGACAGGGGCCATTGGCGAGCGGGGTACGAAGCGGAACATTTGTCCATACATTTCATGGAAAGTGGAGGACTGGGTTCCAGGAAATAGGAGACTGGGGAAGTACAGTCTAGTGGTGGTGAAGGCGGCAGAGAGGATCTGATGGCTGAGGCACAGATCTCAGTTGAACAGCATGCTGAGGTTGTGTACAGTCACATTAAAACTGAGCCAGCAGCCACAGGACAGAAGGGAGTCCAGGGCTGATTATGGAGAGTTCCTCCAGACCCAGAAAATGATGGGATGGGATGGGTCTATGCCTTTGTCAATGGGAGGAAATTCTGGATCGTCTGCGATTGAACGTTACTCGCAGTCTGGGAGCACAGCCGTGGCGCAGTGGTAATGGGGCAGGCAAAACAACAACAACAAAAACCTACATTTATACAGGGCCTTTAATGGAGCTAAACGGTGTCATAGACAATCCACTGGGAGTTGATCGTGTCCACACATCATGTCACCGAGTGGCAGTGTACAGATTCGAAAGAGCAGGGACTGAGGGTATATCCTCATGAAATTCCACAGAAGATCAGGTGAGTGCTGGAGGATGAGCAACTGTTGGAGGTGCATTGAACAGTATGGCGATTCTACAATCCCAATATCCACCTCCTCTTGGTAAACTCCGCCACATTACCAGCTTATCCAGACCCGCAATCTCCCCGACCATTGCTCCTCCATCTCTTAGCAGTCGTACTCCCATTGTGGCTAATTTTCTACTGTTTATATACTTCATAGAATGGTTTGTCAGTGCCATTTATGTTGCTCATTCCTCCCCTGTTGTATCTTAAAGGTTATAACCTCCCTTTAATCCACCCATGAAAAGAAAGTTTCCATAGCAGAACCCATCAATGCCAAGTGTTGGCCTTTCCTATGCTCTCTCACATGTTTCACAATTATACATTTATTATATATCACAGAATCATAGAATGATACCACACAGAGCAAGTTATTATCTTAATGGCAAGAAACTGGAAAGTACTGAAGTACAAAGGGATCTGGGGGTCCTGGTGCACGAAACACAAAAGGTTAGTATGCAGGTGCAGCAAGTGATTAAGAAGGCCAATGGAATGTTGGCTTTCATTGCTAGGGGGATAGAATATAAAAACAGGGAGGTATTGCTTCAGTTGTACAAGGTCTTGGTGAGACCGCACCTGGAATATTGCGTACAGTTTTGGTGTCCATGCTTAAGAAAGGACATACTTGCTCTCGAGTCAGTACAAAGAAGGTTCACTCGGTTAATCCCGGGGATGAGGGGATGGACATATGAGGAGAGGTTGAGTAGATTGGGACTCTACTCATTGGAGTTCAGAAGAATGAGAGGCGATCTTATTGAAACATATAAGATTGTGAAGGGGTTGGATTGGGTGGATGCGGGGAGGATGTTCCCGATGATGGGTGAAACTAGAACGAGGGGGCATAGTCTTAGCTCTTTCAAAACTGAGATGAGGAAGAACTACTTCACTCAGAGGGTGGTAGCTCCATGGAAGATGCTGCCCCAAAAAGCTGTAGAAGCTACATCATTACATAAATTTAAAACAGAAATAGACAGTTTCCTAGAAGTAAAGGGAATTAAGGGTTACGGGGAGCGGGCAGGAATTTGGACATGAGTCTAGGTTCGGATCGGTCATTGCCCTGTGGGTAGCGGAACGGGCCCAGGGGCCGTGTAGCCTGATCCTGCTCCTATTTCGTGTGTCTAATTCTGTTAGATTCAGGAGATGTTTCTGTGATAGTAGATTGGCGGTTAGGATCAGATCAGCCATGATCTTATTGAATGGCGGAGCAGGCTCGAGGGGCCGATTGGCCTACTCCTGCTCCTATTTCTTATGTTCTTAGAAGGTGCTAATTCGGCTCATCCTGTCTATGCCTTAAGCACAAGTCTATATTAATTCACCTAATAAATAGCTACTGTATAAAGACAACTCTTTACTTTGTTAATCTATGTCTTTCCACAGTTCCAGTGCCAAGTTACAGTCTGCAGCTAACATCATTACCCTGTTCCCTTTCATCCATCCAAGAATCTACTCACATCCTGTCTTTGTCCCTAAAAAGGATATTAATGGATTTTAAATCAGCTGTGAGTTTCATCATTTGTAATCTGTGCTACTTCAATATTATTTACCTCAATAAAGAATCTAATAAATAGGTCAACTCCTTGCTGCTCGAGTTCACATGATTAAGAGGGCAATAGAGTGAGGAAGCTCAATGTCCTTTCGAGGTTCCATGTAATAATGAGCACCGTTTATTTTCTAAACAGATCGATAATCCAGTCAGCTTGTTAATGTCGGTACTGTTCTCATAGTTCTGTGGATGTGGCTGACGCCGATCCCTAGTTTCCTGGGAATGGGCTGTTGACCATTGGCCTCGGACCATTGCCGTTCCTGTATGGATGGTGCTCACAGGATCCCGCAAGGTCGGGAATTCATAATCATAATCATAATCATCTTTATTGTCATTGTTAGTGCACAAGTGCAGTACAAGAAAATGTAGGCTTGTGGCTCCCGAGAGTGTACATTTAGATTAAGACATTTAAACATTCAACATTCATTTGGCTTGTAATACATTAACATAAACATAATAAAGTGCATTGACAGATGTGCAGGCATTAGAGTTTATTTGTGGAGTTCAGTAGGATGACAGCCCTGGGAAAGAAGCTGTTCCTAAATCTGGTCGTACGGGTGCGAATGCATCTGTAGCGTCTCCCAGATGACAGGGGGGCGAACAGACTGTGGCTGGGGTGGGTAGGGTCTTTGATGATGGTCCGTGACCTCCGTAAACAGCGTTTCTGGTATATGTGCTCGGTAGCCGGGTGCCGGTAATGCGTTGGGCAGTTTTGACTACCCGCTGCAGGGCTTTCCGGTCATAGTAGCTACAGCTGCCATACCACACTGTGATACAATTCGTCAGGATGCTCTCTATAGTGCAGCGGTAACAGTTAGAGAGGATCAGGGGTGACAGGTTACATCACTTCAGCCTCCTTAGGAAATATAGGCGCTGCTGGGCCTTCTTCACCAGAGAGGAGGTATTGAGGGACCAGGAGAGGTCTTCCGTGATGTGGACTCCGAGGAACTTAAAGCTGTCCACCCTTTCCACCACAGCCCCATGGATGTGGATGGGGGTGTGACTTCCGCCTTTAGACTTCCTGAAGTCCACAATGATTTCTTTGGTTTTCTTGATGTTAAGGGCCAGGTTGTTATCGGCGCACCACTTCACGAGATGCTGGACCTCCTCTCTGTAGGCTGACTCATCGTTGTTGGTGCATCAGTGAGGGTGACGGGACGACCGTGTGCATGTTCAGGTCAGGACGGTTGGTGAGTTGGAGATAAATGTGCGACCACGACATTGCTGCTCTTGTCGTTCTCGGTGAAGTGGGGGGGCAGGGGTTGGAGCCGCGGGCCAATAACTTTGGTCCAGTTACTGCAGAACTTCCTGTAGAGCGGAGTTACAGCAGTCACAGGGCACATGTGCAGCAGGCGATGCAGCAAACAGGCCGACACTCACCCCTGGAACTAATGTAATATTCCACAATTCCAGCGGTTTAGTTTATTGAAATAAGTTGCATAAAACACGACAAGTTTAGACACGCTTGACCTTAATTTGTTTGTTTAAAGGACTGTAACAAATTCCACTCCCACAGCACTTTAGCTGCATCCCGGGAGATTCCCTTTTTGGTACAAATAACGGCGGCTTTGGGTGAATATTGTCCGTGTCACTGCCACAAACGGGACTGCCCACTTGTCATTGCTCCCTGCTCCCAGAAAATGGAAATACCAGTCATCCTGCAGATAGTCTTCAGCTACTATCACGTCCTTGCGTTCTTTGGACTTCCTGGTGAGATTTCAAACCAGATGTGTTGTTTTCTGTTTGACTGCCGGGTTGTTCTTTTTGTCTGCCTGATATTGTAACGTGGGTTCTTTTCTCCTCTGGTGCAGTTCATGATTCCTTTTATTATTCTAATAAGGAGAGTGGCTCCATTGATCATATTTATGGTTTATGATGTCCTTTTTGCATCTATATTATGTTCTGAGCTCCGAGGAAATCATTTTATTCTGAATATATTCCTCCTGATTCAGGACCCCGCAGAATTCAAGGTGGTAGCTCCGATTGCTGATCTGTTCGATGATCGCTATTCTTGGGCACTACAACAGGGCAGTAAAGTTGTGAATGTAGAATATATACTGAAGCTATAGGGTCCTCAATGCTCACTGTATTGTCATTGTTAGTGCACGAGTGCAGTACAACGAAATGGAGGCTTGCGGCTCCCGAGAGTGTACATTTAGATTAAGACATTTAAACATTCAACATACATTTGGCTTGTAATACATTAACATAAACATAACCATAATAAAGTACATTGACAGATGTACAGGCTTTAGAGGTTATTTGTGGAGTTCAGTAGGATGACAGCCCTGGGAAAGAAGCTGTTCCTAAATCTGGTCGTTCGGTTGCGAATGCAGCTGGAGCGTCTCCCAGATGGCAGGAGGGCGAACAGACTGTGGCTGGGGTGGGTAGGGTCTTTGACGATGGTCCGTGACCTCCGTAGACGGCGTTTACGTGGGCGAGGTACCGGACAGTGAGTGGTACGCTTGTGGAGTTAACTCCTTCAACAGAAGAAAGGAGAAATCTGAACGCCAAATAATAGACTGTTGCTTCCCAGTGACACTTCAGCAGGATTGTTGTGCTGATTCAAACTCTCCCAGCTTCACCATGTCATCATGGACCGACAATGAGGTACAAATCCGCCATGACCCAATTGAATTGTGGAAAAGCCGCGAGGGGCTGAGAAGCTACTCCTGCCCCTATTTTCCTAACCAATCCCTCCTTATGAGTTGCCATGGCTTTGTTTGTCTCACAGGATCAGTTAACTGAAACAATGAATGGTCGCTCACTGCACAGAGTGACTGCCCCCTTAAATGGTCCAAATCATGTTTGTTGCTGTAGAGACCCAAGATTCTATCAACAAATGGTTGATGATAGGCCTCTCCTCCTCACTTGATCCATCCACATGTTTGGCCATCTCTCACTCCCATCCCCAGGCTTCTTCCCTCGGCCTTTTTACTGACTGTCCCCTCTTGAATAGTGAAATATTTCCCATCAGCCTCCACTCCTGACTGACGGAGCATTTAGTCGCCCCCTCCGAGAGCGGTACCTCAGTCTTTGCTGGGCTGGGACTTCCTCGCACACAGAGTGTTGTTGGCCACCAAGAGACAGGCTGGACTCAGTCATTCAGTGAGATCAGTCAACGTGCCAAGAGTTAAAAGTCTCTTTGGTTTGAAGGCTAGTACCAGTTTGGTCAGGGAAGCAGACTGCCGTGAGCTTTCAATACGTGAACTTCCAAAAGTGCTTCGAGTTGATAAAGGCAGCGCATTGCTCAAGGTTTTTATATGTGTATGATTGGAGGAAATTTACCTAAGCTTTGTTAAATTATGCTGTCAGTTCAAATATGTGTGGATGAGGGTAACGCAGTGGATGTGGTATACATGGATTTCAGTAAGGCCTTCGATAAAGTCCCGCACAGGAGACTGGTCAAGAAGGTAAGAGCCCATGGAATCCAGGGTGCCTTGGCACATTGCCTTCTGCCACTAAGCCAGTTTTGTATCCAGAGGGTGATGGTCGAAGGTTGTTTTTGTGACTGGAAGCCTTTGGCCAGTGGGGTACCACAGGGATCGGTGCTGGGTCCCTTGCTGTTTGTGGTCTACATTAATGACTTGGATATGGATGTAAAAGGTATGATCAGTAAGTTCGCGGATGATACAAAAATTGGTAGGGTGGTAAATAGCGAGGAGGGTAGTCTCAGTCTGCAGGACGATATAGATGGGTTGCTCAGATGAGCGGAACAGTAACAAATGGAATTTAACCCGGAAAAGTGCGAGGTGATGGACTTTGGGGGGACTAACAAGGCAAGGGAATACACAATGAATGGTAAGACCCTAGGCAAGATGGAGGGTCAGAGGGATCTGGGTGTGCAAGTACACAGATCCCTGAAGGTGGCGGAACAGGTGGATAAGGTGGTGAAAAAGGCCTATGGGATACTTGCCTTCGTTAGCCGAGGCATAGAATATAAGAGCAAGGAGGTTATGATGGAGCAGTATAAAACACTGGTTAGGCCACAGCTGGAATACTGTGTGCAGTTCTGGTCTCCACAGTACAGGAAGGATGTCATAGCTTTGGAGAGGGTGCAGAGGAGATTCACCAGGATGTTACCAGGGCTGGAGCGCTTCAGCTATGAAGAGAGACTGGGCAGATTGGGTTTGTTTTCCTTGGAGCAGAGGAGGCTGAGGGGGGACATGATTGAGGTGTACAAATTTATGAGGGGCATAGATAGGATGGACACTAAGGAGCTTTTTCCCTTAGTAGAAGGGTCAATAACTAGGGGGCATAGATTCAAGGTAAAAGGCGGGAGGTTTAGAGGGGATTTGAGAAAGAACTTTTTCACCCAGAGGGTGGTTGGAATCTGGAACTCACTGCCTGAAAGGGTTGTGGAGGCTGGAACCCTCACAACATTCAAGAAGCATTTGGATGAGCACTTGAAATGCCATAGCATACAAGGCTACGGACCAAATGCTGGACTATGGGATTAGATTAGACAGGGCGTGATGGCCGGCGCGAACACGATGGGCCTCTATCCGTGCTGTATAACTCTATGACTCTATGAACTTTAGATTCACTTATTTACTGTTCCGAAACCCATGAGTTCTTGTCCAACCATCTCTTTGCAGAGAGAGAGGAACCACGGACAGCATGGAAGGAAGTGCACCCTCTTATCTACACTGGGGTCTTCACACACACCCTGCTGTGATAAATAGCCTGCCTGGCATCGCTCTGTGTCTCTCACTAGTGTGTTTAAAAGCTTCTGTATTAGATCATTCTGCATAATGTCAATTAGCTATTTCTGTTGAATAATCTATACATGCTTACCCTTACACACTCCATGTTCTAATGGCCCCGTGTGTGAAATGAGCCGACTGACTCCACCTTCAATCTTGTATTTACTGAGTCCTAATGACCTGATTGACAAACTGTTAGCAACAAGCACGTATTATTGAAATTCTCAGATTCATTCATAATTAACCTAATTTCTTACTGTAAATGTTAAATCGATAAAGGCTCAGATTTACCATTGAATATTTCTCAGCATGTGTCAGTGTTTCGTCGTGCTCAACCTATCCCATACTGACCCATTCACCCCATCTATTCCCATTCTCCTCATCCTATCCCATTCTCCACATCCTGTCCCATTCTCCCCATCCTGCTCCATTCACACTGCCCTGTCCCATTCTCCACACCCTGTCCCTAGCCCCCATCCTGTCCCATTCTCCCCATTCTGTCCCATTCTCCCCATCCGGTCCCATTCTCCCCATCCTGCCCCATTCTCCCCATACTGACCCATTCACCCCATCTATTCCCATTCTCCCCATCCTGCCCCATTCTCCCCATCCTGCCCCATTCTCCTCACCCTGTCCCTAGCCCCATCCTCTCCCATTCTCCCCATCCTATCCCATTCTCCCCATCCTGTCCCATTCTCCCCATCCTGTCCCATTCTCCCCATCCTGTCCCATTCTCCCCATCCTATCCCATTCTCCCCATCCTGTCCCATTCTCCCCATCCTGTCCCATTCTCCCCATCTTGCCCCATTCTCCTCACCCTGTCCCATTCTCCCCATCCTGTCCCTAGCCCCCATCCTGCCCCATTCTCCCCATCCTATCCCATTCTCCCCATCCTGCCCCATTCTCCCCATCCTATCCCATTCTCCACATCCTATCCCAT
This sequence comes from Somniosus microcephalus, assembly GCF_052327205.1. Taxonomy (NCBI): domain Eukaryota; kingdom Metazoa; phylum Chordata; class Chondrichthyes; order Squaliformes; family Somniosidae; genus Somniosus; species Somniosus microcephalus. Next base: position 15,323,588 of record NW_028225184.1, read on the forward strand.
TCTCGCCATCCTGCCCCATTCTCCCCATCCTGCCCCATTCTCCTCACCCTGTCCCTAGCCCCCATCCTATCCCATTCTCCCCATCCTGTCCCATTCTCCACATCCTGTCCCATTCTCCCCATCCTGTCCCATTCTCCCCATCCTGTCCCATTCTCCCCATCCTGTCCCATTCTCCCCATTCTGCCCCATTCTCCTCACCCTGTCCCATTCTCCCCATCCTGTCCCATTCTCCCCATCCTGTCCCATTCTCCCCATCCTGTCCCATTCTCCCCATCCTGTCCCATTCTCCCCATCCTGACCCATTCTCCCCATCCTGTCCCATTCTCCCCATCCTGCCCCATTCTCCCCATCCTGTCCCATTCTCCCCATCCTGTCCCATTCTCCCCATCCTGTCCCATTCTCCCCATCCTGTCCCATTCTCCACATCCTGTCCCATTCTCCCCATCCTATCCCATTCTCCCCATCCTGCCCCATTCTCCTCACCCTGTCCCATTCTCCTCACCCTGTCCCTAGCCCCCATCCTGTCCCATTCTCCCCATCCTGTCCCATTCTCCCCATCCTGTCCCATTCTCCTCACCCTGTCCCTAGCCCCCATCCTGTCCCATTCTCCCCATCCTGTCCCATTCTCCCCATCCTGTCCCATTCTCCCCATCCTGTCCCATTCTCCACATCCTGTCCCATTCTCCCCATCCTATCCCATTCTCCCCATCCTGCCCCATTCTCCTCACCCTGTCCCTAGCACCCATCCTGTCCCATTCTCCCCATCCTGTCCAATTCTCCCCATCCTGTCCCATTCTCCTCACCCTGTCCCTAGCCCCATCCTGTCCCATTCTCCACATCCTGTCCCATTCTCCACATCCTATCCCATTCTCCCCATCATGCCCCATTCTCCCCATCCTGTCCCATTCTCCACATCCTGTCCCATTCTCCCCATCCTGTCCCATTCTCCACATCCTGTCCCATTCTCCCCATCCTGTCCCATTCTCCCCATCCTGTCCCATTCTCCCCATCCGGTCCCATTCTCCCCATCCGGTCCCATTCTCCCCATCCTGTCCCATTCTCCACATCCTGTCCCATTCTCCCCATCCTATCCCATTCTCCCCATCCTATCCCATTCTCCTCACCCTGTCCCATTCTCCCCATCCTGCCCCATTCTCCCCATCCTGTCCCATTCTCCCCATCCTGTCCCATTCTCCACATCCTGCCCCATTCTCCTCACCCTGTCCCTAGCCCACATCCTGTCCCATTCTCCCCATCCTGCTCCATTCACACCGCCCTGTCCCATTAACCCCATCATGCCACAACCTGCTCCACTCTGCCCACGCTGTCGATTCTGTCACATCCTGTACCAGGTGATGCACTAATATCAACATCTTAAACTGATCCCCATTTGCAAACATTAGTTACTGCTTCACAGATGGAGTATTACTCCTTCAACCACGCTGCCCTGTTACTAATCGAGTTCTCAATTCATTGCGGCATTTTGTTATCTATCCTATTAAAGTGTAACCTTGCTCCTGATTTTTGCCATCTTTCTCTTTCCTCTGCAGCGAATTTACTGACGATCGTCGTTCTCTTCAGAGGTAACTGTGGTCTTTCTAAAGGTGTCACTCTCTACCTATTGGCCATGACCACAGCGGATCTGCTGGTTATCGTTTCTAATGTAATGGTCAGTTATATTCTGTGTTACTATTTCCCAGGTTCATTCCTGCACTACACAGCCGTGCGTTCCTTGAACGAGGTTATCAACTATGTGTCCATTGACTGCTCTGTCTGGTTCACGGTCGCTTTCACTTTTGATCGATTTGTGGCCATTTGTTGGCAGAAGCTGAAACCTAATTATTGCACTGAGAAAGCGGCGGCGGTGGTTATATGCACCTTGTGCGTTGTGTTCTGTTTAAAAAACCTCCCCTTGTACTTTGCCTTTCAGCCAGTCTCTATAATTGATGACACAGAGTGGGGAGCCGGCATCAAACCCAGCTACCACGAGCAACCTGGCTGGCTGGCGTTTGACTGGCTCGACACAATCCTCTGCCCACTGCTGCCGTATTTTCTGATTTGATTCTTCAATGCTCTGACCATAAGGCATGTTTTGCTGGCCAATGCAATCCGTCGGGCCCTTTGGGGACAGTGCTCGAGTGGTAATGACAGTGATCTAGAGACCCAGACCCGAAGAAAATCCATCATTTTACTCTTCACCATTTCTGGCAGTTTCATCGTGTTGTGGATGCCTTATGTTACGTTTTTCCTGGTTTCCCGGATCATATTGAAGCATTACAACCCTAGAGATTACAACGACCCTTTCTTTATCGCTGAACACACCGGTGAAATGTTTCAACTGCTTAGCTCCTGTACAAACACATGTATTTATGCGCTGGCTCAGACTAAATTCAGAAAAGAGTTGCTTAAGGTGGTAAAATATCCATTTACTCGAATTGTTAAGTTGATCAAATAAGAAAGGACACTTTCTGCTGTCAGTGTTGAAATGGACTTCCAGGGTGTCGCGTCACTCCTGCACTCATCTCTCACTTGGAGCCAGATGGATGATGAGGCACCAACCTCTGAGTGCCACTGGTTTATAGAGTCAATGCGGCACAGAAGGAGGCCATTCGGCCCTTCGAGTCCATGTCGGCTCTCTGTAAAGATACCCAGTCAGTCCCATTCCCCCGCTCTATCCCCATAGCCCTGTAAGATTATTCCCCTCGGGTGCCTTTCCAATCTCCCTTTGACAATAGTGATTGTCTCCGCTTCCACCACTTCTGTGGGCAGCGAGTTCCAGGTCCTCACCACTCGCTGGGTAAATATGTTTTTCCTCACTATCTCATGCACAGAATCTGAAATCTGTGTACCCTAGCCCTTAAACCATCAACTAGTGGGTACAGCCTTTCCCCATCTAGCCTATCCAAACCTGGCATAATCTCGTAAACCTCAATCTAATCAACCCACAACGTCCTTTGCTTTAGAAAGGAACTCCAGCTGCTCCAACCTGTCCTGGTAGCTCAGATCACCCATCCCCGGAACCAATCTCGTAAATCTGCTCTGCGCCCTCTCAATGGCCTTCACATCCTTCCTAAATTGTGGTGACCAGAACTGGATGTTGTGGACTAACCAGAGCTTTATAAAAGGTTCAGCATAACTTGGCTACTTGTGAAATCAATTACTCTGTTTATGAAGCCCAAGATCCCATGTGCTTTGTTAACTACTCTCTCAATATGTCCTGCCACCATCAGGGACCTAGGCACATGTCCCTCTGTCCCTGCACACTCTTTGAAACTGACCATTCAGTGTATATTACCTCTCCCTATTCCTTCTGTGAAAATGCATCACCTCACACTTCTCTGTATTAACTTCCATCTGCTACACGTCTTCCCATTCTGCTAGCCTTTCTATGTCCTGTTGCAGTCGATCGGTATCATCAACACTGTTTCTCCAATATCGCAATTTTCCAAATGAAATGTTTATACTAAAATAAATAACTCATTGTTATTTAGTTAGTACCTTTTTCCCAGCTCAGGACATCCCCAATGGGATTTGAAGCCAAGTTCGGGGTCACAGGCGGCACGAGCTGAGCGTGGGGATGGAGCCGAAGACATCAGAAACTATCAGTCGCGGTCACTGAGACGTGCACAAGTACTGTGGCATTACCCACTGCAGGACAAAGGGCAAAGGCGGGTGGCTAGTGTAATGATCAATAACATGTCATTCTATAGTGGACACTAGGTGGAGCCATAGAGCTGTATATAGCTGTATGTATAAGACTACACTACCCAGCTGTATGTATATTAAGACTACATTACCCATGAGGCACTAGGCTACCCACAAGGCAGCAGTCAAGATGGATGCCTCTACAGATACTGTACCTAGTCCACATGTGCTCAATAAAAGTGTCTAGCAAAAGCTAGCTGTGTTCATAATAAGAATGTCTACTTATTAATGAGCACAAGGGCTATATTTGTGTGAAGTCAGGTCGGCCATGTTTGTCTGACTTACTGTGTGTCGACCACGATTGTGTGCTGTGTGATGCGGCGGCCATGATTTCCTGAAATTTTCGACCGTGTTTGATTGACATCAGGTCGGCTATGTTTGTATGCCTTGCATTGGGTCACCCATGATTGTGTGATGTACGATGTATCGGCCATGTTTGTGTGACGTGTGGTCTAAATAGTACGAAGCAGTACATAATATTTACAGCAGACTAACTGAATGTGCGACCCATATGGTCTGTGCTGGAGTTTATGCTCTACACGAGCCTCCTCCCACCCCTCTAACACCCAATTGAGATCCTACATGCAGAATTCTGTAAAAGTATCCTCCGGACTCAAAGGAAAACAGTAAACAATGCATGCAGGGCAGAACTAGGCCAATATCCATTAATAATCACTATCCAAAAAAGAGCCACCAAATTTTGGAAATACCTAGAAATGAGCAACCCCCAATGCTATCACTACGACGCCCTGAAATGCCAAGAGATGAGCATAAAGAAGAATAACCTCAGTCAACTAGTGCTGGGACTCAGTGAAGTAACTACTAACACTACTAACAATAACCAGCCCCAGGACAGTGACAGCATAACACAAAGTATTTGACCCAACACAATCGTCGCTAAGCAAAAGGAAAAATATCTGACATATTGGGCAGAAACTACAAAAACCCAAAGCAAACTCAATTGCTACTTGGCCCTAAACAGACAATACAACATAGCTGATTACCTGACCATGGTAAAGGACAGCAAACTGAGAAAAATCTTGGCAATGTGCAGACTTAGCGAACATAGCCTGGCGATCGAAAAAAGGTAGACACAGGCAGACCCGGCTACCAAGAGAGGACAGGATATGCTCTCACTGCAGTCAGGGAATGGTGGAGACAGAGATGCACTTCCTCACAGCTTGTAGAAAATATCAGGGCATAAGGGAGAATTTCTAACAAAATTTACAAAAATATGCCCGGAATTCAGACATTTGAAGGACGACCAAAAACTCCCATACCTACTAGGGGAAGAGAGAGATTGCGTAACACTAGCGGCACACTATGTTACAGCTTGCCATAAACAGAGGGACAACCACTAAAGGTAAGAGTATATATAAATTATATGAAAGTATATTTATACACTCATATGTTTATATACTGTACGGATAGATCTGTATTTTTGTGAACAAACTTGAATGTTTTCCGATGCTTTGGCAACGTAAGATATAACTTGTCATGCCAATAAAGCGATTTGAATTGAATTGAATTGAATACATCCTTCCATTCATTCTTACTCATGTGCTTATCTAGTATAAACTTAAATGCATCTTTGGTATTCGCCCCAACTGATCCCTGTGTTATCCACTTCCACAATCTAACCACTCTCTGGGTTAAGAAGTCGCTCCTGAATTCCATTTGGTATTAATAAGGGACTATTTTATATTTCTGGCCCTACAGTTGCTCCCTATCAAACACTTTCATTATCGTAAAGAGCTCGATGAGTTCACCCCTCGGTGTTCTCTTTGCTCCAACCTGATGAGCTTTTCTTGATAGTTAGAAACTCTCACTTCTGGTATCATACTAATTAGTCGACCTTGCACCTTGTCCAGTTCCTATAGATAATTTTTATAATATACAGACCAGAACTGTTCACAGAACTCCAAGCGTCTGAGGCTGCAGCGGGTGACTGGCGAGAGCGGGTGGAACAGGCGGCCAGAATGCCATTGCTTTTCGCCACCTTCTCACTCCAGGAGACGAGGAACAGCGAGACGCTGACGCGTTTGTCGCTGTGGCTGAAATGCTGCTTCAAACTGTCGCTATTCATGGGAGGTAGTATAGATGCATAGAAGCATAGAAGACAGGAGCAGGAGTAGGCCGTTCGGCCCCTCGAGCCTGCTCCGCCATTCAATGAGATCCTGGCTGATCATCCAAATTCAGTACCCTGTCCCTGCCTTCTCCCCATGTCCCTTGATCCCTTTAGCCTCAAGAAATATATCCAACTCTTTCTTGAATATATTTAATGAACTGGCCTCCACCGCCCTCTGTGGCAGAGAATTCCACAGGTTCACCACTCTCTGGGTGAAGAAATTCCTCCTCATTTCAGTCCTAAATGGCTTACCCCTTATCCTTAGACTATGACTCCTGGTTCTGGACTCCCCGGCCATCATAAGCATCCTTCCTGCATCTAGTCGGTCCAGGCCTGACAGAATTTTATAGGTTTCGATGAGAGCCACTCTCAATCTTCTAAACTCCAGTGAGTATAATCCCAATCGACACAATCTCACCTCATACGTCATTCCTGCCATCCCAGGTATCAGCCTGGTGAATCTTCGCTGCACTCCCTCCATGGCAAGAACGTTCTTCCTCAGGTAAGGTGACCAAAGCTGCACACAATACTCAAGCTGCGGTCTCACCAAGGCCCTGCACTACTGTAGCAAGACATCCTTGTTCCTGTACACGAACCCTCTTGCTACGAAGGCCAACATACCATTTGCCTTCTTAACCGCCTGCTGCACCTGCATGCTTACCTTCAGCAACTGGTGCACAAGAACACCCAGGTCTCTTTGCACTTCCCCTTCTCCCAATCTATTGCCATTCAAATAATAATCGGCCTTCCTGTTTTTGCCACCAATGTGGATAACCTCACATTTATCCATGTTATAGTGCATTGGCCATGTTTCTGCCCAATCACCCAATCAGTCCAAATGGTAGTGGATACAGGACCCTTTAATGATTTCTCCTAAATCCACTGAAACCCGTCGGAAATCAAATCAAATCAACTTTCATCGTCATCGTTAGCGCACGAGTGCAGTACAACGAAATGTAGGCTTGCAGCTCCCGAGAGTGGACATTTAGATTAAGACATTTCAGCGTTCGACATTCACTTGGCTTGCAATACATTAACGTCAACATAACCGTGATAAAGCGCATCGGCAGATGTGCAGGCTTTAGAGTTTATTTGTGGAGTTCATTAGGACGACAGCCCCGGGAAAGAAGCCGTTCCTAAATCTGGTCGTACGGGTGCGAATGCATCCGTAGCGTCTCCCAGACGGCAGGATGGCGAACAGACCGTGGCTGGGGTGGGCAGTGTCGTGTCCGTGTGTAGATAAAGACACTGAAGACAGGAGTTGGTTCATAGGTACTTACTAAGCAAGTCTGGTGGGGGGGGGGGGGTTTCTAAAGGATATACACAATACACAGGCTTATATAGCCAAGTGGCAATTACTGGCATTACGCACACCTGGGGCTCTTAAAAGGCACATACACCACAATTCCTCCCCTTCTAGCTAACTAGTACATCATATTTTAAGTAATTATTAATTACATGTTATATGCAAAATAATATACATTGCTGTATTAATTAATTATAAGTTAGTCTCTCAGGAGGCTTCCTGACTCGGTCCGGATAACGCCTCGGGGGTGTAGTAGTTTCTGGTGGCGTAGTAGGTTCTTCTGGCAAGGCTGAGTCAGCTTGAAGGCCAGTGTTGGGTTCATCGGGCTCCAGTATCACCGGATCGGAGGTAGATATGGGTATCTCTACTTCATCGTCAGATGTATAGAGTGGTGGTGTAGGTTGTCCCTTTTCGGATGACTTGATGATTTGGTCAGCATGGCGCCTTATTATGCTGTCTCCGATGTCCACGGTATACATCAGTGGTCCTAATCGTGTGCAGATAGTTCCAGGCTGCCATTTCTCGGTACGGTAGTCCCGGGCCAAAACCGGTTGGCCTATCTGGAAGGCCCTAGTTGGCCTTTCATTCATGCCCTGAAACTGCTGGTTCTCCACGTCCCTTTGGATGTTGGGCTTGACCAAATCCAGCTGGCATCTTAGGTTTCTATTGTAGAACATCATGGCGGGAGTTTGGTTAGTAACCATATGCGTTGCATTCCTATATGCAAATAAGAAGTTATCCACCTTGTGCTGAAGTTTTATGTCTTCACTACCCATGGCCTTGATGGCCTTCTTGAAGGTCTGGACAAACCTTTCAGCCAATCCATTGGTGACCGGATGGTATGGGGCGGACGTGTAGTGCTTTACCCCATTGTTCTTTAAGAACTTTCTGAATTCTTCGGACACAAATTGCGGTCCATTATCAGAACATATCTGCTCCGGCAGCCCATTCCTGGCAAATATGGTCCTTAATACTGTGATGGTTTTTTCCGTGGTGGTGGAGGACATCTTTATTACCTCCGGCCACTTGGAGTGTGCATCAACTGCGATTAAGAACATGGAGTCCATAAATGGACCAGCAAAGTCGATGTGCACCCTTTGCCAGGGAGATGAGGGCCACTCCCATGGATGTAGAGGGGCCTGTGGCGGAGCATTTTGGACCTTCTGGCATCCTAGGCAGCTCTTGGTCATGTCTTCGATGTCTCCATCGATACCTGGCCACCATACAAACGCCCGAGCTAGGTTCTTAATTTTCACTCCACCTAGATGCCCCTCGTGAAGCTCCTTTAGTACTTTATCCTGGAGTTTGGGTGGAATCACTACTCTGGAGCCACACATCAAGGTTCCTCGGCACACTGACAGCTGTTCTCTTCTTTGCGAGAATGCTGGCAACAGTGGTTCGCCATGTGCTGGCCATCCCTTCACTGTTAAATCGTAGACCCGTGAGAGAGTAGGGTCATTTCTTGTCTCCCTTTCAATGGCAGAATTTGTCACCGGTAGACATTCCACTATGGTAGAGTGGAATATCTCTACTGGGTCTACTGTAGGTGCCTCTTCTATCGTTGGCAACGGTAGGCGTGATAAACCGTCAGCATTCCCATGCTGTTTTGACCCTTTGTATTCAATGTTGTATTGGTGTGCCCCTAGAAAAAGGGACCACCTCTGTAGTCTTTGTGCCGTCATAATGGGGACACCTTTTTCAGGGTTGAATATGGAGATGAGGTGTTGATGGTCAGTCAGCAAGGTAAATTTTTGTCCGTGTAGGTAATGGTTGAATTTCTTCACTCCCCATACCAGGCTGAGTGCTTCCCTGTCTATCTGGGCATAGTTACGCTCAGCTGAGTTCAATGAGCGTGACGCAAAAGCTATCGGTCGTTCCGAGCCATCAGGGAATCTATGGGACAATACCGCTCCTATGCCGTAAGGGGATGCATCGCACGCCAGTCTGATTGGTAGTGATGGGTTGTAATGAGCCAAAATTTTCTCGGATGTGATTAAGTCTTTACATTTATGGAAGGCAATTTTACAGTCTTCGTTCCATTTCCAAATCACTCCTGTCTGTAGAAGATCATTAAGAGGGTGTAGAATAGTTGATAAGTTCGGTAAAAATTTATGATATTAATTTATTAATCCCAGGAATGACCTTAATTGTGAAACATTTTCAGGTGCTGGGGCTTTTATAACTGCTTCAATTTTCTCAGGTGACTTATGCAACCCTTCCTTATTAATTATGTGGCCACAATATGATATCTGATTTTGGAAAAATTCGCACTTGGGGCGATTTGCTCGTAGGCCCCGTTCTTTCAGCCTAGTGAGCACCTGCTCCAAATTGGCAAGGTGCTCGTTGTCGTTTTCTCCTGTTATAAGGATGTTGTCTAGGTAGCATTGAGTCCCCGGAATCCCTTGCAGGACTTGCTCCATAGCTCTTTGCCAGATAGCTGGAGCTGATGCTATTCCAAAAACCAGTCGATTGTACTGGTACAGGCCTTTGTGTGTGTTTATTGTGAGATACTTTTTAGAGGTCTCCTCAACATCCATCTGTAGATATGCCTGTGCCAAGTCAATTTTTGTGAAACGTTTCCCTCCGGATAGTGAGGCGAAAATATCTTCTATCCTCGGAAGAGGATACTGTACCGTGTGAAGGACCGGGTTTACAGTCACCTTAAAGTCCCCACAGATGAGAATTTTTTTCTGTTCCTCAGGGTTATTTTTCAATGTTGTTTTCATGACTGGAACGATGGGTGTCGCCCATTCGCTCCAATCTATTTTGGATAATACGCCTGCCTTTTCCAAATTCTTCAGCTCCTCCTCGACTGCCGGATGTATTGCGTATGGCACCGGTCTTGCATTAAAAAATTTTGGAATTGCTGTATCTTCCACTTTTATTGAGGCGGTGATGCCTTTCAAGGTTCCTAGTTTCTCTTGAAACACTTCTTTGGCGTTGGCCAAGATGTCTTTTAATCGTTCAGGTATGATGTCATCATTGTTTTTTTCCTTACTGGTCACCGTCAGTGCCTGAATGGAGTGCCAGTCTAAACGTATCTTCCTCATCCATTCACGTCCCAACAACGGTGGACCACCATCTTGTAGAATGTATAAATACAACTTTTGTATTTCTTTGCCGTTGTATACCACAGGCACCATTATTTTTCCTTTGGGGTAGACTTTCTGCCCCGTATATGTTTTTAAGATAATGGATGTGTCTTTTAGAGGTATATGCGAAAATAGCCTCTCGTAATCTCGTCGATTTATTACGGTTAGAGCTGATCCTGTATCTAGCTCCATTTTAACTGGGGACCCTGCTATTGTGAGGGTAACCCAAATGGTTTGGTAATCCTCTTTGGCAAGTACATTATGTAATTTGAGACAGCTTAGTCTCTTGTTTCCGGAGTCGCTATCGTTATTCTGGTCTTCGGAGCTATTGTCCGTCATCATTTGTACCTTCCTGTACTTTTCTTTATTGATTTTTTGTTTTCTGTCAGTGGATTTGTTTTGTCCAGATTGGCATACCCGTGCAATGTGTCCAATCTTACCACATTGCCTGCATGCTTTGCCCTTGAACCAGCAGCCCCTCTGGTTATGGGTGGATCTGCCGCAGCGATAACATCTTCCGAACTCCTGTGTCATTTTATGGGTGCCGAAGTCCTATGTCTCTTGTTGTATCTCTGCAGCTCCTTTTGCTGCTGCTTCGTATGATACAGCCATACTGAAAGCTTTGTCCAATGTTAAATCTTTTTCAGAAAGCAGTCCTTTTTGTGTTCCTTCACTTAAGAGACCGCAAACAAATTTGTCTCGAAGATAATCCGATAGTCCTGCTCCGAATTGGCAGTACTTTGATAGCTTTCTTAATTCGTTTAGGTAATCAGCGTTACTTTCATTCTTGTGTTGATTTCTCTTGAAGAACTTGAATCGTTCCGCTATCAGCAGCGGTGTTGGGTTTAAATGCTCCTGCAGGGTATCAACAATTTCTTTAAAAGTCTTGTCCTTTGGTTTGGCTGGAGTGATTAAATTTCGTAACAGCCCGTATGTCTTCGCGCCAATTAAGTTCAGAAGTACTGAAGCTTTTTTTTCATCTGTTATTCCATTTGCAGTGCAATAAACCTCTACTCTTTCCACGTATGTGGTCCAATCTTCTATTTCGCCATCAAAAGCCTCAATATTACCAGATTTAGGCATTTCAGAAAAGATATGGCGCTTCCCGCGCTTTTTTTTTCTCTCTGTAGCAACGATATGGCGCTTCCCGCGCTTTCCCGCCGCTGCTACCGATAACAACGCTGTTTTACTGTGGTTTCCGTTTATTCACTGTTGGAGACTCGTTCCCGACGGAGGTCTAAACGCTGACCTGCTTGCCGTGCCGGCCGTCTCTCGAGTGCACCCTCCCAGTCCGTTATTGCTTGCCTCCGATTTCGCTGCCTGTCTCAGCTGTAGAGCCCGCCGCTGGAGCTCCAGCCTGATGCCCAGGAAGGATTAGCGCAGTACCTGTCACCAGCTTGGCCAGCTGGTGAAACCACAGTTTCTCTTACTTCCTTGAGTCTTCTGGACGCTGGAGGAATCGACGTCCTTGAGGTGCTGCCGAATTGCAGGTAAGTCCGTTTCCACTTCGTCGCCACTGTAGTGTCCGTGTGTAGATAAAGACACTGAAGACAGGAGTTGGTTCATAGGTATTTACTAAGCAAGTCTGGGGGGTGGTTTCTAAAGGATATACACAATACACAGGCTTATATAGCCCAAGTGGCAATTACCGGCATTACGCACACCTGGGGCTCTTAAAGGCACATACACCATAATTGCTCTTAAAGGCACATTCACCACAGGCAGGGGCTTTGACGACGGACCGCGACCTCCGTAAACAGTGTTTCTGGTATATGCACTCTGCGGTCGGCAGCCGTGTGCCGGTAATGCGTCGGGCAGTTTTGACTACCCGCTGCGGGGCTTTCCGGTCATGGTAGCTACAGCTGCCGTACCACACCGTGAGACGGTTCATCAGGATGCTCTCTATTGCACAGCGGTAAAAGTTAGAGAGGATCAGGGGCGACAGGTTACATCCCTTCAGCCTCCTTAGGAAGGACCGCCATCATTCATCCCCTTCAGCCTCCTGGAGGCGATGGGCATGAACGACGGTCGTCCTTTCTCCTGGGTGGAGAAGACTACCCAGTTAGCAGGGGAGACCCCGCAGGCTTTCGCAGACAGGTTGCGGCCTGCGTACAGGAGCGCCCGTAATGGGGATCTCGACCGGGCTAACACGAACCAGGACGAGCCGGTGAGCCGGCTCGCCACCTCCGGAGTCCGGCGGCAGACAGCTCGCCACGGTTCAGAGCCGAGGCCGCGCTGCGGTTCGACCCAAAGGGCCCCCCGAGTCACCGAGGAGACAGCGGTCAGACAACTGACCCCGGCATACGGCGACGGTAGAGGGGCAGAAGAACCGCAAACAAAAGGAAAGGTTCACGAGTTAAAACCCAGCCGGCGTAAGCAGGAACGGCACCAGGAAGGGGATCACCCTTCGGACACGAGGCGTCACTGCTTCGGGCGTGGGAAAAGAGGGCATCGGAGAAGGGACCGTCGAAATCCTTGGAAGGATAGTGCGGGTTAAACTCCCCAGCTCCCGGCCCAAAGACAGAAACACCGACCTCTCCCCCCCCCGCAGTCGATTCGTCCGTAGCTGCGCTTCGAGTTTGGTCGGCTGACCCGGGGAAGGTAGCCACAGCCACGGGTGCTTTAACCCCATCTGCCCCGTACAACCCAGACCTACGACTAGAGCCAGCGCAGCCCGTCGACTCACGTCCCCTCGAATACGACGAGGGGGTGGCAGGCCCCGTGTTAAGACGGGAACGGAGATGGTGCAGGGGAGATATTCGGCGGACATCGGAGCTTCCGGCGCGGCGGTCCGTTCGGAAGACCCGACCGATTCACCCAGGTCTGAGGAGGTCCCATTCAGCCTGGCGGGAGTCACAGGGAGCGAGCAGGCCGGGGAAAGGTCCAAACCGTTGGCCATAGATTTAGGATCCCTCCCTACCACGCGGGAGGGCGGCCCAAGGACCGACGAGGTGGCCGAGCAGAGGGCTAGGGAAAGGAGAGTTCCGGGATCCCTGCAGAGCAGGTGCAGTAGCCGCAATCCGGGACAAGGGAGGCACACGGGGTGGCTTGGGCCCCGCACCTAAAGCAGGTCCGAGCCCAGGATTCCGTCCTCAAGGCCATCCTGGTAAAGAGAGAGAACGGGGAGCCCGCAGAAGGCCTGTTCGGGGCAGCGGACGAGACTCGAAAACAGCCCGCCGTTTACATTGTCCGGCGTCAACTGTTTAAACCCGAGAAAGGGGAACGGCCAGCAAAGGCCGACTGTGTTCAAACTAGAGAGCATCAGCCTGCGGCCGCGGCAGACTCGCAGACCGCAAAGGCGGGGGCGGCGGCTCGCGTCACCGGCGAGGCCCTCCCGCCAATTACTTGGGACACGTCCCCAGTGGCCGGAGCCCTAAGGAGGTTCTTATGCTCATTAATAACGAGACATTCTTATTATGAACACAGCTAGCTTCTAGCTAGTCATTTATTCGGTCCACGTTCTCCGGATACAGTATCTGTAGAGATGCAGCACGTGTGCTCCTGTGTGCAGGCTGCCATCTTGACTGTTGCCTTGTGGGTAGCCTCGCCTCATGGGTAACGTAGTCTTAATATAATATACAGCTGGGTAGCGTAGTCTTATACATACAGCTCTACAGCTCCACCTAGTGTCCACTATAGAACGACATGCTATCGATCACGACAGAGGTCTCCCGGCATACCACCGCAGAAACTCCCACGGTCACCCGAGTGTCAATTTAAATGCACCCAGCCGCAGGAGAGCCTTTAACAGAAAGGGAAAAGCCAAAGGCCAGGGACCAGTCTAAGGACACAGATCCCCAGCCTACAGCCTCCAAAGGTGAGGGAGTCACAGGAGAGGTAGCGTCGGGCAGAGAGAGAGAGAGAGAGAGGGAGAGAGAGAGAGGTGGGTCCCCAGCCTTTATCCCCACTCTCTGCCTTCTCTTAGATAGCCGATCCTCCACCCGCGCCAGAAGATGACCCCCAATCCCGTGATTTTTTCATCCGGAGCGAGAATCTTTGGCGTGGCACCTCGTCAAATGCCCTTCGGAAGTCTAAAGACACGACGTCCACCGGTTCCCCTCTCTCCACCCTGTACATTACTTCCTCCAAAAACTCCAGCAAATTTGTCAAACACGACTTCCCCTTCATGAAATCTTGCCGAGTTTGTCCTATTAAATGACGTGGATCCAAACGTCCCGCTACTGTCTCCTTAATAATGGACTCTAACATTTGACCGACCGCAGATGTCAGGCTAACAGGTCTACAGTTACCAGCCTTCTGCCGATGACCCTTTTTAAATAAAGGGTGTCACATTAGCAGTTTTCCAATCTGCCGGCACCTTTGCTCAGTCCAGTGAGTTTGGGACATTTATGACCAACGCATCCGCAATGCCTACCGCCACTTCCCTCAAGACCCTAGGACGCAAGCCGTCAGGTCCAGGGGATTTATCCGCCTCGAGTCCCATTATTTGACCGAGTACCACTTCCTCAGTGATCTTCATCGTATTGAGTTCCTCCCCCCCTAGAGCCCCCTGTTTGTCCAGTGTTGGGATCTTCTTAGTGTCCTCTACTGTAAAGACCGAGACAGAATCATCGTTCAGTGTTTTTGCCATCTCCATGTTTCCCACCATTAATTTCCCGGTCTCATCCTCTAAGGGACCAACATTGACTCGAGCCACCTTTTGTCTTTTGATATAACTGTAGAAACTTGGACTGTCTGTTTTGATCTTTTGGCCTAATTTACTTTCATCATCTATCTTCCCTTTCTTAATCAATCTTTTCGTTCCTTTTTGCTGTCTTTTAAAGGCTTCCCAATCCTCTATCCTCCCACTAGATTTGGCGACCTTATTGTAATGATATCAGCAAATAGTGATGTTATTTGCCTGTTCGACGACGATGCCTCAATAGCATGACGATTGCAGGTATCGATGACTTATACCTGACCGGCAGAGGTCACGTGACCGCGAGACGCGAGGCAGAGTGTTTCACTTTCATTTTCATTCTCGATGCATCACAGCACGGTGTGTTCTGTAAAGGCTGTTCCAAAGATTCGAATAGACTTTAGATTAAAAAGACATCTCTTTCAGAAATGAGTCGCTATTGAACCCACAAAGAAATCAAGACACTTACATGCCCTTGTTTTGAGTCGAATACTATCCTTCATTTCTGGACTTAGCCACAGATGGCTGTCTTTTCTCGGACACCCCTTTCTTCTCAGCGGAAGAGATTTGTTTGGCAAGTTGTCAAATAACTCCTTCGGTGCACACTGCCGATCTGCCACTGTTCCGCCCGTCTGAACGACCCGTCTATCTCGTCCTGCACACCGAGGCTACCCTCCTCGCTATCGACCACCGGAAATAAAGAAGAGATTGGCCTTTCTAATCTAGGCTCGATTAACTTGAACAAATCCAGTAGCACATCTTTCAACACCCAGGCTCCGAGCATGACTGGAGAGAACCGAATTGAAGACGGCCACCACAAATCACCTGACATGAACTACCAATGAGTTGACAGCATATATCTCAAGGTGGAAACAAACAACCAATTACCAGACTTCTTACTAACACAGAGAACAACCACCACATTCACCGATCACAAGACTTCTTATTAAACATAGGAATAATCACCACACCACCCTGCCGATTTCGGCATCATCCGCGAACTTACCGATCGGACCTTTGACATTCACATCCGAGTCGTTAACGTAGACCGCAGACAGATAGCCGGCGACTCGATATCTTCCCATCACAATCGCAAGGCTCGACTTTTCTCGTCAAGCTCGACCGAAAGACTCTCGTCGTAAAACTGAAAAAGACAATACAGAAACGGAAGCACACATTAGTATACAAGCGCATCACTGATACGCGTACACAAATCGAGGCACGCCCGAGCGACACAGTGCATTTGGCACGTCAATGAGCAAACACGTGCAAACACAGCTTACTGCGAAGGTACATTGAGCAAACCGGAAGGCATTCTCTTTCAATTAGCCCTGGAGAGAGTGCCTCAAAAGACAGCTACTAGTAAGCCGGCCAGACAGAGAGCGAGCACTTCACGGCTAGCCGTGTAAGTTTGCTTACAGAGAAAAAAGTGACAAACTCAACATTTCCTGCAACATACAGTGTACACTAATCATCGATAACATTCTCAAGTCCTTACAGACAAAGAATATCCAGGACTCGGGCACGGGAACCAGACAACTTCCCGGAGCACGTGCCGCCGTAGGTCTGCAGTTTACTCGACCGCACCGACGTAAGGATTTCGGGGTCTTCTTTAAACCGGTTTAAAGTAATTGTCCTGCTCTTGCAGCCTTTGCCTGCACATCAGACCAATTCCAATAAAACCACTTTGAAAACAGCGGTTTGGAATCGCGACCCCTCCTTTAGTTCCGAGCGGAGGAACTTATAATGAATGATATGAAAGCGGAACAAGCGGTTTGGACGAGAGCCAAAAATCAAGCTTCATTAACTGAAAGAAACTACCATCACACTATCAAACTAGCCCACACGAACACAGTAAAATGGTAAAACTATATAACAAGGGGGTACACACGGCAAAAATGAGGGATACAATGGCTACAATGTTATTTAAACAATCTTAGCAATTCCCTTAAATCACCATCCCCCCTTTACTCCTGCTAGGTTGCCTTGTGTGGAGTCAGAAACTCTGCTCACATGTTGAGAGAGAGAGAGAGAGAGAGAGAGAGAGAGAGAGAGCTCACCTATGGTCCCAGGAAGTCAAGAGAGCGAGCTGGTTTCTCAGCCCTATCTTGATATCTGGCGAGCCCCCCCTGCCGTTCTGCCTCGCAAGGGCTGCGTGCAAAAATTCCCCACCCAAAAGGGTCGAAAGCTGTGATAGGCTAACTCAAAGTGGTTAGATTGAGTGAATGCGATTTGCAGAGCTCCCGGTGCTGAAACAAAAAGGGAGATACAGCTGCTCTATTGTCCAGCGCTGGGTGATTGGAAACCCATTGCAATGTGAACGCTTCCCATTCAAGGTGCAAAAGTCTCTTCTGCAGTTTCAGGTGCATCTAAACAAATGCTAATAGCATTCAGTTGCTTTGTAAACAAAGCATTGTCCTTTGTCTTCATTGAACCTTACTTCCAGACACAGGAAGCTACATTCCAAGCCTTTTTGTCTCGGCCACGTGGCGACTGCCATTCGATCCCTGGAAATTTAAAAGCACATCGCCCAGGGATACTTTAATCCAAAAAAGGAATCTTCGGAACTGTCAATTATTGCGAAGTCTTACACATACTGCGCTCGACAGCACTCGACTGCACTTTGACCGCAGTCGCTAGGTACCAAAGAGCCAGCGGGTGGCAGCGCACAATGGGAATCGACCCAACTTACTGCAACCCCTGAATTCACTGGAAAACTCACATCAATCGCTACAGAGAGACAGCACACCAGGAGTAATGCAGAGATGACAACCTTGGAGGTGCTGCTCTTTAATCTTCTACCTAGCTCCCTCAATTCTTGCCACAGGACCTCATCCCCGAATTCCCACACAGAGCGAGAGGAGCACGTCACGGGGCTGGGCTCTCCCGGCACGGCCCACCCCTGGAATCCGCTTCAATTGAATTCATTCAATCCCACCAGTAAAGTCAGTCTGACCTGGTCTCCGGAGCCCCTCGCAGGCCCGCTGTGCCGCCGAAGCTCCTCGCCCTCGCCCTCGCCTCCCCTAACTCCCCCAACTGCCGGCACTCTGTTCGAACCCGCACTCCCTGCAGAACGCACTGGCGAGCCTCTCTTTATAGGCCCTGCAAGCCAGACTTGCTGAGCCCGACTGCAGGAGAAGCAGCTTCATCAGATGACTGCACTCGCCCTTGTTAACTGCCTTCAGCTGCACTGAGTTGCTTGCCTCTAGATTTAACCCTTGCAGCGCCGGGACAGTGTCGAGGGAGCCTCCCTCTGCCTTTAACCCTTGCAGCGCCTGCCCCCCGGGCGCGACCGACTTCACTCTGCCATTAACCCTTGCTGCGCCTGCCCCCCGGGCGCGACCGACTTCCCTCTGCCTTTAACCCTTGCTGCGCCTGCCCCCCGGGCGCGATCGACTTCCCTCTGCCTTTAACCCTTGCTGCGCCTGCCCTGGGAGTGTTTGACGGGACAGTGTAGAGGGAGCTTCGCTCTAGATTTAACCCTTGCTGTACCTGCCTTGGGCGTGATTGACGGGACAGTGTAGAGGCGGCGATGGGGTCTCTCTCTCTCTCTCTCTCTCTCTCTCTCTGAGAGTGGGTACAGGGGGCGATGGGAGAGAGGGACTGAGTGACACGAGTGAGTTTACAGATATCTTGCTGAAAGAGGGACTGGGAGACTCCAATCAGTGGACAGATCTCGCCCCGAGAGAGAGAGGGGCCGAGAGACACCGGTCAGCGGACAGATATCTCCCCGAGAGAGAGAGGGGCCGAGAGACCCAGGTCAGCGGACAGATATCTCCCTGAGAGGGAGCGACCGAGAGACACCAGTCAGCAGACAGATATCTCCCTGAGAGAGAGCGACCGAGAGACACCAGTCAGCGGACAGATATCTCCCTGAGAGAGAGCGACCGAGAGACAAGAATTCTGCACCCGCTAAGCCTTTCGCACTCTGACTATCCCGATTCATCTTGGGGAAGTGGAAATCCCCCACTATTATGGCCTTCTTTTCGCACTTCTGAGATTTGCCTACATCTCTGTTCCTCCGTCTCCCCCTGACTGTCTGGGGACCTACAGTACACGCCCAGCAAAGTGCTCGCCCCCTTTTTGTTTTGAAGTTCGACCCAGATGGCCTCATTAGAGGAACCCGCTAATATATCACCCCTCCTCACAGCAGTCATCGACTCCTTCGTTAATCTCGCGACACCCCCTCCCCTTTTGCAGCCCCCTCTGTCTCGGCCGAAGATTCTAGACCCCGGAATACGGAGCCGCCAGTCCTGACCCTCCCTCGACCACGTCTCCATGATAGCGGCAAGATCGTACTCCCACGTGTTCGACAACAACTTCAGTTCATCCACCTTATTCGCAAGACTCCTTGCATTCAAATAAATGCCTTCCAGCCTTGCCGTATTCCCTTTTGCCTTCATATATTTGCTCCGCCTTCCCAGCCGACTTGTTTTTTCCTCCCTCTTTGGCTGGAAATCACCCCCTACCATAGCTCCACTCTGTATCCCATTGGTCGCTCCCTTTTAAACTCCGCTGCTTCTCCGGTCTCGGTTTGTGGAATTCGCTGCCCCAGAAAGCTGTGGAAGCTACACCATTCAATAAATTTAAAACAGAAAGAGATAGTTTCCTAGAAGGAAAGGCAATTAAGGGTTACGGGGAGCGGGCAGGAAATCGGACACGAGTCTAGGTTCGGGATGGTCACGGCCCTCTGGATAGTGGATTGGGCCCAGGGGCCGTGTAGCCTGATCCTGCACCTACCTGTGTTCTAATTCGGTGTTAGCTTTCAGGAGATGGTTTTATTCCTGTTCCTGGCTGGGGTGGAGATCGCCTTGACAGAAGGTAAGTACGATAGAAAATATAGGGACAGAGTGATCTCCTGGAAGAATGTCGATCGCCTAGATGGCTCGGAGAGGAATCGCTCAGATTTCTGTCTCCCAAATTGGCCATTGGCTCTTTATCTGGTTTTTCGCCTCTCCCGGGAGATCACATGGGTTCGGCTGGATGCACAGTGATACGAGATTTGAGGTTAGGATCAGATCAGCCGTGATCTTATTGAACGGTGGAGCAGGCTCGAGGGGCCGATCGGCCTACTCCTGCTCCTATTTCTGACGTTCTTATGTCAGTAGCTGCAGCCGGATGCATTCCTGGCACACGTCTCGGTCAGGGACACGGACTTGGACCCATCCTCTTTCAGAGCATTCACAGTCAAACCACAAACAACACTGTCAGATCACAGTCAAATTACTATGTCTCTTAAAAAGACAGAAACAAACAACACAACCCAGTAAACCGCACAACACCAAAACATCGTACAGATGGGCCAAAAACGACACGGAAAAAGACCAGAAAGCAATTAGCAATGAATCAACTCAAGCTCTCTCGGACACCTTTCCGGATAACATATACACTCACAATAAAGAAGGCGTAAACCGGGCAGTGAATAACCTCAGCATTATTTTGGATCATTTGGCAACAAGGTCAAACTTGAAAGCTCGCAAGAACAAACCCAAAACAAAAAACTATGAAAAATGCTTTGACCCAGATTGCCATAACATGAGGATAAAACTTGGAAAAATATCAAACCAAAAACACAGACATCCAGAAAACGAGGAATTACGCCTTACTTATTGTCAGACACTAACACAATACAGAAACACACTCAGAACCCAAAAAGAGCAAGATATTCAGAATACACTCAGCTCCATTGAGGAATCCATTGATTCCAATGGTTTCTGGGACAACTGGAAGACATTACACAGAAAACAACACGACGAATTGGCCATTCAAAATGGAGACACGTGGGAAAACCACTTGGAAAAATGAGAGCAGAAAAACACACTGAGGCCAGAGCGACACCAAATATGCAAAAAACTGGAAAAGCTAGAAATGGCCAGAAAAGATAACCAAAACCCGCTAGACTCCATAATAACCAAAAGAGAACTTTTTGAAAAACTCAAGGACCTGCGACCAGGAAAAGCTTGCGGGCCAGACGACATACTAAGCAAGACGATTAAACACACAGACGATAAAATGAAACCGGCTATCCTGAAACTCTTCAACTTGGTTCTGAGTTGTCGGTGACTTCCCTGATATCTGGAACAAAGGACTCATAACGCCCATAGACAAAAGTGGGGACAAAGTCGACCCAAATAACTATCGAGGCATCTGTGTAAACAGTAACCTGGGGAAGGTATTCTGTAGCATCATAAACAAAAGACTGATAAACTTCCTTGAGGAGCACAATGTCTGGAGTAAAAGCCAAATTGGATTCCTGCCAAACTATAGAACATCAGATCATATCTTGACCCTACAGACCCTCATCGACAAACACGTTCATCCAAACAAAAGCAAAATCTACGCATGCTTTATAGATTTCCAGAAGGCTTTCGACTCCACCCGGCATGGCGGTTTATTCCTGAAACTTCTCGAAAGCGGGGTAGGGGGAAAAACATACGATGTCATTAAATCAATGTATACAAACAACAAACGTGCAGTTAAAATTGCAGGCAAACAAACAAAAGACTTCCCACAGGGGTGGGGGGTGACGCAGGGCTCGGCAATCTCACCGACACTCTTTAATATTTACATAAATGAATTGGCAAAACTACTTGAACAATCTACAGCACCCGGCCTCACCCTGTATGAATCCAAGGTTAAATTCCTCCTCTATGCAGACGACCTGGTTCTGCTGTCACCAACTAAGGAGGGTCTACAGCAGCACCCGGATCTGCTGGAGTCATACTGCCAGACTTGGGCCATGACAAGAAATCCCCTAAAAACCAAAGTCCTTGTGTTCCAGCAAAGATCCAGACATCAGGGACCCAAAATAAATATCACACTAGGAACAACCAAAATTGAACAAACCACTAACTACACATACTTGGGCTTAAAAATCAGTTCGACGGGAAATTTCAAAATGGCTGCGAATGAACTGAAAGAGAAAGCAAGAAGGGCTTTCTATGCCATTCAAAAATCAATCCAAATAGAAATCCCAATGAGCATTTGGCTCCAAATTTTCAAATCAGTAATTGAACCAATTGCACTCTATGGCAGTGAGGTGTGGCGACCGCTAACACCATAAGAATTTGCAACATGGGACAAACACCCAATTGAGATCCTACATGCAGAATTCTGTAAAAGTATACTCCGGACTCAAAGGAAAACCGTCAACAATGCATGCAGGGCAGAACTAGGCCAATATCCATTAATAATCACTATCCAAAAAAGAGCCACCACATTTTGGAGACACCTAGAAATGAGCAACCCCCAATGCTATCACTACGAAGCCCTGAAATGCCAAGACAGGACCATAAAGAAGAATACCCTCAGTCAACTAGTCCTGGGACTCAGTGAAGTCACTACTAACACTACTAACAATAACCAGCCCCAGGACAGTGACAGCGTAACACAAAGAACTCGAGCCAACACAATCGTCGCTAAGCAAAAGGAAAAATGATCTGTCATATTGGGCAGAAACAACAAAAACTCAAATGCTACTTGGCCCTAAACAGACAATACAACATAGCTGATTACCTGACCATGGTAAAGGATAGCAAACTGAGAAAAACCTTGACAATGTACAGACTTAGTGAACATAACCTGGCGATCGAAAAAGGTAGACACAGACAGAGCCGGCTACCAAGAGAAGACAGGATATGCTCTCACTGCAGTCAGGGAGTGGTGGAGACAGAGACGCACTTCCTCACAGCTTGTGGAAAATATCAGGGCATAAGGGAGAATTTCGACCCAAAATTCACAAAAAGATGCCCGGAATTCAGAAATTTGAATGACGACCAAAAACTCCCATACCTACTGGGGGAAGAGAGAAATGGTGTAACACTAACGGCACACTATGTTACAGCGTGCCATAAACAGAGGGACAACCAGTAAATATAAGATAAGTGTATCTATCAATTCTGTGAAAGTATTTATTTATACACTCAGGGATATATCTGTTTATACACTGCACGGATAGATCGCTCTTTTTGTGAACAACCATGAATGTTTCCCGACGCTTCGGCAACATAAGATGTCACTTGTCCTGCCAATAAAGCGATTTGATTTGAATTGAATGGACTTGAATTCCCACACAGAGCGAGAGGAGCACATCGCGGGGCTGGGCTCTCCCGGCACGACCCACCCCTTTAATCCACTTCAATTCAATTCATTCAATAGCACCAGTCAAGTAAGCCTCACCCGGTCTACGGAGCCCCTCGTAGGCCCGCTCTGCCGCCGAAGCTCCTCGCCCCGGACTCCCCCGACTCCCCGCACTCTCGCCGACACTCTGTTCAAGCCCCGCTCCGTGCAAGCTCGCACTTGCGAGCCTGTTTTTATCGGCCCTGAAAGAATGACTTGCTGAGCCCAACTGCAGGAGAAGCAGCTTCATCAGATGACTGCACTCGCCCTTGTTAACTGCCTTCAGCTGCACCGAGTGGCTTGCCTCTAGATTTAACCCTTGCAGCGCCGGGGGAGCCCCCCTCTGCCTTTAACCCTTGCAGCGCCGGCACAGTGCCGAGGGAGCCCCCCTCTGCCTTTAACCCTTGCAGCGCCTGCCCCCGGGCGCGATCGACTTCCCTCTGCCTTTAACCCTTGCAGCGCCTGACCCCCGGGCGCGATCGACTTCCCTCTGCCTTTAACCCTTGCAGCGCCTGCCCCCCGGGCGCGATCGACTTCCCTCTGCCTTTAACCCTTGCAGCGCCTGACCCACGGGCGCGATCGACTTCCCTCTGCCTTTAACCCTTGCTGCGCCTGCCCTGGGCGTCATTGACAGGACGGCGGAGAGAAGGCGACAGGGGCTCTCGCTCTCTCTCTCTCTCTGAGAGTGGGTACAGGGGGCGATGGGAGAGAGGGACCGAGTGACACGTGTGAGTTGACAGATATCTCGCTGAAAGTGGGACCGAGAGACTCCAGTCAGTGGACAGATATCTCCCTGGCAGAGAGGGGCCGAGAGACACCAGTCAGCTGACAGATATCTCCCCGAGAGAGAGAGGGACCGAGAGACACCAGTAAGCGGACAGATATCTCCCTGGCAGAGAGGGACTGAGAGACACCAGTAAGCGGACAGATATCTCCCTGGCAGAGAGGGACCGAGAGACCCCAGTCAGCGGACGGATATCTCCCTGAGAGAGAGGGACCGAGAGACACCAGTCAGTGTACAGATATCTCCCTGGCAGAGAGGGGACCGAGAGACACCGGTCAGTGTACAGATATCTCCCCGAGGGAGAGGGACCGAGAGACACCAGTCAGTGGACAGATACCTCCCTGGCAGAGAGGGGACTGAGAGACACCGGTCAGTGTACAGATATCTCCCTGAGGGAGAGAGGGACCGAGAGACACCAGTCAGTGGACAGATATCCCCGAGAGAGAGGGGCCGAGAGACACCGGTCAGTGGACAGATATCTCCCTGAGGGAGAGGTGCGGAGAGACAGCAGTCAGTGGACAGATATCTCCCCGAGAGAGAGAGGGGCCGAGCGACACCGGTCAGCGGACAGATATCTCCCTGAGAGATTGAGGGGGACCGAGAGACACCGGTCAGCGGACAGATATCTTCCTGAGAGAGAGAGGGACCGAGAGACACCGGTCAGTGTCCAGATATCTCCCCGAGAGGGAGAGCGACCGAGAGACACCGGTCAGCATACAGATATCTCCCCGAGAGAGAGGGACCGAGAGACACTGGTCAGTGTACAGATATCTCCCCGAGAGAGAGAGGGGCCGAGAGACACCGGTCAGTGGACAGATATCTCCCTCAGGGAGAGGGACCGAGAGACACCAGTCAGTGTACAGATATCTCTCTGGGTGAAGAAGTTCCTCCTCATTTCGGTCCTAAATGGCTTACCCCTTATCATTAGACCGCGACCCCTGGTTCTGGACTCCCCGGCCACCGGGAACATCCTTCCTGCACCTAGTCTGTCCAGGCCTGACAGAATTTTATAGGATTCGATGAGAACCCCTCTCAATCTTCTAAACTCCAGTGAGTATAATCCCAATCGAACCAATCTCTCCTCGTACGTCATTCCTGCCGTCCCAGGTGTCAGCCTGGTGAATCTTTGCCGCACTCCTTCCACGGCAAGAACGTCCTTCCTCGGGCAAGGCGACCAAAACTGCACACAATACTCGAGGCGCGGTCTCACCGAGGCCCCGCACAACCCTAGCAAGACATCCTCGCTCCTGTACTCGAAACCCCTCGCTACGAAGGCCAACGCACCATTTGCCTTCTCGACCGCCTGCTGCACCTGCATGCTTACCTTCAGCGACCGGTGCACAAGAACACCCAAGTCTCTTTGCACTTCCCCTTCTCCCAATGTATTGCCGTTCAAATAATAATCCGCCTTCCTGTTTTTGCCACCAAAGTGGATAACCTCACATTTATCCACGTCACAGTGCGTTCGCCACGTTTCTGCCCAATCACCCAACCTGTCCAAATCGTACTGGAGTTTTGCGACATCCTCCTCGCAGCATACCCTCCCACCCAGCTTTGTGTCGTCTTTGACTCATTTTTAACGGAGGGCGTTTCAACATGTTCTTGTCGGTTTGGTACCGCGGACCTTTCCCACGTCAGACAAATACGATAACGGTCATACTGCGGAAACCACCGGGGCATTTTTTAAAAATGTCAGTGTGACAACATAAGAAATAGCCGCAGCAGTTAACCATTCGGACCCTCAAGCCTGCTCCGCCGTTCAAGATGGTCACGGCTGATCTGACCTTCGCCTCAACTCCACTTTCCCGCTTGTTCTCCATAACGCGGGGCTCCCCCGAAGCTCAAATATCGGTCTATATCCACCTCGACTACATTCAATGAGTCCTACTCCACAGCGCTCCGGGGGAGCGAAGCCCAAACTCAGAAGGGAACTGCGGTCAGCAAATCAGCTTTGACAAATCAGTTTTGGTATTAATTATGCAAAACTCGCTAAACACTAAAACGAAGAGAAAAATTTCTGTGTTCGCCATTAATTAACCAATCACTTTCAGTGTCGGCCGGAAAGATGTACCAACATGGTCCAAACATTAAGTTTTTGGTGTTTTGCATTAGCTGACTTGTCATTCCCTCTCAGTTTACAGACTGTTTAAAATTATTCAGCGCTTATGAAAACAGGAATTTGAGGCAGTCTTATTTAAAAGTTAAGGCCGCAACACAGATCCCTGCGGGACACCACTGGCCACATCCTGCCCGTTAGAGTGCCGACCATTATCCCTACACTGTCTCCTAACCAGGTCATTAATTTGCCCTCAATTCCACGGGTGTCTGCCTCAGGTAACCATATCTTATGTGAAACTTCATCAAATGCCTACTGGAGGGCGATATAAATAACATCCATCGACATTCCCCTGTCGAATACTTTAGTCACCTCTTCAAATAATTCAGTCAGGTTTGTCAGACATAACCTGCCGTTCATAAATCTACGCTGCCTCTCTCTGATCAACTGCAACATTGAGGTGTTCAGTCACTCTCTCCTTAATTATACATTCTAGCAATTTCCCAACAACAGTCGTTAGGCTAACTGATCTATGATTCCCTGTTTTCCCTCTCTCACCATTCGTAAACAGCAGAGAGACATGCACAATATTCCAATCTGAAGGAACAGTTACTGAATCTACAGAACTTTGGAAGTTTATCGTTGGGACATCTGCAATGTGCTCACCTATTTCCTTTAAACCCCTGGGATGGAAACGAACTGGCCCTAGGGATTTGTCACTCGTCACTGCCATTATTTTCTTATTATTCTTATTTTGCTGACGTTAATTTGATTGAGTCCCTGTCACTGATTCAATATTACGTTCCTTGGGATTTCCGGCATGCTATCCACTTCTGCTGCTGTAAATAACGACACCAAGTAATTATTCAAAATGTCTACCATTTTCTTGTTATCATTAACAATATCACCGCGTTCAGTTTTGAAGGGGCCAACATTGCTCCCGAGTACCCCCTTTCCCCAAATGTCATTTTAAACATTCTTCTCATTGATTCCGAGATCCCTCGCAAGTGTCGTTTCGTGCTCCATTTTTGCAGTTCTTACTGTCTGCTTTGCGATCCTTTGATGTTCTTTGTATCTTTCCCATTCACCAGGATCCGTGCTATTTTTTTCATTTTTGTATGCATCATTTGTTTCGTTTTATGCTGTCCCTTACCTTTGTACTGGTCCATGACATCGCTTTGGCCAGTAGAACTCTTGCCCCTCAGGGTTATAACCTGGTTTTTATAACACGTTAAATTCTTTTTTGCACATCTTCTGCAGATTTACCCATTAAGAGATTAGCCCAGTTTACTGCGGACAGTCCTGTTGAAGTTGCTCTTTCCTCAATCGAAAACCTTAGCAGCCGATTCACCTTTCTTCCATTCAAAAGCGACGTGGAACTCAATCACGTCACGATCGAAATTGGAAAGACGTTCACCCAAAATTAGGCTGTTGACTAAATCTGCTCCGTAATAAATCTAACACGGCTTGCCCCTTTTTGTGCCTGGAACATAATCGCCCGGAATTTTCGTTCGGATGCTTCCCGCGTACGGACGCCTCCGATCTGGGAAACATCGACGAAATTATCCGCAGGCTCCGTGGGTCTCAACATTTCCTCTCCTGGGGCTCTCCTGGTGTGTGTGTGCAGAGGTCTCCGTACCCCAGGGACAAAAACAATGAATAGGGATCACTCCAAAACACACTGAAACATTAAAGATTGTTTTTAAAATCACATCTTTCAAATTAGTGACATTTACATTAAATTAATTATCTTAAACAAAAACTTAATGTTTTGAAAAAAGCTTACTTTTATTTTTAAAACATTTTAAAATTATAAATGAGTGAAAAAAAAATGTTTTAATTTTTTGAACTCTTATGCTGGTAAAACATAGAAACATAGAAGATAGGAGCAGGAGTAGGCCATTCGGCCCCTCGAGCCTGCTCCGCCATTTAATGAGATCATGGATGACCATCCAAATTCAGTAGCCTGTCCCTGCCTTCTCCCCGATATCTCTCGATCCCTTCAGCCTAAATGAACAAATTATGTAGCTCATCCATTCGTTCTTTGAATGTTTGCCATTGCCTATCCACCGTCAACCCTTTGAGTGCCATTCCCCAATCAATCCTACCCAACTCGCAACTCAGACCATTGTAGTTTCCTTTATTTAAATCGAGGACCCTAGTCTCGGAGTTAAATTCCATCAGTCGCTTGTGTTCCCATTCTGCCAGCTTTTCTATGCCCTGTTGCAGTCGATTGGTATCATCCTCACTCTTTGCCACAGATTTGGTGTTATCGACAAATTGAGGAATTTTACTTTGTCTTCCAATATCCAGGTCATTTAAATGTATCAAAAAAGCAGTGGCCCCGTCACTGACTACCGGGGAACACCACTGTCTACCATCCTCCAGTCTGAAAAGCAGCCATTTGATAAAACTCGCTGCTTTCTGTCATTAAGACAATTCCATACCCAAGATGCCACTGATCCACCTAGTCCACGAACCTCGATTTGGTTAACCAGCCTTCTACGCGGTACTTTGTCAAACGCCTTCCTAAAACGCATACAGGCAACATCCATTCCAATTCCTTTTGTTGATCTTCACCATCACTTCCTCAAAACATTCAATTCGATCAGTCAAACACGATCTGCCTTTGACAAATCCGTGTTGGCTTTCCTGAATTAGCTTAAACCTCACCGAGCGCCCGTTAATTTCTTCCGCGATTATTGTTTCTAATATTTGACCCATCCCTGATGTTAAACTGACCGGCCTGTAGTTACTTGGATTGCCCTTACACCGTCTCTTGAAACACGCCGCCACATTTGGTACTTTCCAATCCTCGGGCATCTCCCCCGCGTCTCATAGAACCCTAGAAACATAGAAAGTTACAGCAGGGAAGGAGGCCATTTCACCCATTCTGTCTGCGCTGGCCAACAAAGAGCTATCCTGCCCAATCCCACTTCCCAGCTCTCGATGCAAGTAATTTTAAAATGCAGTTAGGGTTCCTGCCTATACCAGCCTTTCAGGCAGCAGGTTTCAGACCCCCACAGCCATCTGGGTGAAGAAATGTCCCCTCGAATCCCCTCTAAAGCTTCCTCCGATTACTTCAAATCTGCGCCCCCTGGTTTCTGACCACGCTGCTGAGGGAAATAGATCCTTTCTATCCAATTTATCGAGGCACTTATAATTTTATACACTTCGATAAGGTCTCCCCTCAGCCTCCTCTGTCCCAAGGAAAACAGACCCAGCCTATCCAGTCTTTCCCCGTAGCCAAGATTCTCTCCTCCCAGCAACATCTTTGTAAATCTCCTCTGCACCCTCTCTAGTGCAATCACATCTTTCCTCTAATGTGGTGACCAGAACTGCAGGCAGTACTCTAGCCGAGGACAAAATAGTGTTTTATACAGTTGAAGCATAACCCCCACCCCCCCCCCCCGCTCTTATATTCTAAGCCACGGATAATAAAGTCTAGCATTTCGTATGCCTTCTTAACAACATTATCTACCCGACCTGTTACCTTCAGGGATCTGTGGACATGCTCTCCAAGGTCACTTTGTTCCACGACGCTACTCAGTGTCCTAAAATTTCAGGTCTATTCCCTTCCTCGTTAGACCTCTCCAAATGCAAGACCTCACACTGCTCCAGATTGCATTCCAATTGGCACTGCTCTGCCCACCTGACCAATTTATTGATAACTTCCTGCAGTCTACAGCTTCCTTCTTCAGTATCAACCACACAGCCGATTTGAGTATCACCTGCAAGCTTCTTAATCATTCCCCCTATATTCCAATCTAGATCATTGATATATGCCACAGTAAGCAAGGGACCCAGTACCGAGCCCTGCGGAACCCCGCTGGAAACAGCCTTCCAGTCACAGAAACACCCATCGACCATGACCCTCTGCTTCCTGTCTCCGAGCCAGTTTGGAATCAATCTTGACACTTTGCCTTGGATCCCATGCACTTTTAACTTTGTGACCCGTCTGCCATGTGGAACATTATCCAAAGCCTTGCTAAAGCCCATAGAAACTAAATCAAATGCACTTCCCTCATCGACTCTCCTTGTGACCTCCTCAAAAAACTCGATCAAGTTTGTCAGACACGACCTTCCCTTAACAAATCCGTGCTGACTATCGTTGTTTAATCCATGGCTTTCTAAATGAAGATTTATCCTGTCCTTTAGAATTAATTCCAATAATTTTCCCACCACCGAGGTTAGGCTGACTGGCCTGTAATTACTCGGTCTATCCATATCTCCCTTTTTAAACAAGGGCACCAGATTAACAATCCTCCAGTTCTCCGGTACCACACCTAAAGTCAGAAAGTATTGAAAAATGATGGTCAATGCCTCTGCTATTTCCTCTTTTGCTTCGCTTAACAGCGTGGGGTACATTTCATCCGCACCTGGGGAATTATCCACTTTTGAAGCTGTAAACAACTTAATACTTCCTCTCTCACTATGGTTATGTCATCTAATATCTCACACTCCTCCCCCCCCGATGGCAATGCCTGCTTCAGCCACCTCCTTTCTGAAAACAAGGTATTCATTAGGAAACCAACATACGTCTCCCGCCTCCACACACACATTACCCGCATGATCGCTAATAGGCCCTACAATTTCTTTAGTTATCCTCTTAATATATTTATAGAACATCTCTGGGTTTGCCTTGATATTACTTGCCTAGAGTTTTTGATGCACTCTCTCTCTTAGCTTTCCAAATATCCTTTTTAATTTTACCCCTGCACTTTCTGTACTCCTTAAATTATCTGGACTATTTACCCCGCGGTATCTGTCATACTCCCCCCATTTTTTTCATTATCTTGTCCTCAATGTCCTTAGACATCTAGTGGGATCTAGATTTGCAAGTCCAACCTTTTTATCTTTAATGGAACAGATTTTATCTGAGCCCTCCGGAATTCTGCCTTGAATGCCTCCCACTGCTCAAGTAGCAGTTTCCTGTCCACTATTGCTTATTCCGCTCTGAGCTTAGCACCATTTGCTTTTCCTCAAATTTCCCCAAATTTCCCCAAATTTCAAACATTCAAACCAAATCGAATTGTACGTTATCACTTTAATCAAAGTATTTTCTGTGTCTCTCTCAATAAACAAAGAGTGGTTTCTTCTAAAGTAGCTTCCTGCAATTTTTGGTTGGGGTTTGATACAGGGCTATGGGGAGAGAGCAGGGCAGTGGGATTTGTTTGGATATAACACAGGGCTATGGGGAGAAAGCGGGGCAGTGGGCTTACGTTGGGGATTGATGCAGGGCTATGGGGAGAGAGCGGGGCAGTGGGATTTGTTTGGGGATTGATACAGGGCTATGGGGAGAGCGTGGGGCAGTGGGATTAGTTTGGATATAACACAGGGCTATGGGGAGAAAGCGGAGCAGTGGGCTTACGTTGGGGATTGATACAGGGCTATGGGGAGAGAGCAGGGCAGTGGGATTTCTTTGGATATAACACAGGGCTATGGGGAGAAAGCGGAGCAGTGGGCTTACGTTGGGGATTGATACAGGGCTATGGGGAGAGAGCGGGGCAGTGGGATTTGTTTGGGGATTGATACAGTGCTATGGGGAGAGCGCGGTGCAGTGGGATTAGTTTGCAATTGATTCAGGGCTATCAGGAGGAAGCGGGTCTTTGGGATTAGTTTGGGATTGATACAGGGCTATCGGGAGAGAGCGGGATAGTGGGATTAGTTTGGGATTGATACAGGGCTATCGGGAGAGATCGGGGTAGTGTGATTAGTTTGGGATTCATACAGCGCTATGGGGAGAGAGTGGGGCAGTGGGATTAGTTTGAAATTGATACAGGGCTATCAGGAGAGATCGGGGCAGTGGGATTCGTTTGAAATTGATACAGGGCTATCAGGAGAGAGCAAGGCATTGGGAATAGTTTGGGAGAGATACAGGGCTATCGGGAGAGATCGGGGCAGTGTGATTCATTTGGGATTGATACAGGGCTATGCGGAGAGAGCGGGGCTTTGGGATTAGTTTGGGCTTGATACAGGGCTATCGGGAGAGAGCGGGGCAGTGGGATTAGTTTGGGATTGATGCAGGGCTATGGGGAGAGAGCGGGGCAGTGTGATTAGTTTGGGATTGATACAGGGCTATGGGGAGAGAGCGGGGCAGTGTGATTAGTTTGGGATTGATGCAGGGCTATGGGGAGAGAGCGGGGCAGTGTGATTAGTTTGGGATTGATACAGGGCGATGCGGAGAGAGCGGGGCTTTGGGATTAGTTTGGGGATTGATACAGGGCTATGGGGAGAGAGCGGGGCAGTGTGATTAGTTTGGGGATTGATACAGGACTATGGGGAGAGAGCGGGGCAGTGTGATTAGTTTGGGCTTGATACAGGGCTATGCGGAGAGAGCGGGGCTTTGGGATTAGTTTGGGCTTGATACAGGGCTATCGGGAGAGAGAAGGGCAGTGGGATTAGTTTGGGATTGATGCAGGGCTATGGGGAGAGAGCGGGGCAGTGTGATTAGTTTGGGATTGGTACAGGGCTATGGGGAGAGAGCAGGGCAGTAGGATTAGTTTATGATTGATACAGGGCTATGGGGAGAGAGCGGGGCAGTGGGATTAGTTTATGATTGATACAGGGCTATGGGGAGAGAGCGGGGCAGTGGGATTAGTTTATGATTGATACAGGGCTATTGGGAGAGAGCGGGGCAGTGGGATTAGTTTGGGATTGATACAGGACTATGCAGAGAGATCGGGGTAGTGCGATTAGTTTGGGGATTGATACAGGGCTTTGGGGAGAGAGTGGGGCAGGGGGATTAGCTTGGGATTGATGCAGGGCTATGGGGAGAGATCGGGGCAGTGGGATTAGTTTGGGATTGATGCAGGGCTATGGGGAGAGAGCGGGGCAGTGGGATTAGTTTGGGATTGATACAGGGCTACAGGGAGAGAGCGGGGCAGTAGGATTAGTTTGGGATTGATACAGGGCTATCGGGAGAGAGCTGGAAAGTGGGATTAGTTTGAGAGTGATACAGGGCTATCATGAGAGAGCGAGCCATTTGGAATAGTTTGGGATTGAAACAGGACTCTCAGGAGAGAACGGGGCAGTGTGATTCGTTTGGGATTGATACAGGACTATGGGGAGAGAGCGGGGCAGTGGGATTAGTTTGGGATTGATACAGGGCTATGGGGAGAGAGCGGGGCAATGAGATTAGTTTGGGATTGATACAGGGCTATGGGGAGAGAGCGGGGCAGTGGAATTAGTTTGGGATTGATACAGGGCTATGGGTTGAGAGCGGGGCAGTGTGATTTGTTTGGGATTGATACAGGGCTATGGGGAGAGAGCGGGGCAGTGGGATTAGTTTGGGATTGATACAAGACTATGGGGAGAGAGCGGGGCAGTGGGATTAGTTTGGGGATTGATACTGGGCTATGGGGAGAATGCGGGGCTGTGGCATTAGTTTGGGGATTGATACAGGGCTATGGGGTGAGAGCGGGGCAGTGTGATTCGTTTGGGATACAGGGCTATGGGAAGAGAGCGGGGCAGTGTGATTAGCTTGGGATTGCTACAGGGCTATCGGGAGAGATCGGGGCATTGTGATTCGTTTGGGATTAATGCAGGGCTATGGGGAGAGAGCGGGGCAGTGGGATTATTTTGGGGATTGGTGCAGGGCTATGGGGGGAGAGTGGGGCAGTGGGATTAGTTTGGGATTGATACAGGCCTATCGGGAGAGAACGAGGCAGTGTGATTAGTTTGGGATAGATACAGGGCTATCGGGAGGGATTGGGGCAGTGGGATTAGTTTGAGATTGATGCAGGGCTATCGGGAGAGAGCGAGGCATTGGCAATAGTTTGGGTTTGATACAGGGCTATTGGGAGAGATCAGGTCAATGTTATTAGTTTGGGATTGATACAGGGCTATGGGGAGAGAGCAGGGCATAGGGATTATTTTACGATTGATACAGGGCTATGGGGAGAGAGCGGGGCAGTGGGATTAGTTTGGGGATTGATGCAGGGCTATGGGGAGAGAGAGGGGCGGTGGGATTAGTTTAGGATTGATACAGGGCTATCGGGAGAGAGCGGGGCAGTGGGATTAATTTGGGATTGATACAGGACTATGTGGAGAGATCGGGGCAGTGCGATTAGCTTGGGGATTGATACAGGTCTTTGGGGAGAGAGTGGGGCAGTAGGATTAGTTTAGGATTGATACAGGGCTATCGGGAGAGAGTGGGGCAGTGGGATTAATTTGGGATTGATACAGGACTATGCGGAGAGATCTGGGCAGTGCGATTAGCTTGGGGATTGATACAGGGCTTTGGGGAGAGAGTGGGGCAGTCGGATTAGTTTGGGATTGATGCAAGACTATGGGGAGAGATCGGGGCAGTGGGATTAGGTTGGCATTGATGCAGGGCTATGGGGGAGAGCGGTGCAGTGGGATTAGTTTGGGATTGATACAGGGCTGCCGGGAGAGAGCGGGGCAGTAGGATTAGTTTGAGATTGATGCAGGGCTATGGGGGGAGAGCGGGGCAGTGTGATTAATTTGGGATTGATGCAGGGCTATGGGGAGAGAGTGGGGCAGTGGGATTAGTTTGGGATTGATACAGGGCTATCGGGAGAGATTGGGGCAGTGGGATTGGTTGGGATTGATACAGGGCTATTGGGAGAGAGCAAGGCATTGGGAATAGTTTGGGAGAGATACAGGGCTATCGGGAGAGATTGGGGCAGTGTGATTCGTTTGGGATACAGGGCTATGGGAAGAGAGCGGGGCAGTGTGATTAGCTTTGTAATGATATCAGCAAATAGTGATGATATTTGTCTGTGTTTGATTACTTATGCCTTACAGCATATTTGTCTGTGTTTTTGATTACTTGTGCCTGACCAGCAGAGGTCATGTGAGAGACAAGCAGTCCAGAGGAGTTTTACTTTCAGTTTCTTTCCAGATGCATCACAGCATAGTGTGTTCTGTAAAAAGCTGTAGAAAGTCTTGAACAAGACTTTAGATTAAACAACATTCTCTTTCAGAAATGAGTCTTTATTGAACCCAAAAAGAAATCAAAACATGATGTCAGAAGTGGCTGAAAGAGAAAAAATCTGAAGTTAGCAACTTGATGGGACAGTGAAAGCAGTTGTGGCAAGTAAGCGAAATCAGCTCTCCACATATTAGCAAGCCAGAAGAGAACATCGTTGCTTACCATTAGGGAATAGCTAACGAAGTGAAAAAATGGAAGGTTTACACCCACCGGCGATGCTTCAATTAAGAGGTAATGTGGCTGAAAATTGGAGGCGATTCAAACAACGTGTCGGGTTGTATTTATCAGCAATCGGAGCTGACGATAAAAGTAATAAACAGAAATCATCCGTGTTTTTACATGTAGTGGGTGATGCAGCGCTGGAGGTGTATAATAATTTCATATTTGCTGTTGATGGAGACAAAATGAAGCTGGATAAAATAATGGAACAGTTTGAGGCCTACTGCATACCTAAACGCAACGTGACCTTTGAGAGGCACAAAATTTTCACATGTGTACAGAAAATCGGCTAGTCTATTGATCAGTATGTGACTGAACTGAGAAACCGGAGCAAATCGTGTGAATTTGGGGGACTCACAGACTCGCTAATAAAAGACAGACTGGTGTGTGGTATTCGAGATAATGGTCTAAGGGAAAGACTGCTAAGAGAGCAAGATCTCGACCTGGGAAAAGCCATAGCACTGTGTAGGGCTACAGAGACTGTGAAGTTGCAGGCAAAGGAGCTGTTCAGTGACAGTAGCTGCAACGTGGATGCAGTGAGAAAGAACGGATACAAACCGTTTAACAAAGTGAGCGCCAATGTGAAAAAAGAGGCGTGGCCAGCAAACGAAAATGAAAGAGACAATCGGAAGTCATGTAGTCGATGCGGTACACAGCATCCACCAAGAAAGTGTCCAGCATATGGTAAAACATGCAATAGATGCAACAAAAACAACCATTATGCCCGTTGCTGTAAGAACCAAGCGCAACAAAGCAAGGTCCATACAGTAGATGAAAGCGAGATAGAGGAATTCAATGTAGATGTTGTGTCTGAAAACAAAAAAGAAAGAGACTGGATGTTGACACTAAAAGTGAATGACATACACATTCCATTTAAATTGGATACTGGAGCACAAGTTAATGTGATATCAGAGACCGATTTTAAGAGAATTAGACCCAGACCAAAGTTACATGGAATACAAGTGAAAGTGACCGGATACTCAGGTACTGATATACCAGTGAAAGGAAAATGCATTGTCAAAGTAACACACAAGGACAGAGAGCACACGCTAGCATTAATCGTGGTGCCAAAGGATGTGCAAGCCATACTAGGTTTAAAAGCCTGTGAGAGACTGAACCTGGTAAAGAGAGTCCTCGTTGTGGAAAGTGAAAGAGAGACAGTCTATGATGAACTGAATGTTGCGTACACACCGGGTCAGCTGATGTATACAGCAGACATGTTGTCCAGAGCTGTTGACCCAAGTGAGCCCGCAAACACCACAATGGATGAAAAAGTGAACGCCTACGTGGACATGATCACAAGTGCACTGCCCATAGCAGATGCAAAAATGGAGCTCATAAAGACTGAGACAAACAAAGTTGAAACAATGAGACGACTGAGGAAAAGCATCTTGGATGGATGGCCCAACATGAAGCAAGGCTGCTCACCTGATATAGCAGAGTACTGGAACTGCAGGGTGGAACTATCAGTGGTCGAAGACATCATCTACAAAGGAAGTAAAATAGTTATCCCAAAGAGACTGAGAAGAGAGATGCTAAAAAAGATCCATGGAGGACATCTGGGAATCGAAAAGTGAAAGAAAAGAGCACGAGAGGTGATGTACTGGCCACGAATCAACCAAGATGTGACAAATGAGGTGTCAAACTGCACAATCTGCCTGAAATATCGAGCAAGTAATCCGGTAGAACCACTAAAGCCACACCCAGCACCAGACAGACCTTACCAGAAGGTAGACGCTGACCCATTCGTATGTCAAGGGAAGGACTATCTTGTCGTCACAGACTATTACTCCCTGTATCCAGAGGTTTGTAGACTGTACACCACCACTGCAGAAGCTGTGATAAGAAGTATGAAAGCCATGTTCTCCAGACATGGCGTGGCAAGCGAGGTCTTCACAGACAACGGACCCCAGTTTAACAATGCAAATTTCCGACACTTTGCCAAAGAGTGGGACTTTGTCCACACAACGTCAAGTCCTCACTATCCACAGTCCAATGGACTAGTGGAAAAATCGGTCCAGACAGTGAAAAGACTGATGTACAAGGCAAAAGACAGTGGAACTGACTTCTGCCAAAGCATGCTTGTATACCGCACAACGCCGCTCGAGTGTGGTATGTCACCAGCCCAACTCCTGATGGGACGTCGGCTAAGGTCAAACCTACCCATCCCGGAGAACCTCCTGAAAACAAAAGAGGGGGAGAAAGTGAGGAAGTTCAAAGAGCAACAGGAAGAAAAGCAAAAGTACTACTATGACAGAGGAACACAAAACCTACCTGAACTCCACACTGGTGACCAAGTAAGGTTGAAAGACAAAACAAACACACGGACTCAGAAGGGAACTGTCCTGAGTGAAGCTCAACCAAGATCATACACCATTCAGACAGATGAGGGTGCTGTTCTGAGAAGAAATCGTCGAGATCTTCTCATGGGACCAGCCACAGCAGGTCAAGAGACTGATACTGGTGAACAACCTGATCACACAGCTGAGAACCAATCATCTGAGGCAACAACTCAGATTCAAGGACAATCAATCAGAAAATCCTCAAGACACGTGAAGCCTCCTGAGAGACTCATTGAGCAAATTTAAGGACGAATGTTAAAGAAGGAAGTAATGTTATCTTATTCATTCTTCAAGTTCTAGTGTATTGACATATTTTATGTGAACACACAAAGCAAGGGTAAAAAAACCTTGATCATGATAATGATAATGTAAGTTCATTAAATGTTGTTAGTTAAAAGTAAAATACTTTTGTTTTAAGAAAGGGAGATGTAATGATATCAGCAAATAGTGATGATATTTGTCTGTGTTTGATTACTTATGCCTTACAGCATATTTGTCTGTGTTTTTGATTACTTGTGCCTGACCAGCAGAGGTCATGTGAGAGACAAGCAGTCCAGAGGAGTTTTACTTTCAGTTTCTTTCCAGATGCATCACAGCATAGTGTGTTCTGTAAAAAGCTGTAGAAAGTCTTGAACAAGACTTTAGATTAAACAACATTCTCTTTCAGAAATGAGTCTTTATTGAACCCAAAAAGAAATCAAAACAAGCTTGGGATTGCTACAGGGCTATCGGGAGAGATCGGGGCAGTGTGATTCATTTGGGATTAATGCAGGGCTATGGGGAGAGAGCGGGGCAGTGGAATTAGTTTGGGATTTATACAGGGCTATGGGGAGAGAGCGGGGCAGTGGGATTATTTTGGGGATTGGTACAGGGCTATGGGGGGAGAGTGGGGCAGTGGGATTAGTTTGGGATTGATACAGGCCAATCGGGAGAGAGCGAGGCAGTGTGATTAGTTTGGGATAGATACAGGGCTATCGGGAGAGATTGGGGCAGTGGGATTAGTTTGAGATTGATGCAGAGCTATCGGGAGAGAGTGAGGCATTGGCAATAGTTTGGGATTGATACAGGGCTATCGGGAGAGAGCGGGGTAGTAGGATTAGTTCGGGATTGATACAGGGCTATCGGGAGAGAGCGGGGCAGTAGGATTAGTTTGGGATTGATGCAGGGCTATCGGGAGAGAGTGAGGCATTTGGAATAGTTTGGGATTGATACAGGGCTATGGGGAGAGAGCAGTGCAGTAAGATTAGTTTGGGATTGATACAGGGCAATCAGGATAGATCGGGGCATTGGGATTATGTTTGAGATTGATACAGGGCTATCGGGAGAGAGCGAGGCATTGGGAATAGTTTGGGATTGATACAGGGCTATCGGGAGAGATCGGGGCAGTGTGATTAGTTTGGGATTGATACAGGGCTATGGGCAGAGATCGGGGCGGTGGGATTAGTTTGAGATTGATACAGGGCTATCGGGAGAAAGAGGGCATTTGGGTTTAGTTTGGGATTGATACAGGGCTATCACGAGAGAGCGGGACAGTGGGATTAATTTGGGATAGATACAGGGCTATCGGGAGTGAGCAGGGCAGTGGCATTAGTTTGTGAATTGATACAGGGCTATCGGGAGAGTGCGAGGCATTGGGAATAGTTTGGGGATTGATATAGGGCTTTGGGGTGAGAGCGGGGCAATGGGATTAGTTTGGGGATTAATACAGGGCTATGGGGAGAGAGCGGGGCAGTGTGATTAGTTTGGGATTGATACAGGGTTATGGGGAGACACGCGGGCATTGGGATTAGTTTGGGATTGATGCAGGACTCTGGGGAGAGCGAGGCAGTGGGATTAGTTTGGGATTGATGCAGGACTATGGGAAGAGAGCAGGGCAGTGGGATTAATTTGCGATTGATACAGGGCTATCAGGAGAGATCGGGGCAGTGGGATTCGATTGACATTGATACAGGGCAATCAGGAGAGAGCAAGGCATTGGGAATAGTTTGGGATTGATGCAGGGCTATGGGGGGATAGCGGGGCAGTGTGATTAGTTTGGGATTGATACAGGGCTATGGGGAGAGAGCGGGGCAGTGGGATTAGTTTGGGATTGATACAGGACTATGGGGAGAGAGCGAGGCAGTGGGAGTAGTTTGGGATTGATACAGGGCTATGGGGAGAGAGCGGGGCAGTGGGATTAGTTTCAGATTGATTCAGTGCTATCGGGAGAGAGCGAGGCATTGGGAATAGTTTGGGGATTGATACAGGGCTATGGGGAGAGAGCGGGGCAGTGTGATTAGTTTGGGATTGATACAGGGCTATGGGGAGACACGGGGCAGTGGGATTAGTTTGGGATTGATGCAGGACTATGGGGAGAGCGAGGCAGTGGTATTAGT
This sequence comes from Somniosus microcephalus, assembly GCF_052327205.1. Classification (NCBI taxonomy): domain Eukaryota; kingdom Metazoa; phylum Chordata; class Chondrichthyes; order Squaliformes; family Somniosidae; genus Somniosus; species Somniosus microcephalus. The sequence goes on from NW_028225184.1 coordinate 15,363,308, forward strand.
TTGGGATTGATGCAGGACTATGGGAAGAGAGCGGGGCAGTGGGATTAGTTTGGAATTGATGCAGGGCTATGGGGAGAGAGCGGGGCAGTGGGATTAATTTGGGATTGATACAGGGCTATGGGGAGAGAGCGGTGCAGTAAGATTAGTTTGGGATTGATACAGGGCAATCAGGATAGATCGGGGCATTGAGATTATGTTTGAGATTGATACAGGGCTATCGGGAAAGAGCGAGGCATTGGGAATAGTTTGGGATTGATACAGGGCTATCGGGAGAGATTGGGGCAGTGTGAGTAGTTTGGGATTGATACAGGGCTATGGGGAGAGATCGGAGCAGTGTGATTAGTTTGGGATTGATACAGGGCTATGGGGAGAGATCGGGGCGGTAGGATTAGTTTGAGATTGATACAGGGCTATCGGGAGAAAGCGGGCATTTGCGTTTAGTTTGGGATTGATACAGGGCTATCACGAGAGAGCGGGACAGTGGGATTAATTTGGGATAGATACAGGGCTATCGGGAGTGAGCGGGGCAGTGGCATTAGTTTGTGAATTGATACAGGGCTATCGGGAGAGAGCGAGGCATTGGGAATAGTTTGGGGATTGATACAGCGCTTTGGGGTGAGAGCGGGGCAATGGGATTAGTTTGGGGATTAATACAGGGCTATGGGGAGAGAGCGGGGCAGTGTGATTAGTTTGGGATTGATACAGGGTTATGGGGAGACACGGGGGCATTGGGATTAGTTTGGGATTGATGCAGGACTCTGGGGAGAGCGAGGCAGTGGGATTAGTTTGGGATTGATGCAGGACTATGGGAAGAGAGCAGGGCAGTGGGATTCATTTGCGATTGATACAGGGCTATCAGAGAGATCGGGGCAGTGGGATTAGATTGAGATTGATACAGGGCTATCAGGAGAGAGCAAGGCATTGGGAATAGTTTGGGATTGATACAGGGCTATGGGGAGACAGTGGGGCAGTGTGATTAGTTTGGGATTGATACAGGGCTATGGGCAGAGAGCGGGGAAGGGGGTTAGTTTGGGATTGATACAGGGCGAGAAGGAGAGAGCGGGGTAGTGGGATTTGTTTGGGATTGATACAGGGCAATGGGGGGAAAGCGGGGCAGTGGGATTAGTTTGGGGATTGATACAGGGCTATGGGGAGAGAGCAGGGCAGTAGAAATAGTTTGTGATTGATACAGGGCTATGGGGAGAAAGCGGGGCAGTGGGATTAGTTTGGGGATTGATACAGGGTTATGGGGAGAGAGCCTGGCAGTGGGATTAGTTTGGGGATTGATACAGGGCTATGGGGAGAGAGTGGGGCAGTGGAATTAGGTTGGGGACTGATACAGGGTTATGGGGAGAGAGTGGGCCAGTGGGATTAGGTTGGGGATTGATACAGGGCTAACGGGAGAGACGGGGCAGTGGGATTAGTTTGGAATTGATGCAGGGCTATGGGGTTTTGTATATTCCACATGTCCTGTGCTTGAAGTCTCTGACATTGGCCAGACATTGTTTCAGAATTTCATTGTCTTGGTCTGTTTACTATGAACACCTTCACCTGTTTCTGATCAACACAGGATGCAACAGATCAGAAAAAGCTCCATTCAACAATGCCTCTGCAAAGACATCATACTGTTCCACAATGCAGGAATGTCGCAAACAGTCTTTGATCCCATAAGCTGAGATCAACTTTAAACATTCAAATCTTTCAGGTAAAGAAACTTCGAGATTCCGAGCCACAAATTGCATCGTTTAAGACAGAAAGAATGTCACAGAAATGTGATTTATTGCTGTTATTTTACAATTTACAAGTATACACACAATTTGTGTCACTGAATTATAAACAAAAAGCAGGGAAAGCTATGACTTAACAGAAATAAACACTTGTTTTTCTTCCTGGACAGCAAAACCAGTCAGACTGACTTGCAAATGTTTACTGATATGTTGACGTAAAGATTTATAATTTACCAATTTCGCTTCTAATGTTTTTCTCTCAAACATTCTCGACAATATTAATCCCTGCTCTTGTCACAAGGAGTGTTGAATTATTTTAGGTACTTCGCAATTAAAAGCAGGAAACAAACTTCATTATACTCACAATTTTTAATCTCCTATTTCAAACATTCAAACCAAATCGAATTGTACGTTATCACTTTAATCAAAGTATTTTCTTTGTCTCTCTCAATAAACAAAGAGTGGTTTCTTCTAAAGCAGCTTCCTGCAATTTTTATACATCATTACATAACTCTTGCTTCAATTAACACTCCACTAAATGTTTAAGAGGAAATCTATATTTACGTTATTCCTGAGACTTGTTAGGACTATCGAACGACAGACATTATAAAATGGTTTGTATTTTTCCCCTTTCGTGGTTCTCTTCCAAAATGTCTTAATGGTGTATTTTTTAAAGTAATTAAAAAGTAATATGTAACTCCTACAAATCCTCCCCTACCTTCCCCCTCCTCAACACCATGGTTGCGTGTTTGTGTAAAGCTGCTCACTTCAGTCAATCACTCAAAATCAAATCTTGAGATATTTCAATTTTAAAACATTTTAACCATTTCAGAGCTCTTTAAAAGCATTTGGACTTCAAGACCTGGTTGAAATTGTTTAGGTGAGGGGAAAATTGGCTTTTGCTTCAGTCTCTTCCAAAATCATGTTCGAAACATAGGGGGAAAAAGTGTTTTTTACGCTCATTTTTGGTGAAAGGTTCATTAAAAACCTTTAAATTCTTTCAGGTCTCACTGCAGCTTTGACAGAAGAAGTAGCTCCAAGTTTCTCCTTCCCCCTTCAATGCAGTCGTCAAACTTCCGACAAAATGAAGTCTAATTCCAAACGGAGCTCCAATCAGAAAGTGAATAAAGTGGTTAAACTTCCTAAGAAGGCGGCGAGGTTATCTATCCCCAGCCTTGGCAATGAGTTGGGATCAGTTTTTGGAGATGTTGTTTCCTCGTTTTCTGTTGGCGTTCCCTCCGTCTCTCAGACTCTGAGGTACAAACGGAGGCACAAACTAATTCCCTTTCTCGCAACATGATTAAAATAACCCTGGCTGATTTCCCCTGTCTCTCTAACCCAGGGGTCACTGGACAGTGATCAGGAGTAGGAACCCTGGCTGATTTCCCCTCTCTCTCTAACCCAGGGTTCACTGGACTGTAATCAGAAGCAGGAACCCTGGCTGATTTCACCTCTCTCTCTAACCCAGGGGTCACTGGACAGTGATCAGGAGCAGGAACCTGGCTGATTTCCCCTCTCTCTCTAACCCAGGGGTCACTGGGCAGTGATCAGGAGCAGGAACCCTGGCTGATGTCCCCTCTCTCTAACCCAGGGGTCACTGGACAGTGATCAGGAGCAGGAACCCTGGCTGATTTCCCCTCTCTCTAACCCAGGGGTCACTGGGCAGTGATCAGGAGCAGGAACCCTGGCTGATTTCCCCTCTCTCTAACCCAGGGGTCACTGGGCACTGATCAGGAGCAGGAACCCTGGCTGATTTCCCCTCTCTCTCTAACCCAGGCGTCACTGGACAGTGATCAGGAGCAGGAACCCTATCTGATTTCCCCTCTCTCTCTAACCCAGGGGTCGCTGGGCAGTGATCAGGAGCAGAAACCCTGGCTGATTTCCTCTCTCTCTAACCCAGGGGTCACTAGGCAGTGATCAGGAGCAGGAACCCTGGGTGATTTCCCTCTCTCTCTCTCTAACCCAGGGGTCACTGGGCAGCGATCAGGAGCAGGAACCCTGGCTGATTTCCCCTCTCTCTCACCCAGGGGTCACTGGGCAGTGATCAGGAGCAGGAACCCTGGCTGATTTCCCCTCTCGAAGGGGAGAGAGCGGGGCAGTGCAATTAGTTTGGGATTGATACAGGGCTATCGGGAGAGAGCGAGGCATTGGGAAAAGTTTGGGATTGATGCAGGGCTATGGGGAGAGAGCGGGGCAGTGGGATTAGTTTGGGATTGATACAGGGCTTTGGGGAGAGAGCGGGGCAGTGGATTTAGTTTGAGATTCATACAGGGCTATCGGGAGAGAGCGAGGCATTGGGAAAAGTTTGGGATTGATGCAGGGCTATGGGGGAGAGCGAGGCAGTGGGATTAGGTTGGGGACTGATACAGGGCTATGGGGAGAGAGCGAGGCAGTGGGATTAGTTTGGGACTGAGACAGAGGGTTGTCAAGTAACTGTTCCCAGTCCACTTTGGACAGATCCTGCCTTATCATATTAAAAGCGGCCTGTTGTTTGCTAAATTTCCCCACTAAACTCATTGTTAATCTGCTTTATCAGAATGTGCCTGGATCTCCTGGTATATTTCAATACTGAACCTCGGTAGATTAAATAAAAGTGTTACCATGATTTGATTTAAATGCAGAGGAGGGATTCACATGTGGACGAATGTTGGTCTGCAGATATCTGGGTACACCTTAGAAAAATGAAGCAAATAAAAGACAATTAAAGTCTGTTCTGGGCATTCTTACTGAGATTTGAATGAATTTTAGGCCGTGAGACTCACTGTCTTATACACAGGAGTGAAGGATTACATCAAACAAAGATAATGGCCCTGAAATCATGGTCTCCGTACCAACGACTTAGGCCTTGGTAGAGGCCCCGCAAGTTCCGTGTTTCCGACTGCGCTGTGTATGCGCTGAATCCCCGGACTTCCAATCTGTCAAGGTTTGCTGCAGAATCGATAGAGTAAAGCTCTCTTTAAACCAGCCCATCGAAAACTCACAGGGTAGGAAAAACACGGGTTAGATACAGAGTAAAGCTCCCTCTACACTGTCCCATCAAACACTCCCAGGGCAGATACAGCACGGGGTTAGATACAGAGTAAAGCTCCCTCTCCACTGTCCCATCAAACACTTCCAAGGCAGGTACAGCACGGGTTAGATACAGAGTAAAGCTCCCTCTACACTGTCCCATCAAACACTCCCAGGGCAGGTACAGCACGGGTTAGATACAGAGTAAAGCTCCCTCTACACTGTCCCATCAAACACTCCCAGGGCAGGTACAGCATGGGTTAGATGCAGAGTAAAGCTCCCTCTACACTGTCCCATCAAACACTCCCAAGGCAGGTACCGCACGGGTTAGATACAGTGTAAAGCTCCCTCTACACTGTCCCATCAAACACTCCCAGGGCAGGTACAGGGCAGCCAGGGTATCCCTTTGTCAGCCAGATTCGGCCAATCGGCCCCTCGAGCCTGCTCCGCCATTCAATAAGATCATGGCTGATCTGATCCTAACCGCCAGAACCATCTCCTGAATCTAACAGAATTAGACACACGAAATAGGAGCAGGATCAGGCTACACGGCCCCTGGGCCCGCTCTGCTACCCACAGGGCCATGACCGATCCGAACCTAGACTCATGTCCAAATTCCTGCCCGCTCCCCGTAACCCTTAATTCCCTTTACTTCTAGGAAACTGTCTATTTCTGTTTTAAATTTATGTAATGATATCGCTTCTACAGCTTTTTGGGGCAGCATATTCCATGGACCTACTGTAAAGTCTGTAGGTTGTGCAGTAAATAACTTCAGAGACTTTAGAAGTACAAACAAAACAGGTCTTTACTATTCAGAGGTCTGGGCGATTTCTGCCCTAGTTAACGTATTCCAACCCTTATATACTGGTGTGGTCACTATCGGTATTACAGTATACATGAGCCAATAAATAGTGCCACCCTAAAGTAGTGCTCTTAAAGGCGAACGGTTACATTCTATAGTTCCCTTAAAGGTAAACGGTTACATACACAACACTCCTCCCTTTCTAGCTTATTACTTACAGAATCCCGTTAAACATACAATCTTCAACTTATATAGACAGTTGCAGATATACTCTCGATGGAGTCAACGTCATATAACAATTTACAGATATACTCTCGATGGAGTCAACGTCATATAACTTCATGTTTAACATAACATAATAACATATATAACTTCATGTCAAAACAGATCACAGATTCAGTCTCCGTAGGAACAGTTGCAACATACTCTTAGTGGAGACAGTTTACAGGTTCAGTCTCTGTGGAGGTTTCCGGATTCTGTCCGGATAACGCCGCAGTGGTGTCGTCATTCCCAGCGGTCCAGTAGGTGTCTCTGGTAAAGTCGATTCAGCTGGAACAACAGTGTCAGGTTTATCTGATTCTAGTATTACTAGATCAGAAGTAGGTGTTCTGGGTACTTCAGTTTCAACATTACTCGGGTAAGGTGGTGAAGTCGGCTGCTCATTTGTGGCGGACCCTATGATCTGGTCAACATGGCGCCTTATTACCTTGTCCCCAATGTCCACCGTGTACATCAACGGTCCTAGCCTTTTTTTAATAGTTCCAGGCTGCCATTTCTCCGTACGGTAGTCCCGGGCCAAAACTTGTTGCCCCATCTGGAAAGATCTGGTGGCCCTTTCATTCATGCCCTGGAATTGCCAGTTCTCTACGTCCCTTCTTACGTTTGGTTTCAGCAAATCCAGCCGGCATCTTAGGCGTCTATTGCAAAACATCATTGCGGGAGTTTGATTCGTGACCGCATGTGTTGCATTTCGATAGGCCAACAAAAAGCTATCCACCTTATGCTGTAAACTTATGTCTTCATTACTCATGGCCTTTATGGCCTTCTTGAAGGTCTGGACAAATCTTTCAGCCAGTCCATTGGAGGCGGGATGGTATGGGGCTGATGTGTAATGTTTAACCCCATTGCTTTTTAGAAATTTCTTAAATTCCTCAGACACAAATTGCGGCCCATTATCGGAACAGACCTGTTCTGGCAGACCATTCCGTGCAAACATTGTCCTTAGCACCATAATGGTTTTTTCCGTCATGGTGGTGGTCATCTTAATTACTTCCGGCCACTTGGAGTGGGCATCTACCGCTATTAAGAACATCGAGTCCATGAAAGGGCCCGCAAAGTCGATGTGTACTCTTTGCCAGGGAGATGAGGGCCACTCCCATGGGTGCAGAGGAGCCTGTGGTGGCGCGTTCTGAACCCTCTGACATCCTAGGCAATTCTTCGTTATCTCCTCTATGTCCCCATCGATGCCTGGCCACCACACAAACGCCCTAGCTAGGTTCTTCATCTTTACGCCCCCCAGGTGTCCTTCGTGCAGCTCCTTGAGTATTTTCTTTTGGCGTTTGGGTGGAATCACCACTCTAGACCCACACATCAGGGTTCCTCGACACACAGACAGTTGTTCTTTCCTCTGTGCGAATGCTTGCAGTGTTGGTTCGCACTGCGCTGGCCATCCCTCCACCGTTAAGTCATAGACTCGTGAAAGGGTCGGGTCATTCCTTGTCTCATTTTCGATCATTGAGTTCGTGATCGGCAAACACTCCACTATTGATGAGTGGAACAACTCTACTGGGTCTACTGTCCTCGCTTCTTCTACCATTGGCAATGGCAAGCGTGATAGCCCATCAGCGTTTCCATGTTGCTTGGACCGTTTGTATTCAATATCATACTGGTGTGCCCCAAGTAAGACTGACCATCTTTGTAGCCTTTGTGCTGTCATATTGGACACGGCCTTGTTCGGGTTAAATATGGACACCAACGGCTGGTGGTCTGTCAGCAATGTGAACCTCTTACATTGCAAGTAATGGTTGAATTTCTTCACGCCCCACACAAGACTGAGGGCCTCCCTGTCTATCTGGGTGTAATTTCGCTCCGCGGGTGTCAAAGATCGGGACGCAAAAGCCACTGGCCTTTCCGAGCCATTTGGTAGCCTGTGCGAAAGTACTGCTCCAATTCCGTACGGTGAAGCATCACACGCCAGCCGAAGGGGTAATGCTGGGTTGAAATGAGCCACCACTTCTTCAGAGGTAATCAACTCCTTGCTTCTGCGAAAAGCCTTTTTGCACTCCTCACTCCACTTCCATGGTGTCTCCTTTCGCAACAGCTCATTCAGTGGATGCAGCACCGTGGACAAATTTGGTAGGAACTTGTGGTAGTAATTGATTAACCCCAAGAATGATCTTAACTGTGACACGTTCCCTGGAGCGGGAGCCTTCACGACTGCTTCTATCTTCTCCGGTGATTTATGTAGTCCCTCGCGGTCAATGATATGACCGCAGTATGAGATTCGTTTTTGGAAAAACTCACACTTATTTCGGTTAACCCTAAGGCCATACTCCTTTAACCTGGTGAGTACCAGTTTCAAATTCGTGAGGTGTTCCTCTTCATCCATTCCCGTGATTAGGATATCATCCAAATAGCACTGCGTGCTTGGAATTCCTTGTAACACCTGTTCCATGGCCCTCTGCCAAATTGCTGGTGCCGAAGCCACTCCAAAGACCAGTCTGTTATAACGGTACAACCCTCTGTGGGTATTGATAGTTAGGTATTGGCGTGACTCTTCCTCAACCTCCATCTGTAAATATGCCTGAGCTAGGTCTATCTTCGTGAAGTGTTTTCCTCCAGCCAACGAAGCGAAAATATCTTCAATCCTTGGCAGCGGGTATTGTACCGACTGAAGCACCGGGTTCACTGTGATCTTGAAATCCCCGCAGATACGGACCTTCCCCGGTCCCCCTGGCTTACTACTTGGTGAGGATTTCATGACGGGTACAATGGCCGTGGCCCACTCACTGTGGTCTACTTTTGACAGAACCCCTGATCGTTCAAGTTCTTCTAGTTCTGCCTCCACTGCTGGTCGTATTGCATACGGTACCGACCTGGCCTTACAAAACTTTGGGCTTGCATGTTCTGCAATCTTGACCTTTGCTTTAATACCTCGTAGCTTTCCCAGTCCTTGCTGGAATACCTCTTTAGCTTCGTCTAATATTCTGGCCAACCGTTCAGGTTTGACGTCCTCTTTTTCGGGCTCCACCGTCATGGTGTTTAGTGCATGCCAATCCATCTTTATTTTCCGGATCCACTCCCGTCCCAGAAGTGGTGGGCCTCCCTCAGACAACACATACAGCTCCAACCGGTGGTGAACTTTATCTTTGTATTTCACCTTGACCTCTATCTTCCCGATGGGGAATACTTTTTGCCCCGTGTATGTCTTCAGTATCAGATCCGCATCCCGTAGTGGAATATGCTTGAAAACCTTTTGATAGTCATGCTTATTCATGACCGTCAACGCCGATCCGGTGTCCACTTCCATTTTTACTGGGACCTTTTCAATCGGTAGCGTTATCCAAATAGTTTGACGGTCGGCTTCATTGCTCACGTTGTGAATTCTTAGACCGTCCAGTCCTCTGCCTTTGGCGTGTGTGTCCGACTTCTGTTCCTTCAGACTCTTCCTATTTGCGTCATGTACCCTTCTGTCCCATTTTTGTGAGGACTCATTATTGTTGCACGTCGTTCCTGACTGGCACACTTTAGCTATGTGCCCGATCTTGCCACATTTCCAGCATTCCTGGTTTTTACCCCAGCATTGCTTTTGGTCGTGTGTTGACTTCCCACAACGATAGCATTTGGTGATATTACCTCGTTTAGGCATCTTCTTCTCTTCTCGAGAACAACACAAGTATTTCTTTACTTATTATTAATTTTTGAAAATTCTTAATAATTTCCAAGATGGCGGTTTCCCGCTTCCGTCTTCTTCTTCTTCAGCGGTTTCCCCGCGAAAATGGCGGCTTTCCCGCGCTTCTCGCTCTCCCCGCCCACTTCAATGGCGGTTTTCCCGCGCTTGGCGGTCTTCACCCGGTCCCCCGACGCCGTCTGTCAGCCCGAGTGCGGCCCTTATCTATAATGCAATCACTGGATCGCGAAGCGGCTGCCGGCCCTTATCTGCAGATGCGATCGCTCTCCGGCTCTCGGCCCTTATCTGGAGATGCGATCGCTGGCTTGCAACGCCTCCCGCTCGGCTCTGGCTCCCCCGCTCGCGCGGTTCTCGGCTCTGACACTCCCGCGCCTACTCGCAGGCTCAGCGCTTCGTGGCAGCGGTTGCTGCACGGCTTCTCACACTGCCCGCGGTCCGGCTGTCACCCGACGCCGTTGGACCCGAATGCTTTGCCCTTCTCCTCCAAATACTTCTACCCCGTTTTTTTAAATTTTATTTGTCTTAATTTTTTTTTTCCTACTCACAGTCTCTTCGGCCGCCTTGTTTTAGGCTGATTGGCTCGCTCAAGATGTGGTAGCAGGGTAATCTGTGCCTGTTGCTGCCGCAGCTTTGCTGTTAATCTTCCAGCTTCCAGTAAGTACTATACTTTTAGTAGACGGAGCCTCGTGTTTTCTTTTTTTTTTTTTTTTGAAGCTCTCTGCTACTGGTTAGTCTTGCCGCAGGGTACGATCGGACTCGTCGCCACTGTAAAGTCTGTAGGTTGTGCAGTAAATAACTTCAGAGACTTTAGAAGTACAAACAAAACAGGTCTTTACTATTCAGAGGTCTGGGCGATTTCTGCCCTAGTTAACATATTCCAACCCTTATATACTGGTGTGGTCACTATCGGTATTACAGTATACATGAGCCAATAAATAGTGCCACCCTAAAGTAGTGCTCTTAAAGGCGAACGGTTACATTCTATAGTTCCCTTAAAGGTAAACGGTTACATACACAACACCTACCACCCTCTGAGTGAAGTAGTTCCTCCTCATCTCAGTTTTGAAAGAGCAGCCCCTTATTCTAAGACTATGCCCCCTAGTTCTTGTTTCACCCATCATCGGGAACATCCTCACCGCATCCACCCGATCCAACCCCTTCACAATCTTATATGTTTCAATAAGATCGCCTCTCATTCTTCTGAACTCCAATGAGTAGAGTCCCAATCTACTCAACCTCTCCTCATATGTCCATCCCCTCATCCCCGGGATTAACCGAGTGAACCTTCTTTGTACTGACTCGAGAGCAAGTATGTCCTTTCTTAAGTATGGACACCTCTCTCCTGAGGTTTATATCCTTCAATGTTAAAATAGGGAGAGCTGTGAAACAGGAGGCTGATTCACAATCACCCGGTTTGTTCTACAGCGCCAAGTCAAAACCTACACCAGTGTTATTTCCCTCTATGTCTCTGCCTCTGTCCTGTGGGTAAATGGAGTCGAGGTGCAGATCAGCCACAATCCAACATTGTTGGGACAGGCTCGATGGGCTGAATGGCCTCCTATGTCAACCAATGTTTGTCTCTTTTCTCTGTTCAGGGTTCAGGGACACCCAGCTCAGGTTTTGTTTCCCAGTACACTGATGGGGATTGGAGGGGGGGTGGGGAACATCTTCCTGCAGTGAGGAATACGGCTGGAGCTGGGATCGTACTGTGCGTAAAGGTTGGGAATGTCAGTCAGCCTCTGCATGTCTCCATGTCTGACCCTCTGATCTCTAATGTCACCCATCTCACTCACCATCCTGTATCCCCAGGCTTCTCAATCTCTCTCCAATTAGGTTCCAGACACTCATTATACAGTGAGCGGCGGCAGCCATTTTGTGCTCGGTGCGGGGTGGTGTGGAGTGTTACAGAGTTTGTGTTTGTCTGGACATGAATTAAACTAAATTAAAGAGTGTCATGAGTTGGATCCACACCAGGTAAGTGAGCCACACGAGGGGCAAAATAAAGTTTCACCAGCAGTGGGGAGGGAGATTGACCGGGTGGGGCAGGGGGATTATACAGGGATGGAGTTTATGGGGGTCTTATACAGGGGGGGCTGTGGAGTTTCACCAAGGGGAGGAGGGAAGGAGTTTCACAGAGGAGAGAGATACAGGGGGGAGTGTACAGGGAGATGGGTGAATTATACAGGGGGGAGTTATTGTACAGGAGTGGCGTACGGGTGGATTATACAGCAGGTGGGGGCAGGAGAGTTTCAAGGTGGGGGAGCTTCACGAAGGTTTAGTAGGCAGGGTTATTTAGGGGGGATGGGGTATTTTAATGGTGCGGGGGGGAAACAACGGGGGGGGAACCAGCGGGGGGGGGGAACAGCGGGGGGGGAAACAGCGGGGGGGGAAACAGCGGGGTTTCTTTGATGTAATATTTTCCTGACTAACCTGTTTGGACACCATTCACACCTTGATTGCTGTGATTATCTCTCTGCCGAGGTGTGATAAATGGCAGTTAGAAAGATTACCTGACTATATAAGCTGTGTTTTTATGCATATCTCCACTTCACCTGACGAAGGAGCTGCGCTCTGAAAGCTTGTGATTTCAAATAAAACTGTTGGACTATAACCTGGTGTTGTGTGACTTCTTACCTCTGCTAAGGGAAATAGATCCTTCCTAACTACTCTCACTAGGCCCCTCATAATTTTATACACCTCAATTAAATTTTTCCTCAGCCTTCACTGTTCCGAGGAAAACTACCCCAGCCTATCCAATCCTTCCACATAGCTAAGTTTTTCCATTCCTGGCAAGATCCTCGTAAATCTCCTCTGCACCCTCTCCAGTGCAATCACATCCTTCCTGTAATACGGTGACCAGAACTGCACGCAGTATTCAAGCTGTGGCCTAAACATTGGGCCAGAAATTCCAGGCCAGAAGCGTGAGTACGGTTGGATTACTCACGCTTCTGGCGGTTGGAAATGCCGGCGTTCAGCATGAACAGCGCATGCGGGGAACGCCGGCATTTCCAGACCTCGAGCCCGTGCGACTGCACAGGCAGCGCTTGCGCAGTGAACTTCGTGGATTTCATTCATGAAATCCGTGGGGGTAAGTCTTTAGAAGTTACACGTGAAAAAAGCAAGTGTAAAGTTGTTCATTGGCTGCGGAGCAAGATATATTTTATCGTGGAGCTTTTGAAATGCAATATTTTTGTTTGGGAAAGGGAGGGAAGTTATTTTAAGAAATTTTAATTAAGTTTTAAAGTTTAAATTTTTTTTTTTTTTTTAAAAGGGTTATCAGAACGGTAGGTAGAAGGAGCAATTGTGGCTGTGTGAATGGAATGTGAGAATGAGTTATGTATGTATGTCCACATATATTCCTTTACGTATATGTATGTATGTTTTATATTCCTTTAATAATGTGTATGAATGTATGTTTTTAATTATGATTTTCCAATAAGTTACTTTCTCTGAAAGTCATAATTAAATAATACATTCATACACATAAATAAAGGAATATATACATAACACGCAAAGGAATATATACAGACATACATACTTTCAGAAGCTGCACGATAAGAAACATCTTCCTCTGCAGCCTGTGGAGCAACTGTACCCATGCTTTTTTCATGTGTAAGTTGTAATGACTGGACCTCACTGAAAGCATTAATGAAAGCGGCGAATTATACTGCGCACGCGCTGCCTGTGCAGTCGCACGCGTTCTGCCTCTGAACCCCTTCGTTCAGAGGACAGGAAATGCCGGTTTTCCCCACATGCACTGTGAATGATGAAAACCGGCATTTCATCTGGCCAGATGCGTAAGTACCCCGACCGTACTAGCGCATTTGGAAGGGAATTACTGGGCCAACATTTTACATGTCAATAAAATAAAAAATTTAACAATTGCACGACTTGCCCCCTCGCATCTGCGACTGAGGGCCCAAGGAGGTGCATTGCGCAAGAGGTCATCATCGTACGTATCCTCAAACTGTTCCCTTTGGGGAACTGTATGAAGTGGTGGAAGGATTTATGGCCGTGATTAACGCTCATTCCGTGACCGTAACCATCTTTGAACCAGCCATTAGGGTGGTTAGTCCTATGGCGGGAGGGTTTTACGGGCTCCCACAACCCATCTGAGGGGGGGGCCACCAACACCCACGGACGCAAGTATCCCGCTGGATGTCCACCCAGAATTTAAAGTTGGAGCTCCGACTCCACTTGCCGGGACTGTCTGGAGTGGGGTTCAAAACCCTACTCCTTCTGGCCCAGCGGCGGGGATGCTTACTGCTACGCAAAAGGCCCACTCCGCACAAAAGGTGACACCCATACGTTTCCTGCGCCTTTTCCCTCCCCGTGACTGGAGCCCTATGCTGCCATTTCACGTTGCTAATTGGATTGGGCCTTTGTCATAGCGGTAGGATCCCCGCCGCTGGGCCAGATCAGGGTAGGGTTTCGAACCCCGCTCCAGACAGTCCCGGCAAGTGGAGTCGGAGCTCCGGCTCTAAATTCTGGGTTGACATCCAGTGGGATATTTGCGTCCGTGGGTGTGGGTGGCCCCCCCTCCTTGTATAGCTTGTGGGAGCCCGTAAAACCCTCCCGCCATAGGACTAACCGCACTAATGGCTGGTTCAAAGATGGTTACGGTCACGGAATGAGCGTTAATCATGGCCATAAATCCTTCCACCACTTCATACAGTTCCCCAAAGGGAACAGTGTGAAGACACGTATGACGACGACATTGCTAAATAAATAAAATTAAAACAATTCTTTTAGGGCTTTTAAAAGTCTTTAAATTGCTTTAATTCTCTTTAAAACTACTTCAGATTACTCAAAATAATGTAAACATTTTTAAAAGTTTATAAAAGTTACCAAAATCTTCAAAAAACTTCCAAAAACCTATTTAAACTGCTGCTTTGCATGTAAAAATCCTTAGCAGCTTGACAGAAACATTGGGGGGGTGTCCAGAGAAACTGAGACCTCAAGGGGCGTGTCTCACTTACACTGCACGCTCCTGGCTTCGCGCTGGCTGCACACCTGGGCGGCGTGACGTCATACGCTGCCCGGGAATGTGCTTTCTATTTCTGCAAGTTCAGGCGTCCCAGAAGCTGATCGGCACGAGCGCGGGGTAAGTGCAAATACGGGGCTTGCACGCGCTGCAAGCCCCGTTCCGGAATTTCTGGGCCATTGTTGTATGCAGTTTTAGCATAATTTGCCTGCTCTTATATTCTATGCCTCCGCTAATAAAGGCCATATTCTGTACACCTTTTTAACTACTTTATCGACATATCAACGTACCTTTAAGGATCTGTGGACATACATTCCAAGGTCCGTCTGTTCCTCCACACGTCTCAGTATCCTCCCATTAATTGTGAATTCCCTTGCCTCGTTGCCCCTCCCCAAATGCATTACCTCACATTTTCTGGATTGAATTCCATTTGCCACTTTTTTGCCCAGCTGACCAGTTCATCGATATCTCCCTGCAGTCTAAAGCCTTCCTCCTCACTGTCAACTAGACGGCCAATTATTGTATCATCTGCAAATTTCTTTATTATCCCATCTACATTTAACTCTAACTAGAAACATAGAAGATAGGAGCAGGAGTAGGCCATTCGGCCCCTCTAGCCTGCTCCGCCATTCAATGCGATCATGGCCGATCATCCAAGTTCAGTACCCAGTCCCTGATTTCTCCCCATACCCCTTGATCTCTTTCACCTCAAGAAATATATCCAACTCCTTCTTGAATATATTTAATGAATTGGCCTCTACTGCCTTCTGTGGTAGAGAATTCCACAGGTTCACCACTCTCTGGGTGAAGAAATTCCTCCTCATTTCTGCCCTTATCCTTAGACTGTGACACTTGGTTCTGGATTCCCCGACCATCGGGAACATCCTCCCTGCATCTAGTCTGTCCAGTCCTGCCAGTATTTTATAAGTTTCAACGAGATCCCCTCTCAATCTTCTAAACTCCAGCGAGTACAAGCCCAGTCAACCCAATCTCTCCTCATACGTCATTCCTGCCATCCCAGGTATCAGCCTGGTGAATCTTCACTGAACTCCTTCCATGGAAAGAGTATCCTTCCTCAGATAGGGCGGCCAAAACTGCACACAATACTCAAGATGTGGCCTCACCAAGGCCCTGTACAACTGCAGCAAGACATCCTTGTTCCTGTACTCAAATCCTCTCACTATGAAGGCCAACATACCATTTGCCTTCTTAACCGCCTGCTGCAGCTGCATGCTTAACTTCCGCGACTGGTGCACAAGGACACCCAGGTCTCGTTGCACTTCCTCTTCTCCCAATCTATTGCCATTCAGATAATAATCTGCTTTCCTGTTTTTGAAACCAAAGTGGATAACCTCATATTTATCCACGTTATATTGCATCTGCCATGCTTCTGCCCAATCACCCAACCTGTCCAAATCGCCCTATATTTTCTCAGCATCCTCCTCACAGCACACAAGCCCACCCAGCTTTGTGTCGTCTGCAAATTTGGAGATATTACATCTAGTTCCCTTGTATAGATCATTAATATATATTGTGAATAGCTGGGGTCCAAGGACTGATCCCTGCGGTAACCCACTAGTCACTGCCTGCCACTCGGAAAATGACCCATTTATTCCAACTCTTTGCTTTCTATCTGCCAACCAGTTCTCTATCCAAGTCAATACCTTGCCCCCAATCCCATGTGCATTAATTTTACACGCTAATCTCTTATGCGGGACCTTATCGAAAGCCTTTTGAAAGTCCAAATACACCACGTCCACTGGTTCTCCCTTATCTATTTTACTAGTTATATCCTCAAAAAATTCCAGTAGATTAGTCAAGCACGATTTACCTTTTGTAAATCCATGTTGACTTTGTCCGATCCAGTCACTGTTTTCCAAGTGCTCTGCTATTATATCTTTTATAATGGACTCTAGCATTTTCCCCACTATCGATGTCAGGCTTACCGGTCTGAAATTCCCTGTTTTGTCTCTACCACCTTTTTTGAATAGTGGCGTAACATTAGCTACACTCCAATCCATGGGTACTGTTCCAGATTCCATCGAATGTTGGAAGATCATCAGCAATGCATCTACTATTTCTAGGGGCACTTCCTTAAGTACCCTAGGAGGTAGATTATCAGGCTCTGGGGATTTATCGGCCTTCAATCCCATCAATTTCCCTAACACCATTTCCCTACAAATATTAATATATAATACAAAAGAATGGGACCATGTAGTGAACCCTTTGGAGCACCACTGGAAACAGCCGTCCAGTCGCAAAAGCTTCCCTCAACTATGAGTATATCATTTAATTGTAGTGTAATTAGTGGTATTGAATTGATTTAAATTAATTTGAATTAATTAAAGGGTAATTCATGGCAGGACAGCTCGGTGCCGTGGCATGCTCTTCCTGCGCTATGTGGGAAGTCAGGGACACTTCCTGTGTCCCTGACGACCATGTGTGCGGGAAGTGTATCCAGCTGCAGCTACGGACAGACCGCATTGCGGCGCTGGAGCTGCCGTTGGATACATACTGGAGATTTCGCAATGCTGAGGACGTCATGGATAGCTCGTTTAGGGATTTGGATACACTGCAGGTAAAGTTTTCACAGGCAGAAACGGAATGTGTGACCACCAGTCAGAGTAGTAGGTGCAGGTGGGTAGTGCAGGGGACCCCTGTGGCCATCCCCCTCTCAAACAGATATACCACTGGGAGAGCGATAGTGATAGGGGAACTATTGTAAGTGTAATAGATAGGATTTTCTGCGGCCACCAAGGAGACTCCAGCATGTTATGTTGCCTCCCTGGTGCAATGGTGAATGATGTCTCGGGGCGGCTGCAGGGCATTCTGGAGGGGGAGGGTGAACAGCCAGTTGTCGTGGTGCATATAGGTACCAAAGATATAGGTAACAAACAGGATGAGTTATTAAAGCTGAAAATAGTGAGTAAGGAGGTAAATTAAAAAATAGAACCTCAAAGGTAGTAATCTCAGGATTGCTACTAGTGCCATGAGCTAGTCAGAGCAGAAATAGAAGGATATTTCAGATGAATACGTGGCTAGAGGAATGGAGCAAGGGGGAGTGATTCAATTTCCTGGGACATTGGAACCGGTTCTGGGGGACTTGGGACCAGTACAAACTGGAAAGTTTGCACCTGGGCGGTAACGGGACCAATGTCCTAGGGGGAGTGTTTGCTAGTGCCGTTGGGGAGGGTTTAAACTAAGAGAGCAGGTGTGTGGGAACATCTGCAGGGAGACAGAAGGAAGTGAAGCAAGGATAGAAACAAAATGCAGCAAGGAGCAAAGCAAAAGTGGAAGGCAGAGAAATCAAGGGTGTGCATCAAACAGAGCTACAGGAAATAATAATTCTTATGTTCATTAATAAATAGACATTCTTATTATGAACACAGCTAGCTTTTGCTGGTTACTTTATTGAGCACATGTGGACTAGGTACAGTATCTGTAGAGGCTTCCATCTTGACTGCTGCCTTGTGGGTAATGTAGTCTTAATATACATACAGCTGTGTAGTGTAGTCTTATACATACAGCTATATACAGCTCTACACAGCTCTACGGCTCTACCTAGTGTCCACTATAGAATGACATGTTATTGATCATTACATCCCCCTTTCTTTGAGGTTTAACAAAATCAATATCAATCAACTTTCAAGAAAACAATGAAGATAATATCAGTAACACTTTGTTAGTGCTCTATAAACATAAACATTTTCAAAACAGTCAACACATTTTCAAAGCTTTACATTGTACTCAAAGATTAAGTCTATCAGGCTCTTTTACTTCATGTGTGGATCTTCTTAACACGGGTAAGTCTGATGTGTCTTCATGAGATTGTTCTGGTGGTGAATGACAAGATGCAGTTGCGGCATTGTCATCAATCTGGTCTTGAATAGTCTCTTGTGTTTTTAGGAGGGAACGGCGGTTCCTCCTGAGAATCTGTCCTTCCTCAGTTCTAACAGTGTACGACCTTGGTCCTACTTCCTCAAGAACTGTAGCTTTCCTGTTCCATGCATCTGGATCCTCAATCCTGACAACATCATCCCTTGTCAATGGTTTTAGAGTTTTGGATGACTTGTCAAAGTATGATTTCTCTTTCAGCTTTAACAGTTGAAGTCTCTGTCTCAGTTCCTCACTTTGCTGTTCTTTTGCACAGCAGGGTAGCGTGGTGCGCAACTAATAGTTGAGCAGGTGAAGAGCCACAGTCTAAAGGTGAGGCTTGGTAGCTCAGCAGGGCGAGATAAGGATCAGACTTGCTTTCTGTCGCTTTCTTCAGTAGCTGCTTGAGAACTTGAACACCTTTCTCTGCCTTACCATTTGACTGAGCATACAAAGGACTGGATGTGATGTGCTGAAAGTCATAATGTGCTGCAAACTGTTGCCACTCCTTACAGTTGAAGCACGGACCATTGTCGCTAACGGCAATCCTGGGAATTCCATGTCTGGCGAAGATGGATTTCACATGCATTATGACACTGCTTGCTGTGGTGCTTGAGAGCAGCGCCATCTCAGGATAGTTAGAATAGTAGTCAATCACTATTAGATAGTCTTTACCATTTAAATGAAAAAGGCCCATACCAACCTTTTGCCATGGTGCTGTTGGTATGTCAGCTACTATCATTGGTTCCTTTGCTTGTTTGTTTTGGTGTTTCTGACCTGTCTCACATTTGCCTATCATGTTCTCAATGTCCTTATTTATGCCAGGCCAATAAACAGTGTCTCTTGCTCTCCTTTTGCATTTTTCAATTCCGAGGTGCCCCTCATGAATCCTTTTGAGCATGTCTTGACGTACAGCCTGTGGAATGACTATTCTGTTCTGTTTTAGTAATAGTCCACTTGCGACACTCAATTCTGACCTTATGTGAAAATATTTTGGACAGGAACCTTTTGGCCAACCATGATGAATGTTCTCTATTACTGTTTGTAATACTGTATTTTTTACTGTTTCTTCTGCTATTTGCTTTGATTTTGTGTCTGACATGGGCAGCGCAGCAGTGACCATACTCACATGAACATCCACGTCTTCTTCAGTAGAGCTCACATGACTCATTGTGGGTGCTCGGGATAGTGCATCTACTAACACTATGTATTTGCCTGGTGTGTAGATCAGTTCAAAGTCATATCTTTGCAGCTTCATCATGAGTCGTTGAATCCTTGGAGACATCTCATTCAGGTTTTTTTTTATGATGGCAACCAGAGGGCTGTGGTCTGTCTCAACTGTGAAGGTGGGAAGTCCATATATGTCGCCATGAAACTTTTCTAGTCCAACTACCAAGCCTAGACATTCCTTTTCAATCTGGGCGTACCGACACTCAGTATCAGTCATAGACCTGGAGGCATAGGCAACAGGCTTCCAATCTTCACCCTCTGCTTGTAGCAAGACCGCACCTAGGCCATCTTTTGATGCATCTGTTGACACTTTGGTTCTTTTTGTTGGGTCAAAGAAGGTGAGTACAGGTGTGGTTGTCAGCACTGTTTTGAGGATTATCCACTCTTGTTCATGTCTTTCTGTCCATGCGAACTCATTTGTTTTATGTAGCAGGTCTCGCAGACAGGCTGTCTTGGCTGACAAGTTAGGAGTGAACTTTCCAATGAAGTTTATCATCCCCATGATGCGTAGCACTCCTTTTTTGTCAGTGGGTCGGGGCATTTTGAGTATGGCGTTTACTTTTTCCATATCTGGCTCTATTCCTTTACCAGATGGATTATCTCCTAGGAAAGTGACTTCCTGAACGCCAAACTGACACTTGGCTTTGTTGAGCTTCAGTCCATACCGGTGTATGCTCTGTAGCACTTTAGTCAGTCTCTCATTGTGTTCTTTCAGTGTGGAGCCCCAGATGATGATGTCATCAACATAGACCCAAACTCCTTCCAGACCTTCAATTATGTGTTCCATCGCTCTATGAAAGATTTCAGATGCAGATATTATCCCGAAAGGCATTCTGAGGAAACAATACCTGCCAAATGGTGTGTTGAAGGTACAGTATTTGTTGCTCTCTTCATCCAGTTTTAGTTGCCAAAATCCTTGTGAGGCATCGAGCTTTGTAAAGTATCTGGCACCTGACATTTCACTGGTGATTTCTTCTCGCTTGGGAATCTGGTAGTGTTCACGTTTTATGTTTGCATTTAAGTCCTTTGGATCCATGCATATTCTTAGATCATTGTTCTTTTTCTTTACACATACCATGGAGTTAACCCAGCCTGTTGGCTCTTCGACTTTCCTGATGTCTCCTAGTGTGGTCATTCTGTCCAGTTCATTCCTGAGCCGGTCACGCAGGGGTGCTGGAACTCTTCGTGGAGCATGTACCACTGGCTGAGCATCCTGCTTTAGCTGGATCTTGTAAGTGAATGGTAGAACTCCAAATCCTTTGAACACATCCTGGAAATTATTCACTACAGAATCCACCGAGTCATCTGGTCTGCTTACGGCACAGTTTATACGGTAGACTCTTTTGACCAGTTCTAAGTCCTCACAAGCTTTGTCACCCAGTAGTGAATCAAGCCTTTCAGCCACAACAGAAAACATGAGATGATGCACTATGTCTTTGACTGTCACTTTAAGTCTGCATACACCTAAGCTATCTATTTTCTGTCCATTATAGTCCTTCAGTAGTACTGACTTTTTCTGTATTTTGGGCTTTTCTTTCATATTGTTAATGTCACTCATACTGATTAAGTTTGCTTTTGCCCCAGTGTCTAGTTTCAAGGTAACTAATGCTCCATTTACCTGCAGTGGGATCATCCATTTGTCCTCTTTTACTGCATTAACTTTATGTTCAGCATTGTCCATTTCTGAGGGCTGCACATTTTCTGTATCCTTTTTGATATTGTCACATGACACCATTCCTACAAAAATTGTCTCACTTAAATCAGTGTCCTCAATTACATGAACTCGTTGCCCTTTCTTAGTTTGTACTTTTCAAAAGCATTGTTTGGCAAAGTGATTCTTTCCATTACACTTTGTGCACATTTTTCCAAACGCTGGGCATTGTCTTAACTGGTGTTTGTAACCACAGCGTTTACAATTAAAAATGTCATCCTCCGATTGCTTTTCACTTCTGTTCTGCCCATGTTTCTTCCCCTTATAGGACACAGCACCGACAGCAGCATTATCATTCATTACAATCGCATCATTATTGATTTCACTGAAAGTCTTCGCGTGCATTCGAGCTAGCTCGCTGGCTTGGCATATTTTCACCGCATTTTCCAAATTTAGTTGGGTTTCTCTCAACAGACGTTCCCTGACTTTTTTATCATGAATACCAGACACAACCTGGTCACGAATCATGGATGCTTTGAGCTCAGAGAAATTACATGTCTGTGCTTTCAGTTTCAGATCAGTTATAAAGCTATCAAAAGTCTCATTCTGTTGCTGTGTCCGAGAACGGAAGATGTATCTTTCATACGTCTCATTCTTTTTGGGAGAGCAATGTGCATCAAATTTTTTTAGCACATCTTCTAATTTTTCTCTGTTCTCCTCTGGATTAAATACAAATGTATTAAATACCTCTACTGCCTGTGGGCCTGCAGCCCTAAGCAGCAATGCTGTCTTCCTTGTGTCTGGCTTCGTACCGAATCTGATGGCTGCAATGTAGAGTTCGAATTGTTGTTTAAAAGTCTGCCAGTTGTAGTCGAAAGTTCCTGTGAGTTTCAAACGCTCTGGTGGCTTCAAATTCTCCATTTCGCTTTTCACAATTTTCAGCAGATCTTCACCACCCTGGTACCATCTTGTGTTCATTAATAAATAGACATTCTTATTATGAACACAGCTAGCTTTTGCTGGACACTTTATTGAGCACATGTGGACTAGGTACTGTATCTGTAGAGGCTTCCATCTTGACTGCTGCCTTGTGGGTAGCCTAGTGCCTCATGGGTAATGTAGTCTTAATATACATACAGCTGGGTAGTGTAGTCTTATACATACAGCTATATACAGCTCTATGGCTCCACCTAGTGTCCACTATAGAATGACATGTTATTGATCATTACAATAATTCGAAAGGGATTAAGAGTGTTATAAAAACAAGCCTGAAGGCTTTGTGTCTTAATGCGAGGAGCGTTCCTAATAAGGTGGATGATTTAGCTGTGCAAATAGATGTAAATGGATATGATATAATTGGAATTACAGAGACATGGCTCCAGGGTGACAAAGGCTGGAAATGCAACATCTAGGGGTATTCAATATTCAGGAAGGATAGGCAAAAATCAAAAGTAGGTGGGGTAGCATTGCTGGTTAAAGAGCAGTATAACACAGTACTAAGGAAGGATGTTAACTCTGATGATGTGGAATCTGTATGGGTAGAGCTGAGAAGTACCAAGGGGCAGAAAACGCTAGTGGGAGATGCATACAGACCTCCAAACAGTAATGCTGAGTTTGGGGATGGTATTAAATGGGAAATTAGAGATCCGTACAATAAGGGCAAAGCAGTTATCATGGGTGACTTTAATGTACATATAGATTGGGCTAACCAAATAAGTAACAATACTGTGGAGGAGGAATTTCTAGAGTATAGATGGCTCCCGGGACCAATATGTCGAGGAACCAACCAGAGATCAGGCCATCTTAGACTGGGTATTATGTAATGAGAAAGGATTAATTAGCAATGTTTTTGTGCGAAGCCCCTTGGGTCAGAGAGAACATAACATGAAAGAATTCTTCATTAAGATGGAGAGTGAAGTAGTTGAATCAGAGACTAGGGTCCTGAATTTAAATAAAGGAATGTACGATGGTATGAGGTGCAAGTTGGCTAGGATGGATTGGGGAACATTATGTAAAGGGTTGACGGTCGATTGGCAATGGCAATCATTTAAAGATCGCATGGATAAACTACAGAATTTCTTCATCCCTGTTTGGCATGAAAATAGAACAAAAATGTGACTCAACCGTGCCTAACAAGGGAAATTAGGGATAGCATAACATCCAAGTAGAGGACATATAAATTGGACAGAAAAGCAGCAGGATCGAGGATTGGGAAGAGTTAGGGATTCAGCAAAGGAGGACAATGGGATTAATTAAGAGGGGGGAAATGAAATATGAGACTAAGCTTGCAGGGAACAGAAAAACTGACTGTAAAAGCTTCTATATATATATATGTGGAGGGTAAAAGGTTGGTGAAGTCAAGCGTAGGTCCCTTGCAGTCAGAATCAGGAGACTTTATAAAGGGGAACAAAGAAATGGCAGGCCAATTAAATACATACTTTGGATCTGTCTTCACAAAGGAGGACACAAATAACATTCCAGAGATTTCGGGGAACATCGGGTCTAATTAGAGGGAGGAATTGAATGAAATCATTATTTGTAGGGAAATGGTGTTAGGGAAATTGACGGGATTGAAGGCCGATAAATCCCCAGGGCCTGATAATCTACATCCTAGGGTACTTAAGGAATTGGCCCAGAAATGGTAGATGCATTGCTGGTCATCTTCCAAAATTCGATAGACTCTAGAATAGTACCCATGGATTGGAGGGTAGCTAATGTTACCCCACTGTTCAAAAAAGGTGGTCAAGAGAAAAGGGGGAATTATAGACCGGTAAGACTCACATTGGTATTGGGGTAAATGCTAGAGCCATTATAAAAGATGTAATAGCAGAGCACTTGGAAAACAGTGACAAGATCGGACAAAGTCAACATGGATTTACAAAAGGTAAAGCATGCTTGACTAATCTACTGGAATTTTTTGATGATGTAACTGGTAGAATAGATAAGGGAGAACCAGTGGATGTGGTGTATTTGGACTTTCAGAAGGCTTTCGATAAGATCCCGCATAAGAGATTGGACTGTAAAGTTAAAGCACATGGGATTGGGGGTAAGGTACTGACTTGGATAGATTACTGGTTGGCAGATAGGAAGGAAATAATTGGAATAAAAGTGTCTTTTTCCAAGTGGCAGGCAGTGACTAGTGGGGTACCGCAGGGATCAGTACTAGGACCCCAGATATTCACAATATATATTATTGATCTAGACGAGGGAACTAGATGTAATATCTCCAAATGTGCAGATGACACACAGCTGGGTGGGTGTGTATGTGATGAGGAGGATGCCGAGAAACTCCATTATGATTTGGACAGGTTGGCCGACTGGGCAGGTGCAAGGCAGATGCAGTATAATGTGGATCAATGTGAGGTTATCCACTTTGTTGGCAAAAACAGGAAGACAGATTATTATCTGAATGGCAATAGATTGCGAAAAGGGGAAGTGCAACGAGACCTGGGCGCCCTTGTGCACCAGTTGCTGACGGT
The DNA here is from genome assembly GCF_052327205.1 of Somniosus microcephalus. Classification (NCBI taxonomy): domain Eukaryota; kingdom Metazoa; phylum Chordata; class Chondrichthyes; order Squaliformes; family Somniosidae; genus Somniosus; species Somniosus microcephalus. Next base: position 15,387,973 of record NW_028225184.1, read on the forward strand.
AAGCATGCAAGTGCAGCAGGCGGTTAAGAAGGCAAATGGTATGTTGACCTTCGTAGCGAGAGGGTTCGAGTACAGGAACAAGGATGTCTTGTTGCAGTTGTACAGGGCCTTGGTGAGACCACACCTTGAGTATTGTGTGCAGTTTTGGTCGCCTTATCCGAGGAAGGATGTTCTTGCCATGGGGTGGGTGCAGCGAAGATTCACCAGACAGATACCTGGGATGGCAGGAATTAGGTATGAAGAGAGATTGAGTCGATTAGGCTGATATTCGCTGGAGTTCAGAAGAATGAGAGGGGATCTTATTGAAACCTATAACATTCTAACAGGACTAGACACACTACATGAAGGAAGGATGTTCACGATGGCGGGGGTGTCCAGCACCAGGGGTCACACACTAAGGATAAGGGGTAAGCCATTTACGACTGAGATGAGGAGGAATTTCTTCACCCAGAGAGTGGAGAACCTGTGGAACTCTCTACCACAGAAGGCAGTTGAGGCCAATTCATTAAATATATTCAAGAAGGAGTTGGATATATTTCCTAAGGCTAAAGGGATCAAGGGATATGGGGAGAAGGCAGGGACAGGGTACTGAATTTGGATGATCAGCCATGATCTCATTAAATGGCGGATTGGGCTCGAGGGGCCGAATGGCCTACTCCTGCTCCTAACTTCTTTGTTTCGATGTTTCTAATAACCTTTGCTTCCTGACACTGAGCCAATTATGGATCCAATTTGACACTCTCTATTTACATTTTTGATGAGCCTGCAATGTGGGACCTCGACAAAAGCCTTGCTTAAATCCATGTAGATTACATCAAACGCACTGCCCTCATCGGCCTTCCATGTTACCTCATGAAAGAATTCAATCAAGTAAGTCAGACACGGCCTTCCCTTCACAACACCATGCTGACTGTTCTTGATTACCTACACGTGTACAGGTCAAACCAATTTTAAAATGCTCATGAACTTTAACAGTATTTGTTGTATCCGTGTGTTAATGGAGACACGGAATGCAGGAGTTGGTTTAACAGGTGTTTACTGGACAAAGTCTGGAGGTGAACTAACAGATACAAGACACTATACAGGCTTATATACCCGAGTGGCCACTACCGGCATTACAGTACACAGGGGCTCTTAAAGGCACATACACCACAGTATTTAATACGTTATCAGTTCTGTATTGTCCTGTAAAAATAATTCAAAAACACAACTATTTCATTTATATAAATTATCAAGGACAGGGGCCATTGGCGAGCGGGGTACGAAGCGGAACATTTGTCCATATATTTCATGGAAAGTGGAGGACTGGGTTCCAGGAAATAGGAGACTGGGGAAGTACAGTCTAGTGGTGGTGAAGGCGGCAGAGGGGATCTGATGGCTGAGGCACAGATCTCAGTTGAACAGCATGCTGAGGTTGTGTGCAGTCAGATTAAAACTGAGCCAGCAGCCACGGGAAAGAAGTGAGTCCGGGGCTGATTATGGAGAGTTCCTCCAGACCCAGAAAATGATGGGATGGGATGGGTCTATGCCTTTGTCAATGGGAGGAAATTCTGGATCGTCTGCGATTGAACGTTACTCGTGGTCTGGGAGCACAGCCGTGGCGCAGTGGTAATGGGGCAGGCAAAACAACAACAACAACAACCTACATTTATATAGGGCCTTTAATGGAGCTAAACGGTGTCATAGACAATCCACTGGGAGTTGATCGTGTCCACACATCATGTCGCCGAGTGGCAGTGTACAGATTCGAAAGAGCAGGGACTGAGGGTATATCCTCATGAAATTCCACAGAAGATCAGGTGAGTGCTGGAGGATGAGCAATTGTTGGAGGTACATTGAACAGTATGGCGATTCTACAATCCCAATATCCACCTTCCTCTTGGTAAACTCCGCCACATTACCAGCTTATCCAGACCCGCAATCTCCCCGAACATTGCTCCTCCATCTCTTAGCAGTCGTACTCCCATTGTGGCTAATTTTCTACTGTGTATATACTTCATAGAATGGTTTGTCAGTGCCATTTATGTTGCTCATTCCTCCCCTGTTGTATCTTAAAGGTTATAACCTCCCTTTAATCCACCGATGAAAAGAAAGTTTCCATAGCAGAACCCATCAATGCCAAGTGTTGGCCTTTCCTATGCTCTCTCACATGTCTCACAATTATACATTTATTATATATCACAGAATCATAGAATGATACCACACAGAGCAAGTTATTATCTTAATGGCAAGAAACTGGAAAGTGCTGAAGTACAAAGGGATCTGGGGGTCCTGGTGCACGAAACTCAAAAGGTTAGTATGCAGGTGCAGCAAGTGATTAAGAAGGCCAATGGAATGTTGGCTTTCATTGCTAGGGGGATAGAATATAAAAACAGGGAGGTATTGCTTCAGTTGTACAAGGTCTTGGTGAGACCGCACCTGGAATACTGCGTACAGTTTTGGTGTCCATGCTTAAGAAAGGACATACTTGCTCTCGAATCAGTACAAAGAAGGTTCACTCGGGTAATCCCGGGGATGAGGAGAGGTTGAGTAGATTGGGACTCTACTCATTGGAGTTCAGAAGAATGAGAGGCGATCTTATTGAAATATATAAGATTGTGAAGGGGTTGGATCGGGTGGATGCGGGGAGGATGATCCCGATGATGGGTGAAACTAGAACTAGGGGGCATAGTCTTAGAATAAGGGGCTGCTCTTTCAAAACTGAGATGAGGAGGAACTACTTCACTCAGAGGGTGGTAGGTCCATGGAAGATGCTGCCCCAAAAAGCTGTAGAATCTACATCATTACAAAAATTTAAAACACAAATAGACAGTTTCCTAGAAGTAAAGGGAATTAAGGGTTACGGGGTGCGGGCAGGAATTTGGACATGAGTCTAGGTTCGGATCGGTCATGGCCCTGTGGGTAGCGGAGCGGGCCCAGGGGCCGTGTAGCCTGATCCTGCTCCTATTTCGTGTGTCTAATTCTGTTAGATTCAGGAGATGTTTCTGTGATAGTAGATTGGCGGTTAGGATCAGATCAGGCGTGATCTTATTGAATGGCGGAGCAGGCGAGGGGCCGATTGGCCTACTCCTGCTCCTATTTCTTATGTTCTTAGAAGGTGCTAATTCGGCTCATCCTGTCTATGCCTTAAGCACAAGTCTATATTAATTCACCTAATAAATAGCTACTGTATAAAGACAACTCTTTACTTTGTTAATCTATGTCTTTCCACAGTTCCAGTGCCAAGTTACGTTCTGCAACTAACATCATTACCCTGTTCCCTTTCATCCATCCAAGAATCTACTCACACCTTGTGTTTGTCCCTAAAAAGGATATTAATGGATTTTAAATCAGCTGTGAGTTTCATCATTTGTAATCTGTGCTACTTCAATATTATTTACCTCAATAAAGAATCTAATAAATAGGTCAACTCCTTGCTGCTCGAGTTCACATGATCAAGAGGGCAATAGAGTGAGGAAGCTCAATGTCCTTTCGAGGTTCCATGTAATAATGAGCACCGTTTATTTTCTAAACAGATCGATAATCCAGTCAGCTTGTTAATGTCGGTACTGTTCTCATAGTTCTGTGGATGTGGCTGACACCGATCCCTAGTTTCCTGGGAATGGGCTGTTGACCATTGGCCTCGGACCATTGCCGTTCCTGTACGGATGGTGCTCACAGGATCCCGCAAGGTCGGGAATTCATAATCATAATCATAATCATCTTTATTGTCATTGTTAGTGCACAATTGCAGTACAACAAAATGTAGGCTTGCGGCTCCCGAGAGTGTACATTTAGGTTAAGGCATTTAAACATTCAACATCCATTTGGCTTGTAATACATTAACATGAACATAATAAAGTACATTGACAGATGTGCAGGCTTTAGAGTTTATTTGAGGAGTTCAGTAGGATGACAGTCCTGGGAAAGAAGCTGTTCCTATATCTGGTCGTACGGGTGCGAATGCATCTGTAGCGTCTCCCAGATGGCAGGAGGGCGAACAGACTGTGGCTGGGGTGGGTAGGATCTTTGATGATGGTCCCTGACCTCCGTAAACAGCGTTTCTCGTATATGTGCTCGGTAGCCGGGTGCCGGTAATGCGTTGGGCAGTTTTGACTACCCGCTGCAGGGCTTTCCGGTCATAGTAGCTACAGCTGCCATACCATACTGTGATACAGTTCGTCAGGATGTTCTCTATTGTGCAGCGGTAACAGTTAGAGAGGATCAGGGGTGACAGGTTACATCCCTTCAGCCTCCTTAGGAAATATAGGCGCTGCTGGGCCTTCTTCACCAGAGAGGAGGTATTGAGGGACCAGGAGAGGTCTTCCGTGATGTGGACTCCGAGGAACTTAAAGTTGTCCACCCTTTCCACCACAGCCCCATTGATGTGGATGGGGGTGTGACTTCCGCCTTTAGACTTCCTGAAGTCCACAATGATTCCTTTGGTTTTCTTGATGTTAAGGGCCAGGTTGTTATCGGCGCACCACTTCACGAGATGCTGGACCTCCTCTCTGTAGGCTGACTCATCGTTGTTGGTGCATCAGTGAGGGTGACGGGACGACCGTGCGCATGTTCAGGTCAGGACGGTTGGTGAGTTGGAGATAAATGTGCGACCACGACATTGCTGCTCTTGTCGTTCTCGGTGAAGTGGGGGGCAGGGGTTGGAGCCGCGGGCCAATAACTTTGGTCCAGTTACTGCAGAACTTCCTGTAGAGCGGAGTTACAGCAGTCACAGGGCACATGTGCAGCAGGCGATGCAGCAAACAGGCCGACACTCACCCCTGGAACTAATGTAATATTCCACAATTCCAGCGGTTTAGTTTATTGAAATAAGTTGCATAAAACACCACAAGTTTAGACACGCTTGACCTTAATTTGTTTGTTTAAAGGACTGTAACAAATTCCACTCCCACAGCACATTAGCTGCATCCCGGGAGATTCCCTTTTTGGTACAAATAACGGCGGCTCTGGGTGAATATTGTCTCTGTCACTGCCACAAACGGGACTGCCCACTTGTCATTGCTCCCTGCTCCCAGAAAATGGAAATACCAGTCATCCTGCAGATAGTCTTCAGCTACTATCACGTCCTTGCGTTCTTTGGACTTCCTGGTGAGATTTCAAACCAGATGTGTTGTTTTCTGTTTGACTGCCGGGTTGTTCTTTTTGTCTGCCTGATATTGTAACGTGGGTTCTTTTCTCCTCTGGTGCAGTTCATGATTCCTTTTATTATTCTAATAAGGAGAGTGGCTCCATTGATCATATTTATGGTTTATGATGTCCTTTTTGCATCTATATTGTGTTCTGAGCTCCGAGGAAATCATTTTATTCTGAATATATTCCTCCTGATTCAGGACCCCGCAGATTTCAAGGTGGTCGCTCCGATTGCTGATCTGTTCGAAGATCGCTATTCTTGGGCACTACAACAGGGCAGTAAAGTTGTGAATGTAGAATATATACTGAAGCTATAGGGTCCTCAATGCTCACTGTATTGTCATTGTGAGTGCACGAGTGCAGTACAACGAAATGTAGGCTTGCGGCTCCCGAGAGTGTACATTTAGATTAAGACATTTAAACATTCAACATACATTTGGCTTGTAATACATTAACATAAACATAACCATAATAAAGTACATTGACAGATGCACAGGCTTTAGAGGTTATTTGTGGAGTTCAGTAGGATGACAGCCCTGGGAAAGAAGCTGTTCCTAAATCTGGTCGTTCGGTTGCGAATGCAGCTGTAGCGTCTCCCAGATGGCAGGAGGGCGAACAGACTGTGGCTGGGGTGGGTAGGGTCTTTGACGATGGTCCGTGACCTCCGTAGACGGCGTTTACGTGGGCGAGGTACCGGACAGTGAGTGGTACGCTTGTGGAGTTAACTCCTTCAACAGAAGAAAGGAGAAATCTGAACGCCAAATAATAGACTGTTGCTTCCCAGTGACACTTCAGCAGGATTGTTGTGCTGATTCAAACTCTCCCAGCTTCACCATGTCATCATGGACCGACAATGAGGTACAAATCCGCCATGACCCAATTGAATTGTGGAAAAGCCGCGAGGGGCTGAGAAGCTACTCCTGCCCCTATTTTCCTAACCAATCCCTCCTTATGAGTTGCCATGGCTTTGTTTGTCTCACAGGATCAGTTAACTGAAACAATGAATGGTCGCTCACTGCACAGAGTGACTGCCCCCTTAAATGGTCCAAATCATGTTTGTTGCTGTAGAGACCCAAGATTCTATCAAAAAATGGTTGATGATAGGCCTCTCCTCCTCACTTGATCCATCCACATGATTGGCCATCTCTCACTCCCATCCCCAGGCTTCTTCCCCCTGCCTTTTTACTGACCGTCCCCTCTTGAATAGTGAAATATTTCCCATCAGCCTCCACTCCTGACTGACGGAGCATTTAGTCGCCCCCTCCGAGAGTGGTACCTCAGTCTTTGCTGGGCTGGGACTTCCTCGCACACAGAGTGTTGTTGGCCACCAAGAGACAGGCTGGACTCAGTCATTCAGTGAGATCAGTCAACGTGCCAAGAGTTAAAAGTCTCTTTGGTTTGAAGGCTAGTACCAGTTTAGCCAGGGAAGCAGACTGCCGTGAGCTTTCAATACGTGAACTTCCAAAAGTGCTTCGAGTTGATAAAGGCAGCGCATTGCTCAAGGTTTTTATATGTGTATGATTGGAGGAAATTTACCTAAGCTTTGTTAAATTATGCTGTCTGTTCAAATATGTGTGGATGAGGGTAACGCAGTGGATGTGGTATACATGGATTTCAGTAAGGCCTTCGAGAAAGTCCCGCACAGGAGACTGGTCAAGAAGGTAAGAGCCCATGGAATCCAGGGTGCCTTGGCACGTTGCCTTCTGCCACTAAGCCAGTTTTGTATCCAGAGGGTGATGGTCGAAGGTTGTTTTTGTGACTGGAAGCCTGTGGCCAGTGGGGTACCACAGGGATCGGTGCTGGGTCCCTTGCTGTTTGTGGTCTACATTAATGACTTGGATATGAATGTAAAAGGTATGATCAGTAAGTTCGCGGATGATACAAAAATTGGTAGGGTGGTAAATAGCGAGGAGGGTAGCCTCAGTCTGCAGGACGATATCGATGGGTTGGTCAGATGGGCGGAACAGTGGCAAATGGAATTTAACCCGGAAAAGTGCGAGGTGATGCACTTTGGGGGGGACTAACAAGGCAAGGGAATACACAATGAATGGTAAGACCCTAGGCAAGACAGAGGGTCAGAGGGATCTGGGTGTGCAAGTACACAGATCCCTGAAGGGGGCGGAACAGGTGGATAAGGTGGTAAAAAAGGCATATGGGATACTTGCCTTCATTAGCCGAGGCATGGAATATAAGAGCAAGGAGGTTATGATGGAGCTGTATAAAACACTGGTTAGGCCACAGCTTGAATATAGTGTGCAGTTCTGGTCACCACACTACAGGAAGGATGCGATTGCTTTGGAGAGGGTGCAGAGGAGATTCACCAGGATGTTACCAGGGCTGGAGCGCATCAGCTATGAAGAGAGACTGGGCAGATTGGGTTTGTTTTCCTTGGAGCAGAGGAGGCTGAGGGGGGACATGATTGAGGTGTACAAAATTATGAGGGGCATAGATAGGATGGACACTAAAGGAGCTTTTTCCCTTAGTAGAAGGGTCAATAACTAGGGGGCATAGATTCAAGGTAAAAGGCGGGAGGTTTAGAGGGGATTTGAGAAAGAACTTTTTCACCCAGAGGGTGGTTGGAATCTGGAACTCACTGCCTGAAAGGGTTGTGGAGGCTGGAACCCTCACAACATTTAAGAAGCATTTGGATGAGCACTTGAAATGCCACAGCATACAAGGCTACGGACCAAATGCTGGACTATGGGATTAGATTAGACAGGGCTTGATGGCCGGCGCGGACACGATGGGCCTCTATCCGTGCTGTATAACTCTCTTACTCTATGAACTTTAGATTCACTTATTTACTGTTCCGAAACCCATGAGTTCTTGTCCAATCATCTCTTTGCAGAGAGAGAGGAACCACGGACAGCATGGAAGGAAGTGTACCCTCTTATCTACACTGGGGTCTTCACACACACCCTGCTGTGATAAATAGCCTGCCTGGCATCGCTCTGTGTCTCTCACTAGTGTGTTTAAAAGCTTCTGTATTATATCATTCTGCATAATGTCAATTAGCTATTTCTGTTGAATAATCTATACATGCTTACCCTTACACACTCCATGTTCTAATGGCCCCGTGTGTGAAATGAGCCGACTGACTCCACCTTCAATCTTGTATTTACTGAGTCCTAATGACCTGATTGACAAACTGTTAGCAACAAGCACGTATTATTGAAATTCTCAGATTCATTCATAATTAACCTAATTTCTTACTGTAAATGTTAAATCGATATATAAAGGCTCAGATTTACCATTGAATATTTCTCAGCATGTGTCAGTGTTTCGTCGTGCTCAACCTATCCCATACTGACCCATTCACCCCATCTATTCCCATTCTCCTCATCCTATCCCATTCTCCCCATCCTGCCCCATTCTCCTCTCCCTGTCCCTAGCCCCCATCCTGTCCCATTCTCCCCATCCTATCCCATTCTCCCCATCCTATCCCATTCTCCACATCCTGCCCCATTCTCCTCACCCTGTCCCTAGCCCCCATCCTGTCCCATTCTCCCCATCCTGCCCCATTCTCCCCATCCTATCCCATTCTCCCCATCCTGTCCCATTCTCCCCATCCTGTCCCTAGCCCCCATCCTGTCCCATTCTCCCCATCCTATCCCACTCTCCCCATCCTGTCCCATTCTCCACATCATGCCCCATTCTCCACATCCTGTCCCATTCTCCACATCCTGCCCCATTCTCCACATCCTGCCCCATTCTCCTCACCCTGTCCCTAGCCCCCATCCTATCCCATTCTCCCATCCTGTCCCATTCTCCCCATCCTGTCCCATTCTCCCCACCCTGTCCCATTCTCCCCATCCTGTCCCATTCTCCCCATCCTGTCCCTAGCCCCCATCCTGCCCCATTCTCCCCATCCTGTCCCATTCTCCCCATCCTGTCCCATTCTCCCCACCCTGTTCCATTCTCCCCATCCTGTCCCATTCTCCCCATCCTGTCCCTAGCCCCCATCCTGCCCCATTCTCCCCATCCTATCCCATTCTCCCCATCCTGCCCCATTCTCCTCACCCTGTCCCTAGCCCCCATCCTGTCCCATTCTCCCCATCCTGCTCCATTCACCCCGGCCCTGTCCCATTAACCCCATCATGCCACAACCTGCTCCATTCTGCCCACGCTGTCGATTCTGTCACATCCTGTACCAGGTGATGCACAAATATCAACATCTTAAACTGATCCCCATTTGCAAACATTAGTTACTGCTTCACAGATGGAGTATTACTCCTTCAACCACGCTGCCCTGTTACTAATCGAGTTCTCAATTCATTGCAGCATTTTGTTATCTATCCTATTAAAGTGTAACCTTGCTCCTGATTTTTGCCATCTTTCTCTTTCCTCTACAGCGAATTTACTGACGATCGTCATTCTCTTCAGAGGCAACTGTGGTCTTTCTAAAGGTGTCACTCTCTACCTATTGGCCATGACCACAGCGGATCTGCTGGTTATCGTTTCTAATGTAATGGTCGGTTATATTCTGTGTTACTATTTCCCAGGTTCATTCCTGCACTACACAGCCGTGCGTTCCTTGAACGAGGTTATCAACTATGTGTCCATTGACTGCTCTGTCTGGTTCACGGTCGCTTTCACTTTTGATCGATTTGTGGCCATTTGTTGGCAGAAGCTGAAACCTAATTATTGCACTGAGAAAGCGGCGGCGGTGGTTATATGCACCTTGTGCGTTGTGTTCTGTTTAAAAAACCTCCCCTTGTACTTTGCCTTTCAGCCAGTCTCTATAATTGATGACACAGAGTGGGGAGCTGGCTTCAAACCCAGCTACCACGAGCAACCTGGCTGGCTGGCGTTTGACTGGCTCGACACAATCCTCTGCCCACTGCTGCCGTATTTTCTGATTTGATTCTTCAATGCTCTGACCATAAGGCATGTTTTGCTGGCCAATGCAATCCGTCGGGCCCTTCGGGGGCAGTGCTCGAGTGGTAATGACAGTGATCTAGAGACCCAGAGCCGAAGAAAATCCATCATTTTACTCTTCACCATTTCTGGCAGCTTCATCGTGTTGTGGATGCCTTATGTTACGTTTTTCCTGGTTTCCCGGATCATATTGAAGCATTACAACCCTAGAGATTACAACGACCCTTTCTTTATCGCTGATCACACTGGTGAAATGTTTCAACTGCTTAGCTCCTGTACAAACACATGTATTTATGCACTGGCTCAGACTAAATTCAGAAAAGAGTTGCTTAAGGTGGTAAAATATCCATTTACTCTAATTGTTAAGTTGATCAAATAAGAAAGGACACTTTCTGCTGTCAGTGTTGAAATGGACTTCCAGGGTGTCGCGTCACTCCTGCACTCATCTCTCACTTGGAGCCAGATGGATGATGAGGCACCACCCTCTGTGAGTGCCACTGGTTTATAGAGTCAATGCGGCACAGAAGGAGGCCATTCGGCCCTTCGAGTCCATGTCGGCTCTCTGTAAAGATACCCAGTCAGTCCCATTCCCCCGCTCTATCCCCGTAGCCCTGTAAGATTATTCCCCTCGGGTGCCTTTCCAATCTCCCTTTGACAATAGTGATTGTCTCCGCTTCCACCACTTCTGTGGGCAGCGAGTTCCAGGTCCTCACCACTCGCTGGGTAAATATGTTTTTCCTCACTATCTCATGCACAGAATCTGAAATCTGTGTACCCTAGCCCTTAAACCATCAACTAGTGGGTACAGCCTTTCCCTGTCTAGCCTATCCAAACCTGGCATAATCTTGTAAACCTCAATCTAATCAACCCACAACGTCCTTTGCTATAAAGAAAGGAACTCCAGCTGCTCCAACCTGTCCTTGTAGCTCAGATCACCCATCCCCGGAACCAATCTCGTAAATCTGCTCTGCGCCCTCTCAATGGCCTTCACATCCTTCCTAAATTGTGGTGACCAGAACTGGATGTTGTGGACTAACCAGAGCTTTATAAAAGGTTCAGCATAACTTCGCTACTTGTGAAATCAATTACTCTGTTTATGAAGCCCAAGATCCCATGTGCTTTGTTAACTACTCTCTCAATATGTCCTGCCACCATCAGGGACCTAGGCACATGTCCCTCTGTCCCTGCACACTCTTTGAAACTGACCATTAAGTGTATATTGTCTCCCCCTATTCCTTCTGCCAAAATGCATCACCTCACACTTCTCTGTATTAACTTCCATCTGCTACACGTCTTCCCATTCTGCTAGCCTTTCTATGTCCTGTTGCAGTCGATCGGTATCATCAACACTGTTTCTCCAATATCGCAATTTTCGAAATGAAATGTTTATACTAAAATAAATAACTAATTGTTATTTAGTTAGTACCTTTTTCCCAGCTCAGGACATCCCCAATGGGATTTGAAGCCAAGTTCGGGGTCACAGGCGGCACGAGCTGAGCGTGGGGATGGAGCCGAAGACATCAGAAACTATCAGTCGCGGTCACTGAGACGTGCACAAGTACTGTGGCATTACCCACTGCAGGACAAAGGGCAAAGGCGGGTGGCTAGTGTAATGATCAATAACATGTCATTCTATAGTGGACACTAGGTGGAGCCATAGAGCTGTATATAGCTGTATGTATAAGACTACACTACCCAGCTGTATGTATATTAAGACTACATTACCCATGAGGCACTAGGCTACCCACAAGGCAGCAGTCAAGATGGATGCCTCTACAGATACTGTACCTAGTCCACATGTGCTCAATGAAAGTGTCTAGCAAAAGCTAGCTGTGTTTATAATAAGAATGTCTACTTATTAATGAGCATAAGGGCTATATTTGTGTGAAGTCAGGTCGGCCATGTTTGTCTGACTTACTGTGTGTCGACCACGATTGTGTGCTGTGTGATGCGGCGGCCATGATTTCCTGAAATTTTCGACCGTGTTTGATTGACATCAGGTCGGCTATGTTTGTATGCCTTGCGTTGGGTCACCCATGATTGTGTGATGTACGATGTATCGGCCATGTTTGTGTGACGTGTGGTCTAAATAGTACGAAGCAGTACATAATATTTACAGCAGACTAACTGAATGTGCGACCCATATGGTCTGTGCTGGAGTTTACGCTCTACACGAGCCTCCTCCCACCCCTCTTTAACACCCAATTGAGATCCTACATACAGAATTCGGTAAAAGTATCCTCCGGACTCAAAGGAAAACAGTAAACAATGCACGCAGGGCAGAACTAGGCCAATACCCATTAATAATCACTATCCAAAAAAGAGCCACCAAATTTTGGAAACACCTAGAAATGAGCAACCCCCAATGCTATCACTACGACGCCCTGAAATGCCAAGAGATGACCATAAAGAAGAATACCCTCAGTCAACTAGTCCTGGGACTCAGTGAAGTAACTACTAACACTACTAACAATAACCAGCCCCAGGACAGTGACAGCGTAACACAAAGTATTCGACCCAACACAATCGTCGCTAAGCAAAAGGAAAAATATCTGACATAACAACAGAAAATGCTGGAAAAACTCAGCAGGTCAGGCAACATCCGTGGAGAGAAATTTGAGTTGACGTTTCGGGTTTGACCCTTCTTCAAAACTGGAGAGAAAAGGAACTAGATCGAAGGCAGGGCTGCGATCGGACAAAAGAATAAAAGAACCAAAAGAAGTAAAAGAGATTAGAAGCTAGACGAGATGGTAATAGGCTGGCATTAGGTGTAAAGTGTACTGGCAGGGCAAAAGATAGCTGCCAGGTGTGAGAGAGAAACAAAAGGAAAGGGGGGGGAGGAAAGGAGTGGAAAAATATAAGTAAAAATGAAATACGGGCCGAGGTTATGATCTGAAATTGTTGAACTCGATATTGAGACCGGAAGGCTGCAGAGTGCCTAATCGGAAGATGAGGTGCTGTTCCTCGAGTTTACGTTGAGCTTCCGTGGAACAGTACAAGAGGCCAAGGACGGTGAGGTCCGAGTGGGAATGGAGCGGTGAATTGAAATGACAGGCGACCGGAAGCTCGGGGTCACCCTTACGGACTGAACGGAGGTGTTCCGCAAAGCGGTCACCCAATCTGCGTTTGGTCTCCCCAATGTAGAGGAGACCGCATCGTGAGCAGCGAATACAGTATACTGGATTGCGAGAAGTACAAGTAAATCGCTGTTTCACCTGGAAGGGGTGTTTGGGGCCCTGGACAGTGGGGAGGGGGGAGGTATAGGGGCAGGTGTTACACCTCCTCCGCTTGCACGGGAAGGTGCCAGGCGAAGGGGAAGGGCTGTTTGGGGTGATAGAGGAGTGGACTAGGGTGTCTCAGAGAGAGCGGTCCCTGCGGAATGCTGAAAGGGGAGGGGAGGGGAAGATACGTTTGGTGGTGGGATCACTTTGGAGGTAGCGGAAATGCCGGAGGATGATCCGTTGAATGTGGAGGCTGGTGGGGTGAAAGGTGAGGACAAGGGGAACCCTATCGTGGTTCCGGGAGGGAGGGGCAGGGGTGAGGGCAGAGGTGCGGGAGATAGAACTGACACGGTCGAGGGCAGTGTCCACCACGGTAGAGGGGAATCCTCGGTTGCGGAAAAAGGAAGACATGTCTGAAGCACTGGTGTGGAAGGTGGCATCGTCGGAGCAGATATGGCGGAGGCGGAGAAACTGGGAGAATGGAATAGAGTTCTTACAGGAAGCGGGGTGGGAGGAAGTGTAGTCCAGGTAGCTGTGGGAGTCAGTGGGCTTGTAGTAAATATTGGTCGATAACCTATCCCCAGAGATGGAGACGGAGAAGTCGAGGAAGGGAAGGGAAGAGTCAGAGATGGACCATCCGCAGGTCTTCATCCTTTCCCACTGACCGACAAATGCGCATAATGCCACCACTCAGGCCTCCCTCGCTGACGGCCTGTCCTCACTCTAAAGCTACTCTTGTGCCTTCCTGCTTTCAGCTGGTGAGGAGGAGGTGGTCCCTGAAGCGCAGAGAGCCAGGCCCTTGGAGGAGGAGGACGTCGAGGACCAGGAGGAAGGTGGCACATCGGGGGAACCCTCCTCCGCGCCAGGGGATGGCAATGGAGGGGAGACGTCTGGCCTGCAGGAGAGCCAGGGGGAGGTGTTGGAGGGGAGGGCCGAAGCTGGTCCCAGTAGGGTGGACGCACGTGCGAAGGCTCCGGCAGCACGCCGGCCTTCTGCCCAGAGGGGGGAGGTGTTGGAGGGGAGGGCAGAACCTGGCCCAAGTGGGGTCGACGCACGCGGGAAGGGTCGGCCAGCACGGCGGCCTTCTCCCCGGAGGGAGAGTCTGCCCTCCAGTCCGGACACAGTCCTCGCCCAGGAGGTGCGCGTCCTCGATGAGATGTCGGCGGCGTCTGAGCGGCGCCACCAGGAGTTCATGGGGGTGGTCGAACAGATGCCTCACGCCATTGAGTCCCTGGCTCAGAGTGTGGTGGCTTTCGGGGAATCACAGGCCAGGGGGGTTCGAACAACTCACGGCAGCGCACGACAGGGGTGTCCAGCAACTGGCCGCAGCGCACGACAGGGGTGTGCAGCAACTCACGGCAGCGCAGGACAGGGGTGTCCAGCAACTGGCCGCAGCGCACGACAGGGGTGTGGAGCAACTGGCGGCAGTGCAGGACGCGACTCGCGAGATGAGTGGTGCCGTCCAGACACTGGCTGATCTGATGCGGGCACAGACCAGGGCAGTTCGGGCACTCACTTCTGCCACACTCGCTGTGTCATGGAAGCATCGCCAGGGCACCTGCCGCCCTGCTGCAGCACAGCGGTCTGGCCTCCCCCAGATTGCTGCGCTTGCTACACTGCCAGCCCGGCCGAGTGCCAGTGTCTCTGGCGAGCAGCGCGCACCTGCCATCAGCCAGATTGCCCCCAATGGTGCTGCCGACACTGCCACTCCCCCAGCCAAGGTGCGACGAGCTGCTGCTAAGACTGATGCTGCCCAGCCACAGCTGCAGCAGTCAGCAGCCGGCCCCTCCCGGGCCAGGCCTCGTCTAGGCCGACCCCCAAGGGCATCTGCCGACACGCTTTGTAGCCCTCATGAGCCTTCCCCCAGCCTCGCCACACCCGCAGGGCCCAGGTTGAGGCAGAGCAGCAGGTCGGCCAGGGGCCGGAGAAGCCTGTCTAAGGACTCGCCCTCTCGGCACACCCATTAGAGTGTGGTGAGAGCAGTTTCTTTTCTATTGGGGGGCTTGTGTTGTGGGGGGCATTATTTTGTTAAGGCCGAGGATCACGGCATTTTTTGTTTTCATGGGGGTGTCTCTGTTGTGGGGGGGGGGGCTTATTTTTGTAAGGCCGCTGTTGAAGGCCTTTTGGATGGGCAAGTTTTGTTAGTCCTCCCCAGGTTTTGGGAGTGACAGATGTTTTTGACTGTTTTTTGGGGGTCTTGTCTGTTTTTCTGTTTCATGTGGGAAGGGCCCTGAGTTTGTGAAATAAAGCTTTTGATTTATTCAGCATGTCCAGGTGTCATGTTTGAAGTGGTTGTTGCGTTAACCGGCTGAGGGCTTGCGGAGCGGCTGCATTCAGGTGCGTTCATTGCCACAGGCCATTCCCTGACAGGGGGCCTAGAAGTGTCGATCAATAAGCCCCCGGCGGACGGCCCTTGGCCCTTGTCGCTCCCTCCTGGGCTGGTCCTCCTCCTCCTCCTCTTCCTCCTCCTCCTCCTGCTCGTCCTCCTGAGGTGGTGGTGCAATGCCAGGTGGCAGTGCCTGAGTCCTGCGGATAGCCAGGTTGTGCAGCATGCAGCACACGACGACGAACTGGGAGACTCTATCCGGCGAATGCTGAAGAGATCCCCCGGAACGATCCAGGCAGCGGAACCGTTGCTTGAGGACGCCTATCGTTTGCTCGATGATGTTCCTTGTGGCTTGATGGCTTTCGTTGTATGCCTCCTCCGCTGGGGTCCTGGGCGCGCGGAGCGGGGTCATGAGCCATGTACACAAAGGGTAGCCCTTGTCCCCGATAAGCCATCCCCTTGGTGGAGGCTGTGCCTCGAACATGTCAGCCACAGTAGTCTGGCGCAGGATAAATGCATCGTGGCTGCTTCCTGGGAAGTGGGCATTGACAGCTAGGATGCGCTGCCTGTGGTCACACACCAGCTGTACATTTAGGGAATGGTAGCCCTTCCGGTTGCGGTAATCCTCGGCATTGTGGATAGGTGCCCGCATAGCCACATGCGTGCAGTCAATGGCGCCCTGCACCATGGGGAAGCCCGCGATCCTGCCAAATCCGACTGCACGCTGCTCCTGCCTCTGTCGGGTCATGGGGAAGGAGATGAATTGGTGTCTCCGCGCGAAAAGTGCATCGGTGACCTGCCGGATGCAGCGATGCGCGGCGAACTGGGAGATGTTCGCTATGTCCGCAGCAGCGGCTTGGAAGGAGCCGCTTGCATAAAAGTTCAGAGCCACCGTGACCTTCACTTCCACCGAGAGAGACGTCCTGCACATCAGCTGTGGACGCAGATCTGTGTGAAGCAGCTGGCAGATCTCTGCAACCACCTCCCTTCTGAAGCGCAGCCTCTTCACACAATGCGCCGCAGTCATGGTGAGATAGGACACCTGCTGCCGGTATTGCCTGAGTGGGTAAGGCCTACGTTGCCGACGCCTGATGGCCCCTCTGCGTCTAGGCATGGCTGGCCCTCTCTCACAGCGTCTGCGAGCCCTTCACACATCATGCTGCAACTGAGGGTTGGCCCCCCATACAGCCCCCATAATAAAGTTGAGGACAGATAAATCACAATGAATCAAATGTCAAAGCACTGGCCAGAAGCCAAAAATACCTCTCCTATGTTGTCCCAAATCAGTAACCTCTGTCCCTTGGTCCCTGTCCAGAAATCCAAAGCAGTAAAGTTATTGCAGCAAAATGGCTGGGCTTTATAGGTCAGTGTAACTGCCCTTTAATTTGCGCTCCCCGAGGCCCACAGGGCCTCTTTTGCGTTCCACCTCACAGTTCTTAGCAGCGCCACGCCCACATTGGGCGGGCGCCACTGAATTTCCGGTTTGGGGCGCACAAACAGCGTTGCGCGACGATATGACGTCATAAGCTGCGCGCGCACCTGAGCGGGCGCAAACACTTTGCGCCGGCGCTAAATGTCAACTGAATTTGGGCGTCGGCGCAGGTCGGACTGCATTCAGGCGCTAAGTGTCTAGCGCTGGAAATATAGCCCTTTTATGGCGTTAGCGGCTGGCGCAACCCACTGAATTTCTAGGCCCAGGAGTAATGCAGAGATGACAACCTTGGAGGTGCTGCTCTTTAATCTTCTACCTAGCTCCCTCAATTCTTGCCACAGGACCTCATCCCCGAATTCCCACACAGAGCGAGAGGAGCACGTCACGGGGCTGGGCTCTCCCGGCACGGCCCACCCCTGGAATCCACTTCAATTCAATTCATTCAATCCCACCAGTAAAGTCAGTCTCACCTGGTCTCCGGAGCCCCTCGCAGGCCCGCTGTGCCGCCGAAGCTCCTCGCCCTCGCCTCCCCTAACTCCCCCAACTGCCGGCACTCTGTTCGAACCCGCACTCCCTGCAGAACGCACTGGCGAGCCTCTCTTTATAGGCCCTGCAAGCTAGACTTGCTGAGTCCGACTGCAGGAGAAGCAGCTTCATCAGATGACTGCACTCGCCCTTGTTAACAGCCTTCAGCTGCACTGAGTTGCTTGCCTCTAGATTTAAGCCTTGCAGCGCCGGGACAGTGTCGAGGGAGCCTCCCTCTGCCTTTAACCCTTGCAGCGCCTGCCCCCCGGGCACGACCGACTTCCCTCTGCCTTTAACCCTTGCAGCGCCTGCCCCCCGGGCGCGATCGACATCCCTCTGCCTTTAACCCTTGCAGCGCCTGCCCTGGGAGTGTTTGACGGGACAGTGTAGAGGGAGCTTCGCTCTAGATTTAACCCTTGCTGTACCTGCCTTGGGCGTGATTGACGGGACAGTGTAGAGGCGGC
Organism: Somniosus microcephalus; assembly: GCF_052327205.1. Classification (NCBI taxonomy): domain Eukaryota; kingdom Metazoa; phylum Chordata; class Chondrichthyes; order Squaliformes; family Somniosidae; genus Somniosus; species Somniosus microcephalus. Next base: position 15,405,949 of record NW_028225184.1, read on the forward strand.
GATGGGGGCTCTCTCTCTCTCTCTCTCTCTGAGAGTGGGTACAGGGGGCGATGGGAGAGAGGGACTGAGTGACACGAGTGAGTTTACAGATATCTTGCTGAAAGAGGGACTGAGAGACTCCAATCAGTGGACAGATCTCACCCCGAGAGAGAGAGGGGCCGAGAGACACCGGTCAGCGGACAGATATCTCCCCGAGAGAGAGAGGGGCCGAGAGACACCAGTCAGTGGACAGATCTCGCCCCGAGAGAGAGAGGGGCCGAGAGACACCGGTCAGCGGACAGATATCTCCCCGAGAGAGAGAGGGGCCGAGAGACACTGGTCAGTGGACAGATATCTCCCTGAGAGAGAGCGACCGAGAGACACCAATCAGCAGACAGATATCTCCCTGAGAGAGAGCGACTGAGAGACACCAGTCAGCGGACAGATATCTCCCCGAGGAAGAGGGACCGAGAGACAAGAATTCTGCACCCGCTAAGCCTTTCGCACTCTGACTATCCCGATTCATCTTGGGGAAGTGGAAATCCCCCACTATTATGGCCTTCTTCTTTTCGCACTTCTGAGATTTGCCTACATCTCTGTTCCTCCGTCTCCCCCTGACTGTCTGGGGGCCTACAGTACACACCCAGCAAAGTGCTCGCCCCATTTTTGTTTTGAAGTTTGACCCAGATGGCCTCATTAGAGGAACCCGCTAATATATCACCCCTCCTCACAGCAGTCATCGACTCCTTCGTTAATCTCGCGACACCCCCTCCCCTTTTGCAGCCCCCTCTGTCTCGGCCGAAAATTCTAGACCCCGGAATAAGGAGCCGCCAGTCCTGACCCTCCCTCGACCACGTCTCCATGATAGCGACAAGATCGTACTCCCACGTGTTCGACAACAACTTCAGTTCATCCACCTTATTCGCAAGACTCCTTGCATTCAAATAAATGCCTTCCAGCCTTGCCGTATTCCCTTTTGCCTTCATATATTTGCTCCGCCTTCCCAGCCGACTTGTTTTTTCCTCCCTCTTTGGCTGGAAATCACCCCCTACCATAGCTCCACTCTGTATCCCATTGGTCGCTCCCTTTTAACCTCTGCTGCTTCTCCGGTCTCGGTTTGTGGAATTCGCTGCCCCAGAAAGCTGTGGAAGCTACATCATTCAATAAATTTAAAACAGAAAGAGATAGTTTCCTAGAAGGAAAGGCAATTAAGGGTTACGGGGAGCGGGCAGGAAATCGGACACGAGTCTAGGTTCGGGATGGTCACGGCCCTCTGGGTAGTGGAGTGGGCCCAGGGGCCGTGTAGCCTGATCCTGCTCCTACCTGTGTTCTAGTTCGGTGTTAGCTTTCAGGAGATGGTTTTATTCCTGTTCCTGGCTGGGGTGGAGATTACCTTGACAGAAGGTAAGTACGATAGAAAATACAGGCACAGAGTGAGCTCCTGGAAGAATGTCGATCGCCTAGATGGCTCGGAGAGGAATCGCCCAGATTTCTTTCTCCCAAATTGGCCATTGGCTCTTTATCTGGTTTTTCGCCTCTCCCGGGAGATCACATGGGTTCGGCTGGATGCACAGTGATACGAGATTTGAGGTTAGGATCAGATCAGCCGTGATCTTATTGAACGGTGGAGCAGGCTCGAGGGGCCGATCGGCCTACCCCTGCTCCTATTTCTGACGTTCTTATATCAGTAGCTGCAGCCGGATGCATTTCTGGCACACGTCTCGGTCAGGGACACGGACTTGGACCCATCCTCTTTCAGAGCATTCACAGTCAAACCACAAACAACACTGTCAGATCACAGTCAAATTACTATGTCTCTTAAAAAGACAGAAACAAACAACACAGAAACGCAACCCAGTAAACCGCACAACACCAAAACATCGTACAGATGGGCCAAAAACGACACGGAAAAAGACCAGAAAGCAATTAGCAATGAATCAACTCAAGCTCTCTCGGACACCTTTCCGGATAACATATACACTCACAATAAAGAAGGCGCAAACCGGGCAGTGAATAACCTCAGCAATATTTTGGATCATTTGGCAACAAGGTCAAACTTGAAAGCTCGCAAGAACAAACCCAAAACCAAAAACTATGAAAAATGCTTTGACCCAGTTTGCCATAACATGAGGAAAAAACGTGGAAAAATATCAAACCAAAAACACAGACATCCAGAAAACGAGGAATTACGCCTTACTTATTGTCAGACACTAACACAATACAGAAACACACTCAGAACCCAAAAAGAGCAAGATATTCAGAATACACTCAGCTCCATTGAGGAATCCATTGATTCCAATGGTTTCTGGGACAACTGGAAGACATTACACAGAAAATAACACGACGAATTGGCCATTCAAAATGGAGACACGTGGGAAAACCACTTGGAAAAATGAGAGCAGAAAAACACACTGAGGCCAGAGCGACACCAAATATGCAAAAAACTGGAAAAGCTAGAAATGGCCAGAAAAGATAACCAAAACCCGCTAGACTCCATAATAACAAAAAAAGAACTTTTTGAAAAATTCAAGGACCTGCGACCAGGAAAAGCTTGCGGGCCAGATGGCATACTAAACGAGACGATTAAACACACAGACGAGAAAATGAAACCGGCTATCCTGAAACTCTTCAACTTGGTTCTGAGTTGTCGGTGACTTCCCTGATATCTGGAACAAAGGACTCATAACGCCCATAGACAAAAGTGGGGACAAAGTCGACCCAAATAACTATCGAGGCATCTGTGTAAACAGTCACCTGGGGAAGGTATTCTGTAGCATCATAAACAAAAGACTGATAAACTCCCTTGAGGAGCACAATGTCTGGAGTAAAAGCCAAATTGGATTCCTGCCAAACTATAGAACATCAGATCATATCTTGACCCTACAGACCCTCATCGACAAACACGTTCATCCAAACAAAAGCAAAATCTACGCATGCTTTATAGATTTCCAGAAGGCTTTCGACTCCACCCGGCACGACGGTTTATTCCTGAAACTTCTCGAAAGCGGGGTAGGGGGAAAAACATACGATGTCATTAAATCAATGTATACAAACAACAAACGTGCAGTTAAAATTGCAGACAAACAAACAAAAGACTTCCCACAGGGGCGGGGGGTGACGCAGGGCTCAGCAATCTCACTGACACTCTTTAATATTTACATAAATGAATTGGCAAAACTACTTGAACAATCTACAGCACCCGGCCTCACCCTGTATGAATCCAAGGTTAAATTCCTCCTCTATGCAGACGACCTGGTTCTGCTGTCACCAACTAAGGAGGGTCGACAGCAGCACCCGGATCTGCTGGAGTCGTACTGCCAGACTTGGGCCATGACAAGAAATCCCCAAAAAAACAAAGTCCTTGTGTTCCAGCAAAGATCCAGACATCAGGGACCCGAAATAAATATCACACTAGGAACAACCAAAATTGAACAAACCACTAACTACACATACTTGGGCTTAAAAATCAGTTCGACGGGAAATTTCAAACTGGCTGCGAATGAACTGAAAGAGAAAGCAAGAAGGGCTTTCTATGCCATTCAAAAATCAATACAAATAGAAATCCCAATGAGCATTTGGCTCCAAATTTTCAAATCACTCATTGAACCAATTGCACTCTATGGCAGTGAGGTGTGGCGACCACTAACACCACAAGAATTTGCAACATGGGACAAACACCCAATTGAGATCCCACATGCAGAATTCTGAAAAAGTATCCTCCGGACTCAAAGGAAAACCGTCAACAATGCATGCAGGGCAGAACTAGGCCAATATCCATTAATAATCACTATCCAAAAAAGAGCCACTGTGGCGACACGCCACCACTGGACATAATCCGCTCACGGCGGCACAGACAGTCTAAGCAGAAGCCCCCAGCCGGGGGCCCTTTCCTCCAGCAACTTGTTTCCCGCAGGGACAGGCTGCCGGGAGCACTTCCTGCCTGCGAAGTATTTAGGTGGATGCGCGGGCTTTTCTAGTTCCAGTTTGTCATGTGGTTGGAATAAAGCAGTTGTGTTTTCAATAGCTCTGGTCTCGACTCCCACGTTTGCCGCGGTATCTCAACAACGCATTTTTAACTACTTTATCGACATATCAACGTACCTTTAAGGATCTGTGGACATACATTCCAAGGTTCGTCTGTTCCTCCACACGTCTCAGTATCCTCCCATTAAATGTGAATTCCCTTGCCTCGTTGCGCCTCCCCAAATGCATTACCTCACAATTTTCCGGATTGAATTCCATTTGCCACTTTTCTGCCCAACTGACCAGTTCATCGATATCTCCCTGCAGTCTAAAGCCTTCCTCCTCATTGTCAACTAGACGGCCAATTATTGTATCATCTGCAAATTTCTTTATTATCCCACCTGCATTTAACTCTAAATAGAAACATAGAAGAAAGGAGCAGGAGTAGGCCATTCGGCCCCTCTAGCCTTCTCCGCCATTCAATACGATCATGGCTGATCATCCAAGTTCAGTACCCGGTCCCTGCTTTCTCCCAATACCCCTTGATCCCTTTAGCCTCAAGAAATATATCCAACTCCTTCTTGAATACATTTAATGAATTGGCCTCTACTGCCTTCTGTGGTAGAGAATTCCACAGGTTCACCACTCTCTGGGTGAAGAAATTCCTCCTCATTTCTGTCCTGAAAGGCCGACCCCTTATCCTTAGACTGTGACACTTGGTTCTGGATTCCCCGACCATCGGGAACATCCTCCCTGCATCTAGTCTGTCCAGTCCTGCCAGTATTTTATAAGTTTCAACGAGATCCCCTCTCAATCTTCTAAACTCCAGCGAGTACAAGCCCAATCGACACAATCTCTCCTCATACGTCATTCCTGCCATCCCAGGTATCAGCCTGGTGAATCTTCACTGAACTCCTTCCATGGAAAGAGTATCCTTCCTCAGATAGGGCGGCCAAAACTGCACACAATACTCAAGATGTGGCCTCACCAAGGCCCTGTACAACTGCAGCAAGACATCCTTGTTCCTGTACTCAAACCCTCTCGCTACAAAGGCCAACATACCATTTGCCTTCTTAACCGCCTTCTGCACCTGCATGCTTACCTTCAGCGACTGGTGCACAAGGACACCCAGGTCTCGTTGCACTTCCCCTTCTCCCAATCTATTGCCATTCAGATAATAACCTGCTTTCCTGTTTTTGAAACCAAAGTGGATAGCCTCATATTTATCCACGTTATATTGCATCTGCCATGCTTCTGCCCAATCACCCAACCTGTCCAAATCGCCCTATATTTTCTCAGCATCCTCCTCACAGCACACACTCCCACCCAGCTTTGTGCCGTCTGCAAATTTGGAGATATTACATCGAGTTCCCTTGTATAGATCATTAATATATATTGTGAACAGCTGGGGTCCAAGGACTGATCCCTGCGGTAACCCACTAGTCACTGCCTGCCACTCAGAAAATGACCCATTTATTCCAACTCTTTGCTTTCTATCTGCCAACCAGTTCTCTATCCAAGTCAATACCTTGCCCCCAATCCCATGTGCATTAATTTTACACGCTAATCTCTTATGCGGGACCTTATCGAAAGCCTTCTGAAAGTCCAAATACACCACATCCACTGGTTCTCCCTTATCTATTTTACTAGTTATATCCTCAAAAAATTCCAGTAGATTAGTCAAGCACGATTTACCTTTTGTAAATCCATGTTGACTTTGTCCGATCCTGTCACTGTTTTCCAAGTGCTCTGCTATTACATCTTTTATAATGGACTCTAGCATTTTCCCCACTACCGATGTCAGGCTTACCGGTCTGAAATTCCCTGTTTTGTCTCTACCACCTTTTTTGAATAGTGGGGTAACATTAGCTACCCTCCAATCCATGGGTACTGTTCCAGATTCCATCGAATGTTGGAAGATGATCAGCAATGCATCTATTATTTCTAGGGCCACTTCCTTAAGTACCCTTGGAGGTAGATTATCAGGCTCTGGGGATTTATCGGCCTTCAATCCCATCAATTTCCCTAACACCATTTCCCTACAAATATTAATATATAATACAAAAGAATGGGACCATGTAGTGAACCCTTTGGAGCACCACTGGAAACAACCTTCCTGTCGCAAAAGCTTCCCTCAACTATGAGTATATCATTTAATTGTAGTGTAATTAGTGGTATTGAATTGATTTAAATTAATTTGAATTAATTAAAGGCTAATTCATGGCAGGACAGCTCGGTGCCGTGGCATGCTCTTCCTGCGCTATGTGGGAAGTCAGGGGCACTTCCTGTGTCCCTGACGACCATGTGTGCGGGAAGTGTATCCAGCTGCAGCTACGGACAGACCGCATTGCGGCACTGGAGCTGCCGTTGGATACATACTGGAGATTTCGCAATGCTGAGGACATCATGGATAGCTCGTTTAGGGATTTGGATATACTGCAGGTAAAGTTTGCACAGGCAGAAACGGAATGCGTGACCACCAGTCAGATTAGTAGGTGCAGGTGGGTAGTGCAGGGGACCCCTGTGGCCATCCCCCTCTCAAACAGATATACCACTGGGAGAGCGATAGTGATAGGGGAACTATTGTAAGTGTAATAGATAGGATTTTCTGCGGCCACCAAGGAGACTCCAGCATGTTATGTTGCCTCCCTGTTGCAATGGTCAATGATGTCTCGGGGCGGCTGCAGGGCATTCCGGAGGGGGAGGGTGAACAGCCAGTTGTCGTGGTGCAAATAGGTACCAAAGATATAGGTAACAAACAGGATGAGTTATTAAAGCTGAAAATAGTGAGTAAGGAGGTAAATAAAAAAATCGAACCTCAAAGGTAGTAATCTCAGGATTGCTACTAGTGCCATGAGCTAGTCAGAGCAGAAATAGAAGGATATTTCAGATGAATACGTGGCTAGAGGAATGGAGCAAGGGGGAGTGATTCAATTTCCTGGGACATTGGAACCGGTTCTGGGGGACTTGGGACCAGTACAAACTGGAAAGTTTGCACCTGGGCGGTAATGGGACCAATGTTATAGGGGGAGTGTTTGCTAGTGCCGTTGGGGAGGGTTTAAACTAAGAGAGCAGGTGTGTGGGAACATCTGCAGGGAGACAGAAGGAAGTGAAGCAAGGATAGAAACAAAATGCAGCAAGGAGCAAAGCAAAAGTGGAAGGCAGAGAAATCAAGGGTGTAAATCAAACAGGGCTACAGTAAATAATAATTCTAAAAGGATTAAGAGTGTTATAAAATCAAGCCTGAAGGTGTGTCTTAATGCGAGGAGCGTTCCTAATAAGGTGGATGATTTAGCTGCACAAATAGATGTAAACGGATATGATGTAATTGGAATTACGGAGACATGGCTCCAGGGTTACACAGGCTGGAAATGCAACATCTAGGGTTATTCAATATTCAGGAAGGACAGGCAAAAATCTAAAGTAGGTGGGGTAGCATTGCTGGTTAAAGAGCAGTATAACACAATAGTAAGGAAGGATGTTAGCTCTGATGATGTGGAATCTGTATGGGTAGAGCTGAGAAGTACCAAGGGGCAGAAAACGCTAGTGGGAGATGCATACAGACCTCCAAACAGTAATGCTGAGTTTGGGGATGGCATTAAATGGGAAATTAGAGATGTACAATAAGGACAAAGCAGTTATCATGGGTGACTTTAATGTACATATAGATTGGGCTAACCAAATAAGTAACAATACTGTGGAGGAGGAATTTTTAGAGTATAGATGGCCCCCGGGACCAATATGTCGAGGAACCAACTAGAGATCAGGCCATCTTAGACTGGGTATTATGCAATGAGAAAGGATTAATTAGCAATGTTTTTGTGTGAAGCCCCTTGGGTCGGAGAGATCATAACATGAAATAATTCGTCATTAAGATGGAGAGTGAAGTAGATGAATCAGAGACTAGGGTCCTGAATTTAAATAAAGGAATGTACGATGGTATGAGGCCCAAGTTGGCTAGGATGGATTGGGTAACGTTACGTAAAGGGTTGACGGTCGATTGGCAATGGCAATCATTTAAAGATCGCATGGATAAACTACAGAATTTCTTCATTCCTGTTTGGCATGAAAATAAAACAAAAATGTGACTCAACCGTGGCTAACAAGGGAAATTAGGGATAGCATAACATCCAAGTAGAGGACATATAAATTGGACAGAAAAAGCAGCAGAATCGAGGATTGGGAAGAGTTAGGGATTCAGCAAAGGAGGACAATGGGATTAATTAAGAGGGGGGAAATAAAATATGAGACTAAGCTTGCAGGGAACAGAAAAACTGACTGTAAAAGCTTCTATATATATGTGGAGGGTAAAAGATTGGTGAAGTCAAGCGTTGGTCCCTTGCAGTCAGAACCAGGAGACTTTATAAAGGGGAACAAAGAAATGGCAGGCCAATTAAATACATACTTTGGATCTGTCTTCACAAAGGAGGACACAAATAACCTTCCAGAGATTTCAGGGAACATCGGGTCTAATTAGAGGGAGGAATTGAATGAAATCATTATTTGCAGGGAAATGGTGTTAGGGAATTTCACGGGATTGAAGGCCGATAAATCCCCAGGGCCTGATAATCTACATCCTAGGGTACTTAAGGAATTGGCCCAGAAATGGTAGATGCATTGCTGATCCTCATCCAGAATTCGATAGACTCTAGAATAGTACCCATGGATTGGAGGGTAGCTAATGTTACCCCACTATTCAAAAAAGGTGGTCAAGAGAAAAGGGGGAATTATAGACCAGTAAGCCTCACATTGGTATTGGGGTAAATGCTAGAGCCATGATAAAAGATGTAATAGCAGAGCACTTGGAAAACAGTGACAAGATCGGACAAAGTCAACATGGATTTTCAAAAGGTAAAGCATGCTTGACTAATCTACTGGAATTTTTTGATGATGTAACTGGTAGAATAGATAAGGGAGAACCAGTAGATGTGGTGTATTTGGACTTTCAGAAGGCATTCGATAAGATCCCGCATAAGAGATTGGCCTGTAAAGTTAAAGCACATGGGATTGGGGGTAAGGTACTGACTTGGATAGATTACTGGTTGGCAGATAGGAAGCAAATAATTGGAATAAAAGTGTCTTTTTCCGAGTGGCAGGCAGTGACTAGTGGGGTACCGCAGGGATCAGTGCTAGGACCCCAGATATTCACAATATATATTATTGATCTAGACGAGGGAATTGGATGTAATATCTCCAAATGTGCAGACGAAACACAGCTGGGTGGGTGTGTATGTGGTGAGGAGGATGCCGAGAAACTCCACTATGATTTGGACAGGTTGGGCGACTGGGCAGGTGCAAGGCAGATGCAGTATAATGTGGATAAATGCGAGGTTATCCACTTTGTTGGCATAAAACAGGAAGACAGATTAATATCTGAATGGCAATAGATTGCGAAAAGGGAAAGTGCAACGAGACCTGGGCGCCCTTGTACACCAGTTGCTGATGGTAAGCATGCAAGTGCAGCAGGCGGTTAAGAAGGCAAATGGAATGTTGGCCTTCGTAGCGAGAGGGTTCGAGTACAGGAGCAAGGATATCTTGCTACAGTTGTACAGGGCCTTGGTGAGACCACACCTTGAGTATTGTGTGCAGTTTTGGTCACCTTATCCGGGGAAGGATGTTCTTGCCATGGGGTGGGTGCAGCGAAGATTCACCAGACGGATACCTGGGATGGCAGTAATTAGGTATGAAGAGAGATTGAGTTGATTAGGCTTATATTCGCTGGAGTTCAGAAGAATGAGAGGGGATCTTATTGAAACCTATAACATTCTAACAGGACTAGACACACTACATGAAGGAAGGATGTTCACGATGGCGGGGGAGTCCAGCACCAGGGGTCACACACATAAGGGGTAAGCCATTTACGACTGAGATGAGGAGGAATTTCTTCACCCAGAGAGTGGTGAACCTGTGGAACTCTCTACCACAGAAGGCAGTTGAGGCCAATTCATTAAATATATTCAAGAAGGAGTTGGATATATTTCCTAAGGCTAAAGGGATCAAGGGATATGGGGAGAAGGCAGGGACAGGGTACTGAATTTGAATGATCAGCCATGATCTCATTAAATGGCGGATTGGGCTCGAGGGGCCGAATGGCCTACTCCTGCTCCTAACTTCTTTGTTTCGATGTTTCTAATACCCTTTGCTTCCTGACACTGAGCCAATTATGGATCCAATTTGACACTCTCTATTTACATTTTTGACGAGCCTGCAATGTGGGACCTCGACAAAAGCCTTGCTTAAATCCATGTAGATTACATCAAACGCACTGCCCTCATCGACCTTCCATGTTACCTCATGAAAGAATTCAATCAAGTAAGTCAGACACGGCCTTCCCTTCACAACACCATGCTGACTGTTCTTGATTACCTACACGTGTACAGGTCAAACCAATTTTAAAATGCTCATGAACTTTAACAGTATTTGTTGTATCCGTGTGTTAATGGAGACACGGAATGCAGGAGTTGGTTTAACAGGTGTTTACTGGACAAAGTCTGGAGGTGAACTAACAGATACAAGACACTATACAGGCTTATATACCCGAGTGGCCACTACCGGCATTACAGTACACAGGGGCTCTTAAAGGCACATACACCACAGTATTTAATACGTTATCAGTTCTGTATTGTCCTGTAAAAATAATTCAAAAACACAACTATTTCATTTCTATAAATTATCAAGGACAGGGGCCATTGGCGAGTGGGGTACGAAGCGGAACATTTGTCCATATATTTCATGGAAAGTGGAGGACTGGGTTCCAGGAAATAGGAGACTGGGGAAGTACAGTCTAGTGGTGGTGAAGGCGGCAGAGGGGGTCTGATGGCTGAGGCACAGATCTCATTGGACAGCATGCTGAGGTTGTGTACAGTCAGATTAAAACTGAGCCAGCAGCCACGGGAAAGAAGGGAGTCCGGGGCTGATTATGGAGAGTTCCTCCAGACCCAGAAAATGATGGGATGGGATGGGTCTATGCCTTTGTCAATGGGAGGAAATTCTGGATCATCTGCGATTGAACGTTACTCGCAGTCTGGGAGCACAGCCGTGGTGCAGTGGTAATGGGGCAGGCAAAACAACAACAACAACCTACATTTATACAGGGCCTTTAATGGAGCTAAACGGTGTCATAGACAATCCACTGGGAGTTGATCGTGTCCACACATCATGCCGCCGAGTGGCAGTGTACAGATTCGAAAGAGCAGGGACTGAGGGTATATCCTCATGAAATTCCACAGAAGATCAGGTGAGTGCTGGAGGATGAGCAATTGTTGGAGGTACATTGAACAGTATGGCGATTCTACAATCCCAATATCCATCCCCTCTTGGTAAACTCCGCCACATTACCAGCTTATCCAGACCCGCAATCTCCCCGAACATTGCTCCTCCATCTCTTAGCAGTCGTACTCCCATTGTGGCTAATTTTCTACTGTTTATATACTTCATAGAATGGTTTGTCAGTGCCATTTATGTTGCTCATTCCTCCCCTGTTGTATCTTAAAGGTTATAACCTCCCTTTAATCCACCCATGAAAAGAAAGTTTCCATAGCAGAACCCATCAATGCCAAGTGTTGGCCTTTCCTATGCTCTCTCACATGTTTCACAATTATACATTTATTATACATCACAGAATCATAGAATGATACCACACAGAGCAAGTTATTATCTTAATGGCAAGAAACTTGAAAGTACTGAAGTACAAAGGGATCTGGGGGTCCTGGTGCACGAAACTCTAAAGGTTAGTATGCAGGTGTAGCAAGTGATTAAGAAGGCCAATGGAATGTTGGCTTTCATTGCTAGGGGGATAGAATATAAAAACAGGGAGGTATTGCTTCAGTTGTACAAGGTCTTGGTGAGACCGCACCTGGAATACTGCGTACAGTTTTGGTGTCCATACTTAAGAAAGGACATACTTGCTCTCGAGTCAGTACAAAGAAGGTTCACTCGGTTAATCCCGGGGATGAGGGGATGGACATATGAGGAGAGGTTGAGTAGATTGGGACTCTACTCATTGGAGATCAGAAGAATTAGAGGCGATCTTATTGAAACATATAAGATTGTGACGGGGTTGGATCGGGTGGATGCGGGGAGGATGTTCCCAATGATGGGTGAAACTAGAACTAGGGGGCATAGTCTTAGAATAAGGGGCTGCTCTTTCAAAACTGAGATGAGGAGGAACTACTTCACTCAGAGGGTGGTAGGTCCATGGAAGATGCTGCCCCAAAAAGCTGTAGAATCTACATCATTACATAAATTTAAAACAGAAATAGACAGTTTCCTAGAAGTAAAGGGAATTAAGGGTTACGGGGAGCGAGCAGGAATTTGGACATGAGTCTAGGTTCGGATCGGTCATGGCCCTGTGGGTAGCGGAGCGGGCCCAGGGGCCGTGTAGCCTGATCCTGCTCCTATTTCGTGTGTCTAATTCTGTTAGATTCAGGAGATGTTTCTGTGATAGTAGATTGGCGGTTAGGATCAGATCAGCCATGATCTTATTGAATGGCGGAGCAGGCTCGAGGGGCCGATTGGCCTACTCCTGCTCCTATTTCTTATGTTCTTAGAAGGTGCTAATTCTGCTCATCCCGTCTATGCCTTAAGCACAAGTCTATATTAATTCACCTAATAAATAGCTACTGTATAAAGACAACTCTTTACTTTGTTAATCTATGTCTTTCCACAGTTCCAGTGCCAAGTTACAGTCTGCAGCTAACATCATTACCCTGTTCCCTTTCATCCATCCAAGAATCTACTCACATCCTGTGTTTGTACCTAAAAAGGATATTAATGGATTTTAAATCAGCTGTGAGTTTCATCATTTGTAATCTGAGCGGGGCAGTGGGATTATTTTGGGGATTGGTACAGGGCTATGGTGAGAGAGTTCGGGGCAGTGGGATTAGTTTGGGATTGATACAGGGCTATGGGGAGAGAGCGGGGCAGTGGGATTAGTTTGGGATTGATACAGGGCTATAGGGAGAATGCGGGGCAGTGGGATTAGTTTGGGGATTGATGCAGGGCTATGGGGAGAGAGCGGGGCAGTGTGATTAGTTTGGGATTGATACAGGGCTATGGGGAGAGAGCGGGGAAGTGGGAGTAGTTTCGGATTGATGCAGGACTATGCGGAGAGATCGGGGCAGTGCGATTATTTTGGGGATTGATACAGGGCTTTGGGGAGAGATCGGGGCAGTGGGATTAGTTTGGGATTGAAGCAGGGCTATGGGGGGAGAGCGGCGCAATGAGATTAGTTTGGGATTGATACAGGGCTACCGGGAGAGAGCAGGGCAATAGGATTAGATTGGGATTGATGCAGGGCTATGGGGAAAGAGTGGGGCAGTGGGATTAGTTTGGGATTGATACAGGGCTATCGGGAGAGATCGGGGCAGTGGGATTGGTTGGGATTGATACAGGGCTATCGGGAGAGAGCGGGGCATTGGAATTGGTTTGTGATTTATACAGGGCTATGGGGAGAGTGCGGGGTAGTGGGATTATTTTGGGGATTGGTACCGGGCTATGGGGGGAGAGTGGGGCAGTGGGATTAGTTTGGGATTGATACAGGCCTATCGGGAGAGAGCGAGGCAGTGTGATTAGTTTGGTATAGATACAGGGCTATCGGGAGAGATTGGGGCAGTGGGATTAGTTTGAGATTGATGCAGGGCTATCGGGAGAGAGCGCGGCATTGGCAATAGGTTGGGATTGATTCAGGGCTATAGGGAGAGATCGGGGCAGTGTGATTAGTTTGGGATTGATACAGGGCTATGGGGAGAGAGCGGGGCAGTGGGATTAGTTTGGGACAGATACAGGGCTATGGGGAGAGAGCGGGGCAGTGTGATTAGTTTGGGATTGATACAGGACTATGGGGAGAGGGCGGGGCAGTGGGATTAGTTTGGGGTTGATGCAGGACCAAGCGGGGAGAGCGGGGCAGTGGGATTAGTTTGTGATTGATACACGGCTATGGGGAGAGAGCGGGGCAGTGGGATTAGTTTGGGATTGATGCAGGGCTATGGGGGGAGAGCGGGGCAGTGGGATTAGTTTGGGATTGATACACGGCTATGGGGAGAGAGCGGGGCAGTGGGATTAGTTTGGGATTGATGCATGACTATGGGGAGAGTGCGGGGCAGTGTGATTAGTTTGTGATTGATACAGGGCTATGGGGGGAGAGCGGGGCAGTGGGATTAGTTTGGGATTGATACAGGGCTATGGGGAGAGAGCAGGGCAGTGGGATTAGTTTGGGATTGATGCATGACTACGGGGAGAGTGCGGGGCAGTGTGATTAGTTTGTGATTGATACAGGTCTATGGGGAGAGAGCAGGGCAGTGCGATTAGTTTGTGATTGATACAGGGCTATGGGGAGAGAGCAGGGCAGTGGGATTAGTTTGGGATTGATACACGGCTATGGGGAGAGAGCGGGGCAGTGGGATTAGTTTGGGATTGATGCATGACTACGGGGAGAGTGCGGGGCAGTGTGATTAGTTTGTGATTGATACAGGGCTATGGGGGGAGAGCGGGGCAGTGGGATTAGTTTGGGATTGATACAGGGCTTCCGGGAGAGAGCGGGGCAGTGGGATTAGTTTGGGATTGATGCAGGGCTATGGGGGGAGAGCGGGGCAGTGGGATTAGTTTGGGATTGATGCAGGACTATGGGGAGAGAGCGAGGCAGTGGGAGTAGTTTGGGATTGATACAGGGCTATCGGGAGAGATTGGGGCAGTGTGATTAGTTTGGAGATTGATACAGGGCTATGGGGAGAGAGCGGGGCATTGGGATTAGTTTCAGATTGATACAGGGCTATCGGGAGAGAGCGGGGCAGTGTGATTAGTTTGGGATTCATACAGGGCTATGGGGAGACACGGGGGCAGTGGGATTAGTTTGGGATTGATGCAGGACTATCAGGAGAGCGAGGCAGTGGGATTAGTTTGGGATTGATGCAGGACTATGGGAAGAGAGCAGGGCAGTGGGATTAGTTTGGAATTGATGCAGGGCTATGGGGGGAGAGCGGGGCAGTGGGATTAATTTGGGGTTGATCCAGGGCTATGGGGAGAGAGCGGTGCAGTAAGATTAGTTTGGGATTGATACAGGGCAATCAGGATAGATCGGGGCAGTGGGATTATGTTTGAGATTGATACAGGGCTATCGGAAGAGAGCGAGGCATTGGGAATAGTTTGGGATTGATACAGGGCTATCGGGAGAGATCGGGGCAGTGTGATTAGTTTGGGATTGATACAGGGCTATGGGGAGAGATCGGGGCAGTGTGATTAGTTTGGGATTGAAAAAGGCTATGGGGAGAGATCAGGGCAGTGGGATTAGCTTGAGATTGATACAGGGCTATCGGGAGATAGCGGGCATTTGGGTTTAGTTTGGGATTGATACAGGGCTATCATGAGAGAGCGGGACAGTGGGATTAGTTTGGGATAGATACAGGGCTAATCGGGAGTGAGCGGGGCAGTGGCATTATTTTGTGAATTGTTACAGGGCTATCGGGAGAGAGCGAGGCATTGGGAATAGTTTGGGGATTGATACAGGGCTTTGGGGTGAGAGCGGGGCAATGGGATTAGTTTGGGGATTAATACAGGGCTATGGGGAGAGAGCGGGGCAGTGTGATTAGTTTGGGATTGATAAAGGGTTATGGGGAGACGCGAGGGCATTGGGATTAGTTTGGGATTGATGCAGGAATCTGGGGAGAGCGAGGCAGTGGAATTAGTTTGGGATTGATGCAGGGCTATGGGGTTTTGTATATTCCACATGTCCTGTGCTTGAAGTCTGTGACATTGGCCAGACATTGTTTCAGCATTTCAATGTCTTGGTCTGTTTACTATGAACACCTTTTCCTGTTTCTGATCAACACAGGATGCAACAGATCAGAAAAATCTCCATTCAGCAATGCCTCTGCAAAGATATCATACTGTTCCACAATGCAGGAATGTCGCAAACAGTCTTTGATCCCATAAGCTGAGATCATCTTTAAACATTCAAATCTTTCAGGTAAAGAAGCTTCTAGATTCCGAGCCACAAATTGAATCGTTTAAGACAGAAAGAATGTCACAGAAATGTGATTTATTGCTGTTATTTTACAATTTACAAATATACACACAATTTGTGTCACTGAATTATAAACAAAAAGCAGGCAAAGCTATGACTTAACAGAAATAAACACTTGTTTTTCTTCCTGGACAGCAAAATCAGTCAGACTGACTTGCAAATGTTTACTGATATGTTGACGTAAAGATTTATAATTTACCAATTTCGCTTCTAATGTTTTTCTCTCAAACATTCTCCACAATATTAATCCCTGCTCTTGTCACAAGGAGTGTTGAATTATTTTAGGTACTTCGCAATTAAAAGCAGGAAACAAACGTCATTATACTCACAAATTTTAATCTCCTATTTCAAACATTCAAACCAAATCGAATTGTACGTTATCACTTTAATCAAAGTATTTTCTTTGTCTCTCTCAATAAACAAAGAGTGGTTTCTTCTAAAGTAGCTTCCTGCAATTTTTATACATCATTACATAACTCTTGCTTCAATTAACACTCCACTAAATGTTTAAGAGGAAATCTATATTTACGTTATTCCTGTGACTTGTTAGGACTATCGAACGACAGACATTATAAAATGGTTTGTGTTTTTCCCCTTTCGTGGTTCTCTTCCAAAATGTCTTAATGGTGTATTTTTTAAAGTAATTAAAAAGTAATATGTAACTCCTACAAATCCTCCCCTACCTTCCCCCTCCTCAACACCATGGTTGCATGTTTGTGTAAAGCTACTCACTTCAGTCAATCACTCAAAATCAAATCTTGAGATATTTCAATTTTAAAACATTTTAACCATTTCAGAGCTCTTTAAAAGCATTTGGACTTCAAGACCTGGTTGAAATTGTTTAGGTGAGGGGAAAATTGGCTTTTGCTTCATACTCTTCCAAAATCGTGTTCGAAACTTAGGGGGAAAAAGTGTTTTTTACGCTCATTTATGGTGAAAGGTTCATTAAAAATCTTTAAATTCTTTCAAGTCTCACTGGATCGTTGACAGAGGAAGTTGCTCCAAGTTTCTCCTTCCCCCTTCAATGCTGTCGTCAAACATCCGACAAAATGAAGTCTAATTCCAAACGGAGCTCCAATCAGAAAGTGAATAAAGTGGTTAAACTTCCTAAGAAGGCAGCGAGGTTATCTATCCCCAGCCTTGGCGATGAGTTGGGATCAGTTTTTGGAGATGTTGTTTCCTCGTTTTCTGTTGGCGTTCCCTCCGTCTCTCAGACTCTGAGGTACAAACGGGGGCACAAACTATTTCCCTTTCTCGCAACATGATTAAAATAACCCTGGCTGATTTCACCTCTCTCTCTAACCCAGGGGTCACTGGACAGCGATCAGGAGCAGGAACCCTGGCTGATTTCCCCTCTCTCTAACCCAGGGGTCACTGGGCAGTGATCAGGAGCATGAACCCTGGCTGATTTCCCCTCTCTCTAACCCAGGGGTCACTGGGCAGTGATCAGGAGCAGGAACCCTGGCTGATTTCCCCTCTCTCTAACCCAGGGGTCACTGGAGAATGATCAGGAGCAGGAACCCTGGCTGATTTCCCCTCTCTCTCTAACCCAGGGGTCACTGGACAGTGATCAGGAGCAGGAACCCTGGCTGATTTCCCCTCTCTCTAACCCAGGGGTCACTGGGCAGTGATCAGGAGCATGAACCCTGGCTGATTTCCCCTCTCTCTAACCCAGGGGTCACTGGGCAGTGATCAGGAGCAGGAACCCTGGCTGATTTCCCCTCTCTCTAACCCAGGGGTCACTGGGCAGTGATCAGGAGCATGAACCCTGGCTGATTTCCACTCTCTCTAACCCAGGGGTCACTGGACAGTGATCAGGAGCAGGAACCCTGGCTGATTTCCCCTCTCTCTAACCCAGGGGTCACTGGGCAGTGATCAGGAGCAGGAACCCTGGCTGATTTCCCCTCTCTCTAACACAGGGTTCACTAGGCTGTGATCAGGAGCAGGAACCCTGGCTGATTTCCCTCTCTCTCTAACCCAGGGGTCACTGGACAGTGATCAGGAGCAGGAACCCTGGCTGATTTCCCCTCTCTCTCACCCAGGGGTCACTGGGCAGTGATCAGGAGCAGGAACCCTGGCTGATTTCCCCTCTCTCTAACCCAGGGGTCACTGGGCACTGATCAGGAGCAGGAACCCTGGCTGATTACCCCTCTCTCTCTAACCCAGGGGTCACTGGACAGTGATCAGGAGCAGGAACCCTATCTGATTTCCCCTCTCTCTCTAACCCAGGGGTCGCTGGGCAGTGATCAGGAGCAGAAACCCTGGCTGATTTCCTCTCTCTCTAACCCAGGGGTCACTAGGCAGTGATCAGGAGCAGGAACCCTGGCTGATTTCCCCTCTCTCTAACCCAGGGGTCACTGGGCAGTGATCAGGAGCAGGAACACTGGCTGGTTTCCCCTCTCGAAGGGGAGAGAGCGGGGCAGTGCAAATAGTTTGGGATTGATACAGGGCTATCGGGAGAGAGCGAGGCATTGGGAAAAGTTTGGGATTGATGCAGGGCTATGGGGAGAGAGCGGGGCAGTGGGATTAGTTTGGGATTGATACAGGGCTTTGGGGAGAGAGCGGGGCAGTGGATTTAGTTTGAGATTCATACAGGGCTATCGGGAGAGAGCGAGGCATTGGGAAAAGTTTGGGATTGATGCAGGGCTATGGGGGAGAGCGAGGCAGTGGGATTAGGTTGGGGACTGATACAGGGCTATGGGGAGAGAGCGAGGCAGTGGGATTAGTTTGGGGATTGATAAAGCGCTAACAGAAGAGAGCAGGGCAGTGGGATTAGTTTGGGACTGAGACAGAGGGTTGTCAAGCAGCTTTTCCCAGTCCACTTTGGACAGATCCTGCCTTATCATATTAAAAGCGGCCTGTTGTTTGCTAAATTTCCCCACTGAATTCATTGTTAATCTGCTTTATCAAAACGTGCCTGGATCTCCTGGTATATTTCAATACTGAACCTCGGTAGATTAAATAAAAGTGTTACCGTGATTTGATTTAAATGCAGAGGAGGGATTCACATGCGGACGAATGTTGGTCTGCAGACATCTGGGTTCACCTTAGAAAAATGAAGCAAATAAAAGACAATTAATGTCTGTTCTGGGCATTCTTACTGAGATTTGAATGAATTTTAGGCCGTGAGACTCACTGTCTTATACACAGGAGTGAAGGATTACATCAAACAAAGATAATGGCCCTGAAATCATGGTCTCCGTACCAACGACTTAGGCCTTGGTAGAGGCCCCGCAAGTTCCGTGTTTCCGACTGCGCTGTGTATGCGCTGAATCCCCGGACTTGCAATCTATCAAGGTTTGCTGCAGAATCGATAGAGTAAAGCTCTCTTTAAACCAGCCCATCGAAAACTCACAGGGTAGGAAAAACACGGGTTAGATACAGAGTAAAGCTCCCTCTACACTGTCCCATCAAACACTCCCAGGGCAGATACAGCACGGTGTTAGATACAGAGTAAAGCTCCCTCTACACTGTCCCATCAAACACTCCCAGGGCAGATACAGCACGGGTTAGATACAGAGTAAAGCTCCCTCTACACTGTCCCATCAAACACTCCCAGGGCAGGTACCGCACGGGTTAGATACAGAGTAAAGCTCCCTCTACACGTCCCATCAAACACTCCCAGGGGAGGTAAAGCACGGGTTAGATACAGAGTAAAGCTCCCTCTACACTGTCCCATCAAACACTCCCAGGGCAGGTACAGCACGGGTTAGATACAGAGTAAAGCTCCCTCTACACTGTCCCATCAAACACTCCCAGGGCAGGTACAGCGCAGCGTTAGATACAGAGTAAAGCTCCCTCTACACTGTTCCATCAAACACTCCCAGGGCAGGTACAGGGCAGCCAGGGTATCCCTGTATCAGCCAGAGTCGGCCAATCGGCCCCTCGAGCCTGCTCCGCCATTCAATAAGATCATGGCTGATCTGCTCCTAACCGCCAATCCACTATCACAGAACCATCTCCTGAATCTAACAGAATTAGACACACGAAATAGGAGCAGGATCAGGCTACGCGGCCCCTGGGCCCGCTCCGCTACCCACAGGGTCATGACCGATCCGAACCTAGACTCATGTCCAAATTCCTGCCCGCTCCCCGTAACCCTTAATTCCCTTTACTTCTTGGAAACTGTCTATTTCTGTTTTAAATTTATGTAATGATGTAGCTTCTACAGCTTTTTGGGGCAGCATATTCCATAGACCTACCACCATCTGAGTGAAGTAGTTCCTCCTCATCTCAGTTTTGAAAGAGCAGCCCCTTATTCTAAGACTATGCCCCCTAGTTCTAGTTTCACCCATCATCAAGAACATCCTCCCCGCATCCACCCGATCCAACCCCTTCACAATCTTATATGTTTCAATAAGATCGCCTCTCATTCTTCTGAACTCCAATGAGTAGAGTCCCAATCTACTCAACCTCTCCTCATATGTCCATCCCCTCATCCCCGGGATTAACCGAGTGAACCTTCTTTGTACTGACTCGAGAGCAAGTATGTCCTTTCTTAAGTATGGACACCTCTCTCCTGAGGTTTATATCCATCAATGTTAAAATAGGGAGAGCTGTGAAATGGGAGGCTGATTCACAATTACCCGGTTTGTTCTATAGCGCCAAGTCAAAACCTACACCAGTGTTATTTCCCTCTATGTCTCTGCCTCTGTCCTGTGGGTAAATCGAGTCGAGGTGCAGATCAGCCACAATCCAACATTGTTGGGACAGGCTCGATGGGCTGAATGGCCTCCTATGTCAACCAATGTTTGTCTCTTTTCTCTGTTCAGGGTTCAGGGACACCCAGCTCAGGTTTTGTTTCCCAGTACACTGATGGGGATTGGAGGGGGGGGGGAACATCTTCCTGCAGTGAGGAATACGGCTGGAGCTGGGATCGTACTGTGCGTAAAGGTTGGGAATGTCAGTCAACCTCTGCATGTCTCCATGTCTGACCCTCTGATCTCTAATGTCACCCATCTCACTCACCATCCTGTATCCCCAGGCTTCTCAATCTCTCTCCAATTAGGTTCCAGACACTCATTATACAGTGAGCGGCGGCAGCCATTTTGTGCTCGGTGCGGGGTGGTGTGGAGTGTTACAGAGTTTGTGTTTGTCTGGACATGAATTAAACTAAATTAAAGTGTGTCATGAGTTGGATCCACACCAGGTAAGTGAGCCACACGAGGGGCAAAATAAAGTTTCACCAGCAGTGGGGAGGGAGATTGACCGGGTGGGGCGGGGGGATTATACAGGGATGGAGATATATGGGGGTCTTATACAGGGGGGGCTGTGGAGTTTCACCAAGGGGAGGAGGGAAGGAGTTTCACAGAGGAGAGAGATACAGGGGGGAGTGTACAGGGAGATGGGTGAATTATACAGGGGGTAGTTATTGTACAGGAGTGGCGTACGGGTGGATTATACAGTGGGAGTGGCGGGGCGATTATACAGGGGCGTTGACGGGGGAAATTATACGTGGGTGCAGGAGATAAGCAGAGTGGAATTAAATGGGGTGGAATTCACAGGGGGATTAAAAGGGGCATTTCATAGCGGGGCGGGGGAGCTTCACGAGGGGCTGTAGTATACAGAGGTACTATACAGGGGAGTTTAACAGGGTGGGGTATACCAGGGCAGGGGTGGAAGATTCGCAGGGCTACAGTATAGAGCGGGGGTGGGGGTTTCCACAGCGGGCAGCTTCACCAGGGCTATTATACAGTGGCAGGGGGAGGAGAGTTTCACGGGGGTATTATATACAGGCTGGAGGACATGGGGAGGGGTGGGGAATTAGACAGTGGAGGGGAGGAATTAACAGGGGCAATAAAAAGGGCAGTTGACAGGGCTGGAGTTAGGAAGAAACAAACGTTTGGTGCGTGAGCGGCGACAGCCATTTTGGGCTTGGTGTGAGGGGCAGCCATTTTGGGCTTGGTGTGAGGGGCAGCCATTTTGGTCTCTGTGCAGGGGGGCAGCCATTTTGTGCATGGTGCTGATAGGGCAGCCATTTTGGGTCATAATTTGGAGCCACACCAGGTAAGTTAGTCACACAAGGGGCAAAATAGAGTTTCACCAGCAGTGGGGAGGGAGATTGACAGGGCGGGGCGGGGGGATTATACAGGGATGGAGATATATGGGGGTCTTATGCAGGGGGGGCTGTGGAGCTTCACCAAGGGGGAGGAGGGAAGGAGTTCCACAGAGGGAGAGAGATACAGGGGGGAGTATACAGGGAGATGGGTGCATTATACAGGGGGGAGTTATTGTACAGGAGTGGCGTACGGGTGGATTATACAGCAGGTGGGGGCAGGAGAGTTTCAAGGTGGGGGAGCTTCATGAAGGTTTAGTAGGCAGGGTTATTTAGGGGGGTTGGGGGATTTTAATTGTGCGGGGGGAAACAGCGGGGGGGGAAACAGCGGGGGGGGGAAACAGCGGGGGGGGAAACAGCGGGGGGGGTGAAACAGCGGGGGGGGGAACAGCGGGGGGTGGAAACAGCGGGGGGGGAAACAGCGGGGTTTCTTTGATGTAATGTTTTCCTGACTAACCTGTTTGGACACCATTCACACCTTGATTGCTGTGATTATCTCTCTGCCGAGGTGTGATAAATGGCAGTTCAAAAGATTACCTGTAAACATCTGACATTATTCTCTGACTATATAAGCTGTGTTTTTATGCATATCTCCAGTTCACCTGACGAAGGAGCAGCGCTCTGAAAGCTTGTGATTTCAAATAAAACTGTTGGACTATAACCTGGTGTTGTGTTACTTCTTACCTCTGCTAAGGTAAATAGATCCTTCCTAACTACTCTCACCAGGCCCCTCATAATTTTATACACCTCAATTAAATTTTTCCTCAGCCTTCACTGTTCCGAGGAAAACTACCCCAGCCTATCCAATCCTTCCACATAGCTAAGTTTTTCCATTCCTGGCAAGATCCTCGTAAATCTCCTCTGCACCCTCTCCAGTGCAACCACATCCTTCCTGTAATATGGTGACCAGAACTGCACGTAGTATTCAAGCTGTGGCCTAAACATTGTTGTATGCAGTTTTAGCATAACATGCCTGCTCTTATATTCTATGCCTCCGCTAATGAAGGAAATATTCTGTACGCCTTTTTAACTACTTTATCGACATATCAACGTAACTTTAAGGATCTGTGGACATACATTCCAAGGTCCGTCTGTTCCTCTTCACGTCTCAGTATCCTCCCATTAATTGTGAATTCCCTTGCCTCGTTGCCCCTCCCCCAATGCATTACCTCACACTTTTCTGGATTGAATTCCATTTGCCAATTTTCTGCCCAACTGACCAGTTCATCGATATCTCCCTGCAGTCTGAAGCCTTCCTCCTCACTGTCAACTAGGCGGCCAATTATTGTATCATCTGCAAATTTCTTTATTATCCCACCTGCATTTAATTCTAAATAGAAACATAGAAACATAGAAGATAGGAGCAGGAGTAGGCCATTCGGCCCCTCTAGCCTGCTCCGCCATTCAATGCGATCATGGCTGATCATCCAAGTTCAGTACCCGGTCCCTGATTTCTCCCCATACCCCTTGGTCTCTTTAGCCTCAAGAAATATATCCAACTCCTTCTTGAATATATTTAATGAATTGGCCTCTACTGCCTTCTGTGGTAGAGAATTCCACAGGTTCACCACTCTCTGGGTGAAGAAATTCCTCCTCATTTCTGTCCTAAAAGGCCTACCCCTTATCCTTAGACTGTGACACTTGGTTCTGGATTCCCCGACCATCGGGAACATCCTCCCTGCATCTAGTCTGTCCAGTCCTGCCAGTATTTTATAAGTTTCAACGAGATCCCCTCTCAATCTTCTAAACTCCAGTGAGTACAAGCCCAATCGACACAATCTGTCCTCATAGGTCATTCCTGCCATCCCAGGTATCAGCCTGGTGAATCTTCACTGAACTCCTTCCATGACAAGAACATCCTTCCTCAGATAGGGCGGCCAAAACTGCACACAATACTCAAGATGTGGCCTCACCAAGGCCCTGTACAACTGCAGCAAGACATCCTTGTTCCTGTACTCAAACCCTCTCGCTACAAAGGCCAACATACCATTTGCCTTCTTAACCGCCTGCTGCACCTGCATGCTTACCTTCAGCGACTGGTGCACAAGGACACCCAGGTCTCGTTGCACTTCCCCTTCTCGCAATCTATTGCCATTCAGATAATAATCTGCTTTCCTGTTTTTGAAACCAAAGTGGATAACCTCACATTTATCCACGTTATATTGCATCTGCCATGCTTCTGCCCAATCACCCAACCTGTCCAAATCGCCCTATATTTTCTCAGCATCCTCCTCACAGCACACACGCCCACCCAACTTTGTGCCGTCTGCAAATTTGGAGATATTACATCTAGTTCCCTTGTATAGATCATTAATATATATTGTGAATAGCTGGGGTCCAAGGACTGATCCCTGCGGTAACCCACTAGTCACTGCCTGCCACTCGGAAAATGACCCATTTATTCCAACTCTTTGCTTTCTATCTGCCAACCAGTTCTCTATCCAAGTCAATACCTTGCCCCCAATCCCATGTGCATTAATTTTACACGCTAATCTCTTATGCGGGACCTTATCGAAAGCCTTCTGAAAGTCCAAATACACCACATCCACTGGTTCTCCCTTATCTATTCTACCAGATACATCCTCAAAAAATTCCAGTAGATTAGTCAAGCACGATTTACCTTTTGTAAATCCATGTTGACTTTGTCCGATCCAGTCACTGTTTTCCAAGTGCTCTGCTATTATATCTTTTATAATGGACTCTAGCATTTTCCCCACTACCGATGTTAGGCTTACTGGTCTGTAATTCCCTGTTTGGTCTCTACCACCTTTTTTGAATAGTGGGGTAACATTAGCTACCCTCCAATCCATGGGTACTGTTCCAGAATCTATCGAATGTTGGAAGATCATCAGCAATGCATCTACTATTTCTAGGGGCACTTCCTTAAGTACCCTAGGAGGTAGATTATCAGGCTCTGGGGATTTATCGGCCTTCAATCCCATCAATTTCCCTAACACCATTTCCCTACAAATATTAATATATAATACAAAAGAATGGGACCATGTAGTGAACCCTTTGGAGCACCACTGGAAACAGCCTTCCAGTCACAAAAGCTTCCCTCAACTATGAGTATATCATTTAATTGTAGTGTAATTAGTGGTATTGAATTGATTTAAATTAATTTGAATTAATTAAAGGGTAATTCATGTCAGGACAGCTCGGCGCCGTGGCATGCTCTTCCTGCGCTATGTGGGAAGTCAGGGACACTTCCTGTGTCCCTGACGACCATGTGTGCGGGAAGTGTATCCAGCTGCAGCTACGGACAGACCGCATTGCGGCGCTGGAGCTGCCGTTGGATACATACTGGAGATTTCACAATGCTGAGGACATCATGGATAGCTCGTTTAGGGATTTGGATACACTGCAGGTAAAGTTTGCACAGGCAGAAACGGAATGCGTGACCACCAGTCAGATTTGTAGGTGCAGGTGGGTAGTGCAGGGGACCCCTGTGGCCATCCCCCTCTCAAACAGATATACCACTGGGAGAGCGATAGTGATAGTGGAACTATTGTAAGTGTAATAGATAGGATTTTCTGCGGCAACCAAGGAGACTCCAGCATGTTATGTTGCCTCCCTGGTGCAATGGTCAATGATGTCTCGGGGCGGCTGCAGGGCATTCCGGAGGGGGAGGGTGAACAGCCAGTTGTCGTGGTGCATATAGGTACCAAAGAAATAGGTAACAAACAGGATGAGTTATTAAAGCTGAAAATAGTGAGTAAGGAGGTAAATTAAAAAATAGAACCTCAAAGGTAGTAATCTCAGGATTGCTACTAGTGCCATGAGCTAGTCTGAGCAGAAATAGAAGGATATTTCAGATGAATACGTGGCTAGAGGAATGGAGCAAGGGGGAGTGATTCAATTTCCTGGGACATTGGAACCGGTTCTGGGGGACGTGGGTCCAGTACAAACTGGAAAGTTTGCACCTGGGCGGTAACGGGACCAATGTTATAGGGGGAGTATTTGCTAGTGCCGTTGGGGAGGGTTTAAACTAAGAGAGCAGGTGTGTGGGAACATCTGCAGGGAGACAGAAGGAAGTGAAGCAAGGATAGAAACAAAATGCAGCAAGGAGCAAAGCAAAAGTGGAAGGCAGAGAAATCAAGGGTGTAAATCAAACAGGGCTACAGTAAATAATAATTCTAATGTTCATTAATAAATAGACATTCTTATTATGAACACAGCTAGCTTTTGCTCGTTACTTTATTGAGCACATGTGGACTAGGTGCAGTATCTGTAGAGGCTTCCATCTTGACTGCTGCCTTGTGGGCAATGTAGTCTTAATATATATACAGCTGGGTAGTGTAGTCTTGTACATATAGCTATATACAGCTCTACGGCTCCACCTAGTGTCCACTATAGAATGACATGTTATTGATCATTACATCCACTTTCTTTGAGGTTTAACAACATCAATATCAATCAACTTTCAAGAAAACAATAAAGATAATATCAGTAACACTTTGTTAGTGCTCTATAAACATAAACATTTTCAAAACAGTCAACACATTTTCAAAGCTTTACATTGTACTCAAAGATTAAGTCTATCAGGCTCTTTTACTTCACGTGTGGATCTTCTTAACACGGGTAAGTCTGATGTGTCTTCATGAGATTGTTCTGGCGGTGAATGACAAGATGCAGTTGCGGCATTGTCATCAATCTGGTCTTGAATAGTCTCTTGTGTTTTTAGGAGGGAACGGCGGTTCCTCCTGAGAATCTGTCCTTCCTCAGTTCTAACAGTGTATGACCTTGGTCCTACTTCCTCAAGAACTGTAGCTTTCCTGTTCCATGCATCTGGATCCTCAATCCTGACAACATCATCCCTTGTCAATGGTTTTAGAGTTTTGGATGACTTGTCAAAGTATGATTTCTGTTTCAGCTTTAACAGTTGAAGTCTCTGTCTCAGTTCCTCACTTTGCTGTTCTTTTGCACAGCAGGGTAGCGTGGTGCGCAACTTGCAACCCATTAGTAGTTCAGCAGGTGAAGAACCACAGTCTAAAGGTGAGGCTTGGTAGCTCAGCAGGGCGAGATAAGGATCAGACTTGCTTTCTGTCGCTTTCTTCAGTAGCTGCTTGAGAACTTGAACACCTTTCTCTGCCTTACCATTTGACTGAGCATACAAAGGACTGGATGTGATGTGCTGAAAGTCATAATGTGCTGCAAACTGTTGCCACTCCTTACAGTTGAAGCACGGACCATTGTCGCTAACGGCAATCCTGGGAATTCCATGTCTGGCGAAGATGGATTTAACATGCATTATGACACTGCTTGCTGTGGTGTTTGAGAGCAGCGCCATCTCAGGAAAGTTAGAATAGTAGTCAATCACTATTAGATAGTCTTTACCATTTAAATGAAAAAGGTCCATACCAACCTTTTGCCATGGTGCTGTTGGTATGTCAGCTACTATCATTGGTTCCTTTGCTTGTTTGTCTTGGTGTTTCTGACATGTCTCACATTTGCCTATCATGTTCTCAATGTCCTTATTTATGCCAGGCCAATAAACAGTGTCTCTTGCTCTCCTTTTGCATTTTTCAATTCCGAGGTGCCCCTCATGAATCCTTTTGAGCATGTCTTGACGTAGAGCCTGTGGAATGACTATTCTGTTCTGTTTTAGTAATAGTCCACTTGCGACACTCAATTCTGACCTTATGTGAAAATATTTTGGACAGGAACCTTTTGGCCAACCATGATGAATGTTCTCTATTACTGTTTGTAATACTGTATCTTTTACTGTTTCTTCTGCTATTTGCTTTGATTTTGTGTCTGACATGGGCAGCGCAGCAGTGACCATACTCACATGAACATCCACGTCTTCTTCAGTAGAGCTCACATGACTCATTGTGGGTGCTCGGAATAGTGCATCTACTAACACTATGTATTTGCCTGGTGTGTAGATCAGTTCAAAGTCATATCTTTGCAGCTTCATCATGAGTCGTTGAATCCTTGGAGACATCTCATTCAGGTTTTTTTTATGATGGCAACCAGAGGGCTGTGGTCTGTCTCAACTGTGAAGGTGGGAAGTCCATATATGTCGCCATGAAACTTTTCTAGTCCAACTACCAAGCCTAGACATTCCTTTTCAATCTGGGCGTACCGACACTCAGTATCAGTCATAGACCTGGAGGCATAGGCAACAGGCTTCCAATCTTCACCCTCTGCTTGTAGCAAGACCGCACCTCGGCCATCTTTTGATGCATCCGTTGACACTTTGGTTCTTTTTGTTGGGTCAAAGAAGGTGAGTACAGGTGTGGTTGTCAGCACTGTTTTGAGGATTATCCACTCTTGTTCATGTCTTTCTGTCCATGCGAACTCATTTGTTTTATGTAGCAGGTCTCGCAGACAGGCTGTCTTGGCTGACAAGTTAGGAGTGAACTTTCCAATGAAGTTTATCATCCCCATGATGCGTAGCACTCCTTTTTTGTCAGTGGGTCGGGGCATTTTGAGTATGGCGTTTACTTTTTCCATATCTGGCTCTATTCCTTTACCAGATAGATTATCTCCTAGGAAAGTGACTTCCTGGACGCCAAACTGACACTTGGCTTTGTTGAGCTTCAGTCCATTCCGGTGTATGCTCTGTAGCACTTTAGTCAGTCTCTCATTGTGTTCTTTCAGTGTGGAGCCCCAGATGATGATGTCATCAACATAGACCCAAACTCCTTCCAGACCTTCAATTATGTGTTCCATCGCTCTATGAAAGATTTCAGATGCAGATATTATCCCGAAAGGCATTCTGAGGAAACAATACCTGCCAAATGGTGTGTTGAAGGTACAGTATTTGGTGCTCTCTTCATCCAGTTTTAGTTGCCAAAATCCTTGTGAGGCATCGAGCTTTGTAAAGTATCTGGCACCTGACATTTCACTGGTGATTTCTTCTCGCTTGGGAATCTGGTAGTGTTCACGTTTTATGTTTGCATTTAAGTCCTTTGGATCCATGCATATTCTTAGATCATTGTTCTTTTTCTTTACACATACCATGGAGTTAACCCAGCCTGTTGGCTCTTCGACTTTCCTGATGACTCCTAGTGTGGTCATTCTGTCCAGTTCATTCTTGAGCCGGTCACGCAGGGGTGCTGGAACTCTTCGTGGAGCATGTACCACTGGCTGAGCATCCTGCTTTAGCTGGATCTTGTAAGTGAATGGTAGAACTCCAAATCCTTTGAACACATCCTGGAAATTATTCACTACAGAATCCACCGAGTCATCTGGTCTGCTTACGGCACAGTTTATAGGGTAGACTCTTTTGACCAGTTCTAAGTCCTCACAAGCTTTGTCACCCAGTAGTGAATCAAGCCTTTCAGCCACAACAGAAAACATGAGATGATGCACTATGTCTTTGACTGTCACTTTAAGTCTGCATACACCTAAGCTATCTATTTTCTGTCCATTATAGTCCTTCAGTAGTACTGACTTTTTCTGTATTTTGGGCTTTTCTTTCATATTGTTAATGTCACTCATACTGATTAAGTTTGCTTTTGCCCCAGTGTCTAGTTTCAAGGTAACTAATGCTCCATTTACCTGCAGTGGGATCATCCATTTGTCCTCTTTTACTGCATTAACTTTATGTTCAGCATTGTCCATTTCTGAGGGCTGCACATTTTCTGTATCCTTTTTGATATTGTCACATGACACCATTCCTACAAAAATTGTCTCACTTAAATCAGTGTCCTCAATTACATTAACTCGTTGCCCTTTCTTAGTTTGTACTTTTCAAAAGCATTGTTTGGCAAAGTGATCCTTTCCATTACACTTTGTGCACATTTTTCCAAACGCTGGGCATTGTCTTAACTGGTGTTTGTAACCACAGCGTTTACAATTAAAAATGTCATCCTCCGATTGCTTTTCACTTCTGTTCTGCCCATGTTTCTTCCCCTTATAGGACACAGCACCGACAGCAGCATTATCATTCATTACAATCGCATCATTATTGATTTCACTGAAAGTCTTCGCGTGCTTTCGAGCTAGCTCGCTGGCTTGGCATATTTTCACCGCATTTTCCAAATTTAGTTGGGTTTCTCTCAACAGACGTTCCCTGACTTTTTTATCATGAATAACAAACACAATCTGGTCACGAATCATGGATGCTTTGAGCTCAGAGAAATTACATGTCTGTGCTTTCAGTTTCAGATCAGTTATAAAGCTATCAAAAGTCTCATTCTGTTGCTGTGTCCGAGAACGGAAGATGTATCTTTCATACGTCTCATTCTTTTTGGGAGAGCAATGTGCATCAAATTTTTTTAGCACATCTTCTAATTTTTCTCTGTTCTCCTCTGGATTAAATACAAATGTATTAAATACCTCTACCGCCTGTGGGCCTGCAGCCCTAAGCAGCAATGCTGTCTTCCTTGTGTCTGGCTTCGTACCGAATCTGATGGCTGCAATGTAGAGTTCGAATTGTTGTTTAAAAGTCTGCCAGTTGTAGTCGAAAGTTCCTGTGAGTTTCAAACGCTCTGGTGGCTTCAAATTCTCCATTTCGCTTTTCACAATTTTCAGCAGATCTTCACCACCCTGGTACCATCTTGTGTTCATTAATAAATAGACATTCTTATTATGAACACAGCTAGCTTTTGCTAGTTACTTTATTGAGCACATGTGGACTAGGTACAGTATCTGTAGAGGCTTCCATCTTGACTGCTGCCTTGTGGGTAGCCTAGTGCCTCATGGGTAATGTAGTCTTAATATACATACAGCTGGGTAGTGTAGTCTTATACATACAGCTATATACAGCTCTACACAGCTCTACGGCTCCACCTAGTGTCCACTATAGAATGACATGTTATTGATCATTACAATAATTCGAAAAGGATTAAGAGTGTTATAAAAACAAGCCTGAAGGCTTTGTGTCTTAATGCAAGGAGCGTTCTTAATAAGGTGGATGATTTAGCTGCGCAAATAGATGTAAACGGATATGATGTAATTGGAATTACGAAGACATGGCTCCAGGGTGACAAAGGCTGGAAATGCAACATCTAGGGGTATTCAATATTCAGGAAGGATAGGCAAAAATCAAAAGTCGGTGGGGTAGCATTGCTGGTTAAAGAGCAGTATAACACAATAGTAAGGAAGGATGTTAGCTCTGATGATGTGGAATCTGTATGGGTAGAGCTGAGAAGCACCAAGGGGCAGAAAACGCTAGTGGGAGATGCATACAGACCTCCAAACAGTAATGCTGAGTTTGGGGATGGTATTAAATGGGAAATTAGAGATCCGTACAATAAGGGCAAAGCAGTTATCATGGGTGACTTTAATGTACATATAGATTGGGCTAACCAAATAAGTAACAATACTGTGGAGGAGGAATTTCTAGAGTATAGTTGGCTCCCGGGACCAATATGTCGAGGAACCAACTAGAGATCAGGCCATCTTAGACTGGGTATTATGTAATGCGAAAGGATTAATTAGCAATGTTTTTGTGTGAAGCCCCTTGGGTCGGAGAGATCATAACAGGAAATAATTCGTCATTAAGATGGAGAGTGAAGTAGTTGAATCAGAGACTAGGGTCCTGAATTTAAATAAAGGAATGTACGATGGTATGAGGCCCAAGTTGGCTAGGATGGATTGGGTAACGTTACATAAAGGGTTGACGGTCGATTGGCAATGACAATCATTTAAAGATCGCATGGATAAACTACAGAATTTCTTCATCCCTGTTTGGCATGAAAATAAAACAAAAATGTGACTCAACCGTGGCTAACAAGGGAAATTAGGGATAGCATAACATCCAAGTAGAGGACATATAAATTGGACAGAAAAAGCAGCAGAATCGAGGATTGGGAAGAGTTAGGGATTCAGCAAAGGAGGACAATGGGATTAATTAAGAGGGGGGAAATAAAATATGAGACAAAGCTTGCAGTGAACAGAAAAACTGACTGTAAAAGCTTCTATATATATGTGGAGGGTAAAAGATTGGTGAAGTCAAGCGTAGGTCCCTTGCAGTCAGAATCAGGAGACTTTATAAAGGGGAACAAAGAAATGGCAGGCCAATTAAATACATACTTTGGATCTGTCTTCACAAAGGAGGACACAAATAACCTTCCAGAGATTTCGGGGAACATCGTGTCTAATTAGAGGGAGGAATTGAATGAAATCATTATTTGTAGGGAAATGGTGTTAGGGAAATTCACGGGATTCAAGGCCGATAAATCCCCAGGGCCTGATAATCTACATCCTAGGGTACTTAAGGAATTGGCCCAGAAATGGTAGATGCATTGCTGGTCATCTTCCAGAATTCGATAGACTCTAGAATAGTACCCATGGATTGGAGGGTAGCTAATGTTACCCCACTGTTCAAAAAAGGTGGTCAAGAGAAAAGGGGGAATTATAGACCGGTAAGATTCACATTGGTATTGGGGTAAATGCTAGAGCCATTATAAAAGATGTAATAGCAGAGCACTTGGAAAACAGTGACAAGATCGGACAAAGTCAACATGGATTTACAAAAGGTAAAGCATGCTTGACTAATCTACTGGAATTTTTTGATGATGTAACTGGTAGAATAGATAAGGGAGAACCAGTGGATGTGGTGTATTTGGACTTTCAGAAGGCTTTCGATAAGATCCCGCATAAGAGATTAGCGTGTAAAGTTAAAGCACATGGGATTGGGGGTAAGGTACTGACTTGGATAGATTACTGGTTGGCAGATAGGAAGCAAATAATTGGAATAAAAGTGTCTTTTTCTGAGTGGCAGGCAGTGACTAGTGGGGTACCGCAGGGATCAGTGCTAGGACCCCAGATATTCACAATATATATTATTGATCTAGACGAGGGAACTAGATGTAATATCTCCAAATGTGCAGATGACACACAGCTGGGTGGGTGTGTATGTGGTGAGGAGGATGCCGAGAAACTCCATTATGATTTGGACAGGTTGGGCGACTGGGCAGGTGCAAGGCAGATGCAGTATAATGTGGATCAATGTGAGGTTATCCACTTTGTTGGCAAAAACAGGAAGACAGATTAATATCTGAATGGCAATAGATTGCGAAAAGGGGAAGTGCAACGAGACCTGGGCGCCCTTGTGCACCAGTTGCTGATGGTAAGCATGCAGGTGCAGCAGTTGGTTAAGAAGGCAAATGGAATGTTGGCCTTCGTAGCGAGAGGGTTCGAGTACAGGAGCAAGGATGTCTTGTTGCAGTTGTACAGGGCCTTGGTGAGACCACACCTTGAGTATTGTGTGCAGTTTTGGTCACCTTATCCGGGGAAGGATGTTCTTGCCATGGGGTGGGTGCAGCGAAGATTCACCAGACGGATACCTGGGATGGCAGGAATTAGGTATGAAGAGAGATTGAGTCGATTAGGCTTATATTCGCTGGAGTTCAGAAGAATGAGAGGGGATCTTATTGTAACCTATAACATTCTAACAGGACTAAACACACTACATGAAGGAAGGATGTTCACGATGGAGGGGGAGTCCAGCACCAGGGGTCACACACTAAGGATAAGGGGTAAGCCATTTACGACTGAGATGAGGAGGAATTTCTTCACCCATAGAGCGGTGAACCTGTGGAACTCTCTACCACAGAAGGCAGTTGAGGCCAATTCATTAAATATATTCAAGAAGGATTGGATATATTTCCTAAGGCTAAAGGGATCAAGGGATATGGGGAGAAGGCAGGGACAGGGTACTGAATTTGGATGATCAGCCATGATCTCATTAAATGGCGGATTGGGCTCGAGGGGCCGAATGGCCTACTCCTGCTCCTAACTTCTTTGTTTCTATGTTTCTAATACCCTTTGCTTCCTGACACTGAGCCAATTATGGATCCAATTTGACACTCTCTATTTACATTTTTGATGAGCCTGCAATGTGGGACCTCGACAAAAGCCTTGCTTAAATCCATGTAGATTACATCAAACGCACTGCCCTCATCGACCTTCCATGTTACCTCATGAAAGAATTCAATCAAGTAAGTCAGACACGGCCTTCCCTTCACAACACCATGCTGACTGTTCTTGATTACCTACACGTGTACAGGTCAAACCAATTTTAAATTGCTCATGAACTTTAACAGTATTTGTTGTGTCCGTGTGTTAATGGAGACACGGAATGCAGGAGTTGGTTTAACAGGTGTTTACTGGACAAAGTCTGGAGGTGAACTAACAGATACAAGACACTATACAGGCTTATATACCCGAGTGGCCACTACCGGCATTACAGTACACAGGGGCTCTTAAAGGCACATACACCACAGTATTTAATACATTATCAGTTCTGTATTGTCCTGTAAAAATAATTCAAAAACACAACTATTTCACTTATATAAATTGTCAAGGACAGGGGCCATTGGCGAGCGGGGTACGAAGCGGAACATTTGTCCATATATTTCATGGAAAGTGGAGGACTGGGTTCCAGGAAATAGGAGACTGGGGAAGTACAGTCTAGTGGTGGTGAAGGCGGCAGAGAGGATCTGATGGCTGAGGCACAGATCAAGGTTGAACAGCATGCTGAGGTTGTGTACAGTCACATTAAAACTGAGCCAGCAGCCACAGGACAGAAGGGAGTCCAGGGCTGATTATGGAGAGTTCCTCCAGACCCAGAAAATGATGGGATGGGATGGGTCTATGCCTTTGTCAATGGGAGGAAATTCTGGATCGTCTGCGATTGAACGTTACTCGCAGTCTGGGAGCACAGCCGTGGCGCAGTGGTAATGGGGCAGGCAAAACAACAACAACAAAAACCTACATTTATACAGGGCCTTTAATGGAGCTAAACGGTGTCATAGACAATCCACTGGGAGTTGATCGTGTCCACACATCATGTCACCGAGTGGCAGTGTACAGATTCGAAAGAGCAGGGACTGAGGGTATATCCTCATGAAATTCCACAGAAGATCAGGTGAGTGTTGGAGGATGAGCAACTGTTGGAGGTGCATTGAACAGTATGGCGATTCTACAATCCCAATATCCACCTCCTCTTGGTAAACTCCGCCACATTACCAGCTTATCCAGACCCGCAATCTCCCCGACCATTGCTCCTCCATCTCTTAGCAGTCGTACTCCCATTGTGGCTAATTTTCTACTGTTTATATACTTCATAGAATGGTTTGTCAGTGCCATTTATGTTGCTCATTCCTCCCCTGTTGTATCTTAAAGGTTATAACCTCCCTTTAATCCACCCATGAAAAGAAAGTTTCCATAGCAGAACCCATCAATGCCAAGTGTTGGCCTTTCCTATGCTCTCTCACATGTTTCACAATTATACATTTATTATATATCACAGAATCATAGAATGATACCACACAGAGCAAGTTATTATCTTAATGGCAAGAAACTGGAAAGTACTGAAGTACAAAGGGATCTGGGGGTCCTGGTGCACGAAACACAAAAGGTTAGTATGCAGGTGCAGCAAGTGATTAAGAAGGCCAATGGAATGTTGGCTTTCATTGCTAGGGGGATAGAATATAAAAACAGGGAGGTATTGCTTCAGTTGTACAAGGTCTTGGTGAGACCGCACCTGGAATATTGCGTACAGTTTTGGTGTCCATGCTTAAGAAAGGACATACTTGCTCTCGAGTCAGTACAAAGAAGGTTCACTCGGTTAATCCCGGGGATGAGGGGATGGACATATGAGGAGAGGTTGAGTAGATTGGGACTCTA
Source organism: Somniosus microcephalus (assembly GCF_052327205.1). Lineage (NCBI taxonomy): Eukaryota > Metazoa > Chordata > Chondrichthyes > Squaliformes > Somniosidae > Somniosus > Somniosus microcephalus. The sequence goes on from NW_028225184.1 coordinate 15,441,552, forward strand.
CTCATTGGAGTTCAGAAGAATGAGAGGCGATCTTATTGAAACATATAAGATTGTGAAGGGGTTGGATTGGGTGGATGCGGGGAGGATGTTCCCGATGATGGGTGAAACTAGAACTAGGGGGCATAGTCTTAGCTCTTTCAAAACTGAGATGAGGAAGAACTACTTCACTCAGAGGGTGGTAGCTCCATGGAAGATGCTGCCCCAAAAAGCTGTAGAAGCTACATCATTACATAAATTTAAAACAGAAATAGACAGTTTCCTAGAAGTAAAGGGAATTAAGGGTTACGGGGAGCGGGCAGGAATTTGGACATGAGTCTAGGTTCGGATCGGTCATTGCCCTGTGGGTAGCGGAACGGGCCCAGGGGCCGTGTAGCCTGATCCTGCTCCTATTTCGTGTGTCTAATTCTGTTAGATTCAGGAGATGTTTCTGTGATAGTAGATTGGCGGTTAGGATCAGATCAGCCATGATCTTATTGAATGGCGGAGCAGGCTCGAGGGGCCGATTGGCCTACTCCTGCTCCTATTTCTTATGTTTTAGAAGGTGCTAATTCGGCTCATCCTGTCTATGCCTTAAGCACAAGTCTATATTAATTCACCTAATAAATAGCTACTGTATAAAGACAACTCTTTACTTTGTTAATCTATGTCTTTCCACAGTTCCAGTGCCAAGTTACAGTCTGCAGCTAACATCATTACCCTGTTCCCTTTCATCCATCCAAGAATCTACTCACATCCTGTCTTTGTCCCTAAAAAGGATATTAATGGATTTTAAATCAGCTGTGAGTTTCATCATTTGTAATCTGTGCTACTTCAATATTATTTACCTCAATAAAGAATCTAATAAATAGGTCAACTCCTTGCTGCTCGAGTTCACATGATTAAGAGGGCAATAGAGTGAGGAAGCTCAATGTCCTTTCGAGGTTCCATGTAATAATGAGCACCGTTTATTTTCTAAACAGATCGATAATCCAGTCAGCTTGTTAATGTCGGTACTGTTCTCATAGTTCTGTGGATGTGGCTGACGCCGATCCCTAGTTTCCTGGGAATGGGCTGTTGACCATTGGCCTCGGACCATTGCCGTTCCTGTACGGATGGTGCTCACAGGATCCCGCAAGGTCGGGAATTCATAATCATAATCATAATCATCTTTATTGTCATTGTTAGTGCACAAGTGCAGTACAAGAAAATGTAGGCTTGTGGCTCCCGAGAGTGTACATTTAGATTAAGACATTTAAACATTCAACATTCATTTGGCTTGTAATACATTAACATAAACATAATAAAGTGCATTGACAGATGTGCAGGCATTAGAGTTTATTTGTGGAGTTCAGTAGGATGACAGCCCTGGGAAAGAAGCTGTTCCTAAATCTGGTCGTACGGGTGCGAATGCATCTGTAGCGTCTCCCAGATGACAGGGGGGCGAACAGACTGTGGCTGGGGTGGGTAGGGTCTTTGATGATGGTCCGTGACCTCCGTAAACAGCGTTTCTGGTATATGTGCTCGGTAGCCGGGTGCCGGTAATGCGTTGGGCAGTTTTGACTACCCGCTGCAGGGCTTTCCGGTCATAGTAGCTACAGCTGCCATACCAGACTGTGATACAATTCGTCAGGATGCTCTCTATAGTGCAGCGGTAACAGTTAGAGAGGATCAGGGGTGACAGGTTACATCCCTTCAGCCTCCTTAGGAAATATAGGGGCTGCTGGGCCTTCTTCAGCAGAGAGGAGGTATTGAGGGACCAGGAGAGGTCTTCCGTGATGTGGACTCCGAGGAACTTAAAGCTGTCCACCCTTTCCACCACAGCCCCATGGATGTGGATGGGGGTGTGACTTCCGCCTTTAGACTTCCTGAAGTCCACAATGATTTCTTTGGTTTTCTTGATGTTAAGGGCCAGGTTGTTATCGGCACACCACTTCACGAGATGCTGGACCTCCTCTCTGTAGGCTGACTCATCGTTGTCGGTGCATCAGTGAGGGTGACGGGACGACCGTGTGCATGTTCAGGTCAGGACGGTTGGTGAGTTGGAGATAAATGTGCGACCACGACATTGCTGCTCTTGTCGTTCTCGGTGAAGTGGGGGGCAGGGGTTGGAGCCGCGGGCCAATAACTTTGGTCCAGTTACTGCAGAACTTCCTGTAGACCGGAGTTACAGCAGTCACAGGGCACATGTGCAGCAGGCGATGCAGCAAACAGGCCGACACTCACCACTGGAACTAATGTAATATTCGACAATTCCAGCGGTTTAGTTTATTGAAATAAGTTGCATAAAACACGACAAGTTTAGACACGCTTGACCTTAATTTGTTTGTTTAAAGGACTGTAACAAATTCCACTCCCACAGCACATTAGCTGCATCCCGGGAGATTCCCTTTTTGGTACAAATAACGGCGGCTCTGGGTGAATATTGTCTGTCTCACTACCACAATCGGGACTGCCCACTTGCCATTGCTCCCTGCTCCCAGAAAATGGAAATACCAGTCATCCTGCAGATAGTCTTCAGCTACTATCACGTCCTTGCGTTCTTTGGACTTCCTGGTGAGATTTCAAACCAGATGTGTTGTTTTCTGTTTGACTGCCGGGTTGTTCTTTTTGTCTGCCTGATATTGTAACGTGGGTTCTTTTCTCCTCTGGTGCAGTTCATGATTCCTTTTATTATTCTAATAAGGAGAGTGGCTCCATTGATCAGATTTATGGTTTATGATGTCCTTTTTGCATCTATATTATGTTCTGAGCTCCGAGGAAATCATTTTATTCTGAATATATTCCTCCTGATTCAGGACCCCGCAGAATTCAAGGTGGTAGCTCCGATTGCTGATCTGTTCGATGATCGCTATTCTTGGGCACTACAACAGGGCAGTAAAGTTGTGAATGTAGAATATATACTGAAGCTATAGGGTCCTCAATGCTCACTGTATTGTCATTGTTAGTGCACGAGTGCAGTACAACGAAATGTAGGCTTGCGGCTCCCGAGAGTGTACATTTAGATTAAGACATTTAAACATTCAACATACATTTGGCTTGTAATACATTAACATAAATATAACCATAATAAAGTACATTGACAGATGTGCAGGCTTTAGAGGTTATTTGTGGAGTTCAGTAGGATGACAGCCCTGGGAAAGAAGCTGTTCCTAAATCTGGTCGTTCGGTTGCGAATGCATCTGTAAACATAGAAACATAGAGATAGGAACAGGAGTAGGCCATTCGGCCCTTCGAGCCTGCTCCGCCATTCAATGAGATCATGGCTGATCTTCATCTGAGATCTTAGCTGATCTTACCAGTTCAGTACCCCGTCCCCGCCTTTTCTCCGTAACCCTTAATCCCCTTAGCCTTCAGAAATATATCCAATTCTCTCTTGAAAATATTTATTGAATTAGCCTTCACAGCCCTCTGTGGCAGGGAATTCCACAGGCTCACCACTCTTTGAGTGAAGAAATTCTTCCTCATCTCTATTTTAAATGATTTGCCCGCTATTTTTAGACTGTGGCCCCTGGTTCTGTGCTCCCCTCCCAGATGGCAGGAGGGCGAACAGACTGTGGCTGGGGTGGGTAGGGTCTTTGACGATGGTCCGTGACCTCCGTAGACGGCGTTTACGTGGGCGAGGTACCGGACAGTGAATGGTACGCTTGTGGAGTTAACTCCTTCAACAGAAGAAAGGAGAAATCTGAACGCCAAATAATAGACCGTTGCTTCCCAGTGACACTTCAGCAGGATTGTTGTGCTGATTCAAACTCTCCCAGCTTCACCATGTCATCATGGACTGACAATGAGGTACAAATCCGCCATGACCCAATTGAATTGTGGAACAGCCGCGAGGGGCTGAGAAGCTACTCCTGCCCCTATTTTCCTAACCAATCCCTCCTTATGAGTTGCCATGGCTTTGTTTGTCTCACAGGATCAGTTAACTGAAACAATGAATGGTCGCTCACTGCACAGAGTGACTGCCCCCTTAAATGGTCCAAATCATGTTTGTTGCTGTAGAGACCCAAGATTCTATCAACAAATGGTTGATGATAGGCCTCTCCTCCTCACTTGATCCATCCACATGATTGGCCACCTCTCACTCCCATCCCCAGGCTTCTTCCCTCGGCCTTTTTACTGACCGTCCCCTCTTGAATAGTGAAATATTTCCCATCAGCCTCCACTCCTGACTGACGGAGCATTTAGTCGCCCCCTCCGAGAGCGGTACCTCAGTCTTTGCTGGGCTGGGACTTCCTCGCACACAGAGTGTTGTTGGCCACCAAGAGACAGGCTGGACTCAGTCATTCAGTGAGATCAGTCAACGTGCCCAGAGTTAAAAGTCTCTTTGGTTTGAAGGCTAGTACCAGTTTGGTCAGGGAAGCAGACTGCCGTGAGCTTTCAATACGTGAACATCCAAAAGTGCTTCGAGTTGATAAAGGCAGCGCATTGCTCAAGGTTTTTATATGTGTATGATTGGAGGAAATTTACCTAAGCTTTGTTAAATTATGCTGTCTGTTCAAATATGTGTGGATGAGGGTAACGCAGTGGATGTGGTACACATGGATTTCAGTAAGGCCTTCGATAAAGTCCCGCACAGGAGACTGGTCAAGAAGGTAAGAGCCCATGGAATCCAGGGTGCCTTGGCACGTTGGATACAAAACTGGCTTAGTGGCAGAAGGCAGAGGGTGATGGTCGAAGGTTGTTTTTGTGACTGGAAGCCTGTGGCCAGTGGGGTACCACAGGGATCGGTGCTGGGTCCCTTGCTGTTTGTGGTCTACATTAATGACTTGGATATCACAATCACAGAATCACAGAAACCCCACAGTGCAGATAGAGGCTATTTCGGCCCATCGAGCCTGCACCGACACATATCCCACCCGATCCCTGTAACCCCTACACCAACACATATCCCACCCTATCCCTGTAACCCCATGTATTTAACCCCCTAACACTAAGGGTCAATTTATCATAGCCAATCAACCTAACCCGCACATCTTTGGACTGTGGGAGGAAACCGGAGCACCCGGAGAAAACCCACGCAAACACGGGGAGAATGTGCAAACTCCACACAGACAGTCGCCCGAGGCCGGATTCGAACCCGGGTCTCTGGCGCTGTGAGACAACAGTGCTAACCACTATGCCACCGTGCTGACCGTGCTATGAATTTAAAAGGTATGGTCAGTAAGTTCGCGGATGATGCAAAAATTGGTAGGGTGGTAAATAGCGAGGAGGGTAGTCTCAGTCTGCAGGACGATATAGATGGGTTGGTCAGATGGGCGGAACAGTGGCAAATGGAATTTAACCCGGAAAAGTGCGAGGTGATGCACTTTGGGGGGACTAACAAGGCAAGGGAATACACAATGAATGGTAAGACCCTAGGCAAGACGGAGGGTCAGAGGGATCTGGGTGTACAAGTACACAGATCCCTGAAGGCGGCGGAACAGGTGGATAAGGTGGTAAAAAAGGCATATGGGATACTTGCCTTCATTAGCCGAGGCATAGAATATAAGAGCAAGGAGGTTATGATGGAGCTGTATAAAACACTGGTTAGGCCACAGCTGGAGTACTGTGTGCAGTTCTGGTCGCCACACTACAGGAAGGATGTGATAGCTTTGGAGAGGGTGCAGAGGAGATTCACCAGGATGTTACCAGGGCTGGAGCGCTTCAGCTATGAAGAGAGACTGGGCAGAGTGGGTTTGTTTTCCTTGGAGCGGAGGAGGCTGAGTGGGGGACATGATTGAGGTGTACAAAATTATGAGGGGCATAGATAGGATGGACACTAAGGAGCTTTTTCCCTTAGTAGAAGGGTCAATAACTAGGGTGCATAGATTCAAGGTAAAGGGCGGGAGGTTTAGAGGGGATTTGAGAAAGAACTTTTTTACCCAGAGGGTGGTTGGAATCTGGAACTCACTGCCTGAAAGTGTTGTGGAGGCAGAAACCCTCACAATATTCAAGAAGCATTTGGATGAGCACTTGAAATGCCATAGCATACAAGGCTACGGACCAAATGCTGGACTATGGGATTAGATTCGACAGGGCGTGATGGCCGGCGCGGACACGATGGGCCTCTATCCGTGCTGTATAACTCTATGACTCTATGAACTTTAGATTCACTTATTTACTGTTCCGAAACCCATGAGTTCTTGTCCAATCATCTCTTTGCAGAGAGAGAGAGGAACCACGGACAGCATGGAAGGAAGTGCACCCTCTTATCTACACTGGGGTCTTCACACACACCCTGCTGTGATAAATAGCCTGCCTGGCATCGCTCTGTGTCTCTCACTAGTGTGTTTAAAAGCTTCTGTATTATATCATTCTGCATAATGTCAATTAGCTATTTCTGTTGAATAATCTATACATGCTTCCCCTTACACACTCCATGTTCTAATGGCCCCGTGTGTGAAATGAGCCGACTGACTCCACCTTCAATCTTGTATTTACTGAGTCCTAATGACCTGATTGACAAACTGTTAGCAACAAGCACGTATTATTGACATTCTCAGATTCATTCATAATTAACCTAATTTCTTACTGTCAATGTTAAATCGAGATATAAAGGCTCAGATTTACCATTGAATATTTCTCAGCATGTGTCAGTGTTTCGTCATGCTCAACCTATCCCATACTGACCCATTCACCCCATCTATTCCCATTCTCCTCATCCTATCCCATTCTCCACATCCTGTCCCATTCTCCTCACCCTGTCCCTAGCCCCCATCCTGTCCCATTCACCCCATCCTATCCCATTCTCCCCATCCTGTCCCATTCTCCTCACCCTGCCCCATTCTCCCCATCCTGCCCCATTCTCCTCACCCTGTCCCATTCTCCCCATCCTGTCCCATTCTCCCCATCCTGCTCCATTCACACCGCCCTGTCCCATTAACCCCATCATGCCACAACCTGCTCCACTCTGCCCACGCTGTCGATTCTGTCACACCCTGTACCAGGTGATGCACAAATATCAACATCTTAAACTGATCCCCATTTGCAAACATTAGTTACTGCTTCACAGATGGAGTGTTACTCCTTCAACCACGCTGCCCTGTTACTAATCGAGTTCTCAATTCATTGCGGCATTTTGTTATCTATCCTATTAAAGTGTAACCTTGCTCCTGATTTTTGCCATCTTTCTCTTTCCTCTACAGCGAATTTACTGACGATCGTCGTTCTCTTCAGAGGCAACTGTGGTCTTTCTAAAGGTGTCACTCTCTACCTATTGGCCATGACCACAGCGGATCTGCTGGTTATCGTTTCTAATGTAATGGTCAGTTATATTCTGTGTTACTATTTCCCAATTTCATTCCTGCACTACACAGCCGTGCGTTCCTTGAACGAGGTTATCAACTATGTGTCCATTGACTGCTCTGTCTGGTTCACGGTCGCTTTCACTTTTGATCGATTTGTGGCCATTTGTTGGCAGAAGCTGAAACCTAATTATTGCACTGAGAAAGCGGCGGCGGTGGTTATATGCACCTTGTGCGTTGTGTTCTGTTTAAAAAACCTCCCCTTGTACTTTGCCTTTCAGCCAGTCTCTATAATTGATGACACAGAGTGGGGAGCCGGCTTCAAACCCAGCTACCACGAGCAACCTGGCTGGCTGGCGTTTGACTGGCTCGACACAATCCTCTGCCCACTGCTGCCGTATTTTCTGATTTGATTCTTCAATGCTCTGACCATAAGGCATGTTTTGCTGGCCAATGCAATCCGTCGGGCCCTTCGGGGGCAGTGCTCGAGTGGTAATGACAGTGATCTAGAGACCCAGAGCCGAAGAAAATCCATCATTTTACTCTTCACCATTTCTGGCAGTTTCATCGTGTTGTGGATGCCTTATGTTACGTTTTTCCTGGTTTCCCGGATCAGATTGAAGCATTACAACCCTAGAGATTACAACGACCCTTTCTTTATCGCTGAACACACCGGTGAAATGTTTCAACTGCTTAGCTCCTGTACAAACACATGTATTTATGCGCTGGCTCAGACTAAATTCAGAAAAGAGTTGCTTAAGGTGGTAACATATCCATTTACTCTAATTGTTAAGTTGATCAAATAAGAAAGGACACTTTCTGCTGTCAGTGTTGAAATGGACTTCCAGGGTGTCGCGTCACACCTGCACTCATCTCTCACTTGGAGCCAGATGGATGATGAGGCACCACCCTCTGTGAGTGCCACTGGTTTATAGAGTCAATGCGGCACAGACGGAGGCCATTCGGCCCTTCGAGTCCATGTCGGCTCTCTGTAAAGATACCCAGTCAGTCCCATTCCCCCGCTCTATCCCCGTAGCCCTGTAAGATTATTCCCCTCGGGTGCCTTTCCAATCTCCCTTTGACAATAGTGATTTTCTCCGCTTCCACCACTTCTGTGGGCAGCGAGTTCCAGGTCCTCACCACTCGCTGGGTAAATATGTTTTTCCTCACTATCCCATGCACAGAATCTGAAATCTGTGTCCCCTAGCCCTTAAACCATCAACTAATGGGTACAGCCTTTCCACGTCTAGCCTATCCAAACCTGGCATAATCTTGTAAACCTCAATCTAATCAACCCACAACGTCCTTTGCTATAAAGAAAGGAACTCCAGCTGCTCCAACCTGTCCTTGCAGCTCAGATCACCCATCCCCGGAACCAATCTCGTCAATCTGCTCTGCGCCCTCTCAATGGCCTTCACATCCTTCCTAAATTGTGGTGACCAGAACTGGATGTTGTGGACTAACCAGAGCTTTATAAAAGGTTCAGCATAACTTCGCTACTTGTGAAATCAATTACTCTGTTTATGAAGCCCAAGATCCCATGTGCTTTGTTAACTACTCTCTCAATATGTCCTGCCACCATCAGGGACCTAGGCACATGTCCCTCTGTCCCTGCACACTCTTTGAAACTGACCATTAAGTCTATATTGCCTCCCCCTATTCCTTCTGCGAAAATGCATCACCTCACACTTCTCTGTATTAACTTCCATCTGCTACACGTCTTCCCATTCTGCTAGCCTTTCTATGTCCTGTTGCAGTCGATCGGTATCATCAACACTGTTTCTCCAATCTCGCAATTTTCGAAATGAAATGTTTATACTAAAATAAAGAACTCATTGTTATTTAGTTAGTACCTTTTTCCCAGCTCAGGACATCCCCAATGGGATTTGAAGCCAAGTTCGGGGTCACAGGCGGCACGAGCTGAGCATGGGGATGGAGCCGAAGACATCAGAAACTATCAGTCGCGGTCACTGAGACGTGCACAAGTACTGTGGCATTACCCACCGCAGGACAAAGGGCAAAGGCGGGTGGCTATTGTAATGATCAATAACATGTCATTCTATAGTGGACACTAGGTGGAGCTGTAGAGCTGTATATAGCTGTATGTATAAGACTACACTACCCAGCTGTATGTATATTAAGACTACATTGTCCATGAGGCACTAGGCTACCCACAAGGCAGCAGTCAAGATGGATGCCTCTACAGATACTGTACCTAGTCCACATGTGGTCAATAAAAGTGCCTAGCAAAAGCTAGCTGTGTTCATAATAAGAATGTCTACTTATTAATGAACTTAAGGGCTATATTTGTGTGAAGTCAGGTCGGCCATGTTTGTCTGACTTACTGTGTGTCGACCACGATTGTGTGCTGTGTGATGCGGCGGCCATGATTTCCTGAAATTTTCGACCGTGTTTGATTGACATCAGGTCGGCTATGTTTGTATGCCTTGCGTTGGGTCACCCATGATTGTGTGATGTACGATGTATCGGCCATGTTTGTGTGACGTGTGGTCAAAATAGTACGAAGCAGTACATAATATTTACAGCAGACTAACTGAATGTGCGACCCATATGGTCTGCGCTGGAGTTTACGCTCTATACGAGCCTCCTCCCACCCCTCTTTAACACACAATTGAGATCCTACATGCAGAATTCTGTAAAAGTATCCTCCGGACTCAAAGGAAAACAGTAAACAATGCATGCAGGGCGGAACTAGGCCAATATCCATTCATAATCACTATCCAAAAAAGAGCCACCAAATTTTGGAAACACCTAGAAATGAGCAACCCCCAATGCTATCACTACGACGCCCTGAAATGCCAAGAGATGACCATAAAGAAGAATACCCTCAGTCAACTAGTCCTGGGACTCAGTGAAGTAACTACTAACACTACTAACAATAACCAGCCCCAGGACAGTGACAGCATAACACAAAGTATTTGACCCAACACAATCGTCGCTAAGCAAAAGGAAAAATATCTGACATATTGGGCAGAAACAACAAAAACCCAAAGCAAACTCAATTGCTACTTGGCCCTAAACAGACAATACAACATAGCCGATTACCTGACCATGGTAAAGGACAGCAAACTGAGAAAAATCTTGACAATGTGCAGACTTAGCGAACATAGCCTGACGATCGAAAAAAGGTAGACACAGGCAGACCCGGCTACCAAGAGAGAACAGGATATGCTCTCACTGCAGTCAGGGAATGGTGGAGACAGAGATGCACTTCCTCACAGCTTGTAGAAAATATCAGGGCATAAGGGAGAATTTCTACCCAAAATTTACAAAAATATGCCCGGAATTCAGACATTTGAATGACGACCAAAAACTCCCATACCTACTAGGGGAAGAGAGAGATTGCGTAACACTAGCGGCACACTATGTTACAGCTTGCCATAAACAGAGGGACAACCGCTAAAGATAAGAGTATATATAAATTATATGAAAGTATATTTATACACTCATATGTTTATACACTGTACGGATAGATCTGTATTTTATTGAACAAACATGAATGTTTTCCGATGCTTTGGCAACATAAGATGTAACTTGTCATGCCAATAAAGCGATTTGAATTGAATTGAATTGAATACATCCTTCCATTCATTCTTACTCATGTGCTTATCTAGTATAAACTTAAATGCATCTTTGGTATTCGCCCCAACTGATCCCTGTGTTATCCACTTCCACAATCTAACCACTCTCTGGGTTAAGAAGTCGCTCCTGAATTCCATTTGGTATTAATAAGGGACTATTTTATATTTCTGGCCCTACAGTTGCTCCCGATCAAACACTTTCATTATCGTAAAGAGCTCGATGAGTTCACCCCTCGGTGTTCTCTTTGCTACAACCTGATGAGCTTTTCTTGATAGTTAGAAACTCTCACTTCTGGTATCATATTAATAAATCTACCTTGCACCTTGTCCAGTGCCTATAGATAATTTTTACAATATACAGACCAGAACTGTTCACAGAACTCCAAGCGTCTGAGGCTGCAGCGGGTGACTGGCGAGAGTGGGTGGAACAGGCGGCCAGAATGCCGTTGCTTTTTGCCACCTTCTCACTCCAGGAGACGAGGAACAGCGAGACGCTGACGGGTTTGTCGCTGTGGCTGAAATGCTGCTTCGAACTGTCGCTATTCATGGGAGGTAGTATAGATGCATAGAAGCATAGAAGACAGGAGCAGGAGTAGGCCGTTCGGCCCCTCGAGCCTGCTCTGCCATTCAATGAGATTGCGGCTGATCATCCAAATTCAGTACACTGTCCCTGCCTTCTCCGCATGTCCCTTGATCCCTTTAGCCTCAAGAAATATATCTAACTCTTTCTTGAATATACTTAATGAACTGGCCTCCACCGCCCTCTGTGGCAGAGAATTCCACAGGTTCACCACTCTCTGGGTGAAGAAATTCCTCCTCATTTCGGTCCTAAATTGCTTACCCCTTATCCTTAGACTATGACTCCTGGTTCTGGACTCCCCGGCCTTCATAAGCATCCTTCCTGCATCTAGTCGGTCCAGGCCTGACAGAATTTTATAGGTTTCGATGAGAGCCACTCTCAATCTTCTAAACTCCAGTGAGTATAATCCCAATCGACACAATCTCACCTCATACGTCATTCCTGCCATCCCAGGTATCAGTCTGGTGTATCTTCGCTGCACTCCCTCCATGGCAAGAACGTTCTTCCTCAGGTAAGGTGACCAAAGCTGCACACAATACTCAAGGTGCGGTCTCACCAAGGCCCTGCACAACTGTAGCAAGACATCCTTGTTCCTGTACACGAACCCTCTTGCTACGAAGGCCAACATACCATTTGCCTTCTTAACCGCCTGCTGCACCTGCATGCTTACCTTCAGCAACTGGTGCACAAGAACACCCAGGTCTCTTTGCACTCCCCCTTCTCCCAATCTATTGCCATTCAAATAATAATCGGCCTTCCTGTTTTTGCCACCAATGTGGATAACCTCACATTTATCCACGTTATAGTGCATTGGCCATGTTTCTGCCCAATCACCCAATCAGTCCAAATGGTAGTGGATACAGGACCCTTTAATGATTTCTCCTAAATCCACTGAAACCCGTCGGAAATCAAATCAAATCAACTTTCATCGTCATCGTTAGCGCACGAGTGCAGTACAACGAAATGTAGGCTCGCGGCTCCCGAGAGTGGACATTTAGATTAAGACATTTCAATGTTCGACATTCACTTGGCTTGCAATACATTAACGTCAACATAGCCGTGATAAAGCGCATCGGCAGATGTGCAGGCTTTAGAGTTTATTTGTGGAGTTCATTAGGACGACAGCCCCGGGAAAGAAGCCGTTCCGAAATCTGGTCGTACGGGTGCGAATGCATCCGTAGCGTCTCCCAGACGGCAGGAGGGCGAACAGACCGTGGCTGGGGTGGGCAGCGTAGTGTCCATGTGTAGATAAAGACACTGAAGACAGGAGTTGGTTCATAGGTATTTACTAAGCAAGTCTGGGGGGGGGGTTTCTAAAGGATATACACAATACACAGGCTTATATAGTCAAGTGGCAATTACCGGCATTACGCACACCTGGGGCTCTTAAAGGCACATACACCACAATTCCTCCCCTTCTAGCTAACTAGTACATCATATTTCAAGTAATTATTAATTACATGTTATATGCAAAATAATATACATTGCTGTATTAATTAATTATAAGTTAATCTCTCAGGAGGCTTCCTGGCTCGGTCCGGATAACGCCTCGGGGGTGTAGTAGTTTCTGGTAGTGTAGTAGGTTCTTCTGGCAAGGCTGAGTCAGCTTGAAGGCCAGTGTCGGGTTCATCGGGCTCCAGTATCACCGGATCGGAGGTAGATATGGGTATCTCTACTTTATCGTTAGATGTATTGAGTGGTGGTGTAGGTTGTCCCTTTTCGGATGACTTGATGATTTGGTCAGCATGGCGCCTTATTATGCTGTCTCCGATGTCCACGGTATACATCAGTGGTCCTAATCGTGTGCAGATAGTTCCAGGCTGCCATTTCTCGGTACGGTAGTCCCGGGCCAAAACCGGTTGGCCTATCTGGAAGGCCCTAGTTGGCCTTTCATTCATGCCCTGAAACTGCCGGTTCTCCACGTCCCTTCGGATGTTGGGCTTGACCAAATCCAGCTGGCATCTTAGGTTTCTATTGTAGAACATCATGGCGGGAGTTTGGTTAGTCCGTCATCATTTGTACCTTCCTGTACTTTTCTTTATTGATTTTTTGTTTTCTGTCAGTGGATTTATTTTGTCCAGATTGGCATACCCGTGCAATGTGTCCAATCTTACCACATTGCCTGCATGCTTTGCCCTTGAACCAGCAGTCCCTCTGGTTATGGGTGGATCTGCCGCAGCGATAACATCTTCCGAACTCCTGTGTCATTTTATGGGTGCCGAAGTCCTGTGTCTCTTGTTGTATCTCTGCAGCTCCTTTTGCTGCTGCTTCGTATGATACAGCTATACTGAAAGCTTTGTCCAATGTTAAATCTTTTTCAGAAAGCAGTCTTTTTTGTGTTCCTTCACTTAAGAGACCGCAAACAAATTTGTCTCGAAGATAATCCGAAAGTCCTGCTCCGAATTGGCAGTACTTTGATAGCTTTCTTAATTCATTTAGGTAATCAGCGTTACTTTCATTCTTGTGTTGATTTCTCTTGAAGAACTTGAATCGTTCCACTATCAGCAGCGGTGTTGGGTTTAAATGCTCCTGCAGGGTATCAACAATTTCTTTAAAAGTCTTGTCCTTTGGTTTGGCTGGAGTGATTAAATTTCGTAACAGCCCGTATGTCTTCGCGCCAATTAAGTTCAGAAGTACTGAAGCTTTTTTTTCATCTGTTATTCCATTTGCAGTGCAATAAACCTCTACTCTTTCCACGTATGTGGTCCAATCTTCTATTTCGCCATCAAAAGCCTCAATATTACCAGATTTAGGCATTTCAGAAAAGATATGGCGCTTCCCGCGCTTTTTTTTTTCTCTCTGTAGCAACGATATGGCGCTTCCCGCGCTTTCCCGCCGCTGCTACCGATAACAACGCTGTTTTACTGTGGTTTCCGTTTATTCACTGTTGGAGACTCGTTCCCGACGGAGGTCTAAACGCTGACCTGCTTGCCGCGCCGGCCGTCTCTCGAGTGCACCCTCCCAGTCCGTTATTGCTTGCCTCCGATTTCGCTGCCTGTCTCAGCTGTAGAGCCCGCCGCTGGAGCTCCAGCCTGACGCCCAGGAAGGATTAGCGCAGTACCTGTCACCAGCTTGGCCAGCTGGTGAAACCACAGTTTCTCTTACTTCCTTGAGTCTTCTGGACGCTGGAGGAATCGATGTCCTTGAGGTGCTGCCGAATTGCAGGTAAGTCCGTTTCCACTTCGTCGCCACTGTAGTGTCCGTGTGTAGATAAAGACACTGAAGACAGGAGTTGGTTCATAGGTATTTACTAAGCAAGTCTGGGGGGGGTTTTCCAAAGGATATACACAATACACAGGCTTATATAGCCAAGTGGCAATTACCGGCATTATGCACACCTGGGGCTCTTAAAGGCACATACACCATAATTGATCTTAAAGGCACATACACCACAGGCAGGGTCTTTGACGACGAACCGCGACCTCCGTAAACAGTATTTCTGGTATATGCGCTCTGCGGTCGGCAGCCGGGTGCCGGTAATGCGTCGGGCAGTTTTGACTACCCGCTGCGGGGCTTTCCGGTCACGGTAGCTACAGCTGCCGTACCACACCGTGAGACGGTTCGTCAGGATGCTCTCTATTGCGCAGCGGTAAAAGTTAGAGAGGATCAGGGGCGACAGGTTACATCCCTTCAGCCTCCTTAGGAAGGACCGCCATCATTCATCCCCTTCAGCCTCCTGGAGGCGATGGGCATGAACGACGGTCGTCCTTTCTCCCTGGTGGAGAAGACTACCCAGTTAGCAGGGGAGACCCCGCAGGCTTTCGCAGACAGGTTGCGGCCTGCGTACAGGAGCGCCCGTAATGGGGAACTCGACCGGGCTAACACGAACCAGGACGAGCCAGTGAGCCGGCTCGCCGCCTCCGGAGTCCGGCGGCAGACAGCTCGCCACGGTTCAGAGCCGAGGCCGAGCTGCGGTTCGACCCAAAGGGCCCCCCGAGTCACCGAGGAGACAGCGGTCAGACAACTGACCCCGGCATACGGCGACGGTAGAGGGGCAGAAGAACCGCAAACAAAAGGAAAGGTTCACGAGTTAAAACCCAGCCGGCGTAAGCAGGAACGGCACCAGGAAGGGGATCACCCTTCCGACACGAGGCGTCACTGCTTCGGGCGTGGGAAAAGAGGGCATCGGAGAAGGGACCGTCGAAATCCTTGGAAGGATAGTGCGGGTTAAACTCCCCAGC
Source organism: Somniosus microcephalus (assembly GCF_052327205.1). NCBI lineage: Eukaryota > Metazoa > Chordata > Chondrichthyes > Squaliformes > Somniosidae > Somniosus > Somniosus microcephalus. The sequence continues at coordinate 15,457,117 of NW_028225184.1, forward strand.
TCCCGGCCCAAAGACAGAAACACCGACCTCTCCCCCCCCCGCAGTCGATTCGTCCGTAGCTGCGCTTCGAGTTTGGTCGGCTGACCCGGGGAAGGTAGCCACAGCCACGGGTGCTTTAACCCCATCTGCCCCGTACAACCCAGACCTACGACTAGAGCCAGCGCAGCCCGTCGACTCACGTCCCCTCGAATACGACGAGGGGGGGAGCAGGCCCCGTGTTAAGACGGGAACGGAGACGGCGCAGGGGAGATATTCGGCGGACATCGGAGCTTCCGGCGCGGCGGTCCGTTCGGAAGAGCCGACCGATTCACCCAGGTCTGAGGAGGTCCCGTTCAGCCTGGCGGGAGTCACAGGGAGCGAGCAGGCCGGGGAAAGGTCCAAACCGTTGGCCATAGATTTAGGATCCCTCCCTACCACGCGGGAGGGCGGCCCAAGGACCGACGAGGTGGCCGAGCAGAGGGCTAGGGAAAGGAGAGTTCCGGGATCCCTGCAGAGCAGGTGCGGTAGCCGCAATCCGGGACAAGGGAGGCACACAGGGGGTGGCTTGGGCCCCCGCACCTAAAGCAGGTCCGAGCCCAGGATTCCGTCCTCAAGGCCATCCTGGTAAAGAGAGAGAGAACGGGGAGCCCGCAGAAGGCCTGTTCGGGGCAGCGGACGAGACTGGAAAACAGGCTGCCGGTCACATTGTCCGGCGTAAACTGTTTAAACCCGAGAAAGGGGAACGGCCAGCAAAGGCCGACCGTGTTCAAACTAGAGAGCGTCAGCCTGCGGCCGCGGCAGACTCGCAGACCGCAAAGGCGGGGGCGGCGGCTCGCGTCACCGGCGAGGCCCTCCCGCCAATTACTTGGGACACGTCCCCAGTGGCAGGAGCCCTAAGGAGGTTCTTACGTTCATTAATAACGAGACATTCTTATTATGAACACAGCTAGCTTCTAGCTAGTCATTTATTCGGTACACGTTCTCCGGGTACAGTATCTGTAGAGATGCAGCACGTGTGCTCCTGTGTGCAGGCTGCCATCTTGACTGTTGCCTTGTGGGTAGCCAACCTCATGGGTAACGTAGTCTTAATATAATATACAGCTGGGTAGCGTAGTCTTATACATACAGCTCTACAGCTCCACCTAGTGTCCACTATAGAACGACATGCTATCGATCACGACAGAGGTCTCCCGGCATACCACCGCAGAAACTCCCACGGTCACCCGAGTGTCAATTTAAATGGATCCAGCCGCAGGAGAGCCCTTAACAGAAAGGGAAAAGCCAAAGGCCAGGGACCAGTCTAAGGACACAGATCCCCAGCCTACAGCCTCCAAAGGTGAGGGACTCACAGGAGAGGTAGCGTCGGGCAGAGAGAGAGAGAGAGAGAGAGAGAGAGAGAGAGAGAGAGAGGTGGGTCCCCAGCCTTTATCCCCACTCTCTGCCTTCTCTTAGAGAGCCGATCCTCCACCCGCGCCAGAAGATGAGCCCAATGCCGTGATTTTTTTCATCCGGAGCGAGAATCTTTGGCGCGGCACCTCGTCAAATGCCCTTTCGGAAGTCTAAAGACGCGACGTCCACCGGTTCCCCTCTCTCCACCCTGTACGTTACTTCCTCCAAAAACTCCAGCAAATTTGTCAAACACGACTTCCCCTTCGTGAAACCGTGCCGAGTTTGTCCTATTAAATGACGTGGATCCAAACGTCCCGTTACTGTCTCCTTAATAATGGACTCTAACATTTGACCGACCGCAGATGTCAGGCTAACAGGTCTACAGTTACCAGCCTTCTGCCTACGACCCTTTTTAAATAAAGGGTGTCACATTAGCAGTTTTCCAATCTGCCGGCACCTTTGCTCAGTCCAGTGAGTTGGGGACATTTACGACCAACGCATCCGCAATGCCTACCGCCACTTCCCTCAAGACCCTAGGACGCAAGCCATCAGGTCCAGGGGATTTATCCGCCTCGAGTCCCATTATTTGACCGAGTACCACTTCCTCAGTGATCTTCAGCGTATTGAGTTCCTCCCCCCCTAGAGCCCCCTGTTTGTCCAGTGTTGGGATCTTCTTCGTGTCCTCTACTGTAAAGACTGGAGACAAAATCATCGTTCAGTGATTTTGCCATCTCCATGTTTCCCACCATTAATTTCCCGGTCTCATCCTCTAAGGGACCATCATTGACTCGAGCCACCTTTTGTCTTTTGATATAACTGTAGAAACTTGGACTGTCTGTTTTGATCTTTTGGCCTAATTTACTTTCATCATCTATCTTCCCTTTCTTAATCAATCTTTTAGTTCTTTTTTGCTGTCTTTTAAAGGCTTCCCAATCCTCTATCCTCCCACTAGATTTGGCGACCTTATTGTAATGATATCAGCAAATAGTGATGTTATTTGCCTGTTCGACGACGATGCCTCAATAGCATGACGATTGCAGGTATCGATGACTTATACCTGACCGGCAGAGGTCACGTGACCGCGAGACGCAAGGCAGAGAGTTTCACTTTCAGTTTCATTCTCGATGCATCACAGCACGGTGTGTTCTGTAAAGGCTGTTCCAAAGAGTCGAATAGACTTTAGATTAAAAAGACATCTCTTTCAGAAATGAGTCGCTATTGAACCCACAAAGAAATCAAGACACTTACATGCCCTTGTTTTGAGTCGAATACTATCCTTCATTTCTGGACTTAGCCACGGATGGCTGTCTTTTCTCGGACACCCCTTTCTTCTCAGCGGAAGAGATTTGTTTGGCAAGTTGTCAAATAACTCCTTCGGTGCACACCGCCGATCTGCCACCGTTCCGCCCGTGTGAACGACCCGTCTATCTCGTCCTGCACACCGAGGCTACCCTCCTCGCTATCGACCGCCCGAAATAAAGAAGAGATTGGCCTTTCTAATCTGGGCTCGATTAACTTGAACAAATCCAGTAGCACATCTTTCAACACCCAGGCTCCGAGCATGACTGGAGAGAACCGAATTGAAGATGGCCACAACAAATCACCTGACATGAACTACCAATGAGTTGACAGCATATATCTCAAGGTGGAAACAAACAACCAATTACCAGACTTCTTACTAACACAGAGAACAACCATCAAATTCACCAATCACAAGACTTCTTATTAAACATAGGAATAATCACCACACCACCCTGCCGATTTCGGCATCATCCGCGAACTTACCGATCGGACCTTTGACATTCACATCCGAGTCGTTAACGTAGACCGCAGACAGATTAGCTGGCAACTCGATATCTTCCCATCACAATCGCAAGGCTCGACTTTTCTCGTCAAGCTCGACCGAAAGACTCTCGTCGTAAAACTGAAAAAGACAACACAGAAACGGAAGCACACATTAGTATACAAGCGCATCACTGATACGCGTACACAAATCGAGGCACGCCCGAGCGACACAGTACATTTGGCAAGTCAATGAGCAAACACGTGCAAACACAGCTTACTGCGAAGATACATTGAGCAAACCGGAAGGCATTCTCTTTCAATCAGCCCTGGAGAGAGTGCCTCAAAAGACAGCTACTAGTTAACCGGCCAGACAGAGAGTGAGCACTTCACGGCTAGCCGTGTAAGTTTGCTTACAGAGAGAAGTGAGAAACTCAACATTTCCTGCAACATACAGTGTACACTAATCATCGATAACATTCTCAAGTCCTTACAGACAAAGAATATCCAGGATTCGGGCACGGGAACCAGACAACTTCCCGGAGCACGTGCCGCCGTAGGTCTGCAGTTTACTCGACCGCACCGACGTAAGGATTTCGGGGGCTTCTTTAAACCGGTTTAAAGTAATTGTCCTGCTCTTGCAGCCTTTGCCTGCACATCAGACCAATTCCAATAAAACCACTTTGAAAACAGCGGTTTGGAATCGCGACCCCTCCTTTAGCTCCGAGCGGAGGAACTTATAATTAATGATATGAAAACGGAACAAGCGGTTTGGACGAGAGCCAAAAATCAAGCTTCATTAACTGAAAGAAACTACCATCACACTATCAAACTAGCCCACACGAACACAGTAAAATGGTAAAACTATATAACAAGGGGGTACACACGGCAAAAAGGAGGGATACAATGGCTACAATGTTATTTAAACAATCTTAGCAATTCCCTTAAATCACCATCCCCCCTTTACTCCTGCTAGGTTGCCTTGTGTGGAGTCAGAAACTCTGCTCACATGTTGAGAGAGAGAGAGAGAGAGAGAGAGAGCTCACCTATGGTCGCAGGAAGTCAAGAGAGCGAGCTGGCTTCTCAGCCCTATCTTGATATCTGGCGAGCCCCCCCTGCCGTTCTGCCTCGCAAGGGCTGCGTGCAAAAATTCCCCACCCAAAAGGGTCGAAAGCTGTGATAGGCTAACTCAAAGTGGTTAGATTGAGTGAATGCGATTTGCAGAGCTCCCTGTGCTGAAACAAAAAGGGAGATACAGCTGCTCTATTGTCCAGCACTGGGTGATTGGAAACCCATTGCAATGTGAACGCTTCCCATTCAAGGTGCAAAAGTCTCTTCTGCAGTTTCAGGTGCATCTAAACAAATGCTAATAGCATTCAGTTGCTTTGTAAACAAAGCATTCTCCTTTGTCTTCATTGAACCTTACTTCCAGACACAGGAAGCTACATTCCAAGCCTTTTTGTCTCGGCCACGTGGCGACTGCCATTCGATCCCTGGAAATTTAAAAGCACATCGCCCAGGGATACTTTAATCCAAAAAAGGAATCTTCGGAACTGTCAATTATTGCGAAGTCTTACACATACTGCACTCGCCCTTGTTAACTGCCTTCAGCTGCACTGAGTTGCTGGCCTCTAGATTTAACCCTTGCAGCGCCGGCACAGTGCCGAGGGAGCCCCCCCTCTGCCTTTAACCCTTGCAGCGCCGGGAGAGTGCCGAAGGAGCCCCCTCTGCCTTTAACCCTTGCAGCGCCGGCACAGTGCCGAGGGAGCCCCCCCTCTGCCTTTAACCCTTGCAGCACCGGGAGAGTGCCGAGGGAGCCCCCCTCTGCCTTTAACCCTTGCAGCGCAGGGACAGTGCCGGGGGAGCCTCCCTCTGCCTTTAACCCTTGCAGCGCCGGGACAGTGCCGAGGGAGCCCCCCTCTGCCTTTAACCCTTGCAGCGCCAGGACAGTGCCGAGGGAGCCCCCCTCTGCCTTTAACCCTTGCAGCGCCGGGACAGTGCCGAGGGTGCCCCCCTCTGCCTTTAACCCTTGCAGTGCCGGGACAGTGCCGAGGGTGCCCCCCTCTGCCTTTAACCCTTGCAGCGCCGGGACAGTGCCGAGGGAGCCCCCCTCTGCCTTTAACCCTTGCAGCGCCTGCCCCCGGGCGTGCTTGACATCCCTCTGCCTTTAACCCTTGCTGCGCCTGCCCCCCGGGTGCGATCGATTTCACTCTGCCTTTAACCCTTGCAGCACCTGTCCCCCGGGCGCGATCGACTTCCCTCTGCCTTTAACCCTTGCTGCGCCTGCCCCCCGGGCGCGATCGACTTCCCTCTGCCTTTAACCCTTGCTGCGCCTGCCCCAGGCGTCATTGACAGGACGGCGGAGAGAAGGCGATGGGGGCTCTCTCTCTCTCTGAGAGTGGGTACAGGGGGCGATGGGAGAGAGGGACCGAGTGACACGAGTGAGTTGACAGATATCTCACTGAAAGAGGGACCGAGAGACTCCAGTCAGTGGACAGATATCTCCCTGGCAGAGAGGGGCCGAGAGACACCAGTCAGCAGACAGATATCTCCCCGAGAGAGAGAGGGACCGAGAGACACCACTCACTGGACAGATATCTCCCTGAGGGAGAGAGGGACCGAGAGACACCAGTCAGTGTACAGATATCTCCCTGGCAGAGAGGGGACTGAGAGACACCGGTCAGGGTACAGATATCTCCCTGAGGGAGAGAGGGACCGAGAGACACCAGTCAGTGGACAGATATCTCCCCGAGAGAGAGGGGCCGAGGGACCCCATTCAGCGGACAGATATCTCCCTGAGAGAGAGCGACCGAGAGACACCGGTCAGTGGACAGATATCTCCCTGAGAGAGAGGGACCGAGAGACACCGGTCAGCGGACAGATATCTCCCTGAGGGAGCGAGGGACCGAGAGACACCAGTCAGCGGACAGATATCCCCGAGAGAGAGAGAGGCCGAGAGACACCGGTCAGTGGACAGATATCTCCCTCAGGGAGAGGCACCGAGAGACACCAGTCAGTGGACAGATATCTCTCTGGGTGAAGAAGTTCCTCCTCATTTCGGTCCTAAATGGCTTACCCCTTATCATTAGACCGCGACCCCTGGTTCTGGACTCCCCGGCCACCGGGAACATTCTTCCTGCACCTAGTCTGTCCAGGCCTGACAGAATTTTATAGGTTTCGATGAGATCCCCTCTCAATCTTCTAAACTCCAGTGAGTATAATCCCAATCGAACCAATCTCTCCTCGTACGTTATTCCTGCCGTCCCAGGTGTCAGCCTGGTGAATCTTCGCCACACTCCTTCCACGGCAAGAACGTCCTTCCTCGGGCAAGGCGACCAAAACTGCACACACTACTCGAGGCGCGGTCTCACCAAGGCCCCGCACAACCCTAGCAAGACATCCTCGCTCCTGTACTCGAACCCTCTCGCTACAAAGGCCAACGCACCATTTGCCTTCTCGACCGCCTGCTGCACCTGCACGCTTACCTTCAGCGACCGGTGCACAAGAACATCCAGGTCTCTTTGCACTTCCCCTTCTCCCAATCTATTGCCGTTCAAATAATAATCCGCCTTCCTGTTTTTGCCACCAAAATGGATAACCTCACATTTATCCACGTCACAGTGCGTTCGCCACGTTTCTGCCCAATCAACCAACCTGTCCAAATCGTACTGGAGTTTCGCGACATCCTCCTCACAGCATACCCTCCCACCCAGCTTTGTGTCGTCTTTGACTCATTTTTAACGGAGGGCGTTTCAACATGTTCTCGTCGGTTTTGTACCGCGGACCTTTCCCACGTCAGACAAATATGATAACGGTCATACTGCGGAAACCACCGGGGCATTTTTTAAATGTCAGCGTAACAACATAAGAAATAGCCGCAACAGTTAACCATTCGGCCCCTCGAGCCTGCTCCGCCGTTCAAGATGGTCACGGCTGATCTGACCTTGGCCTCAACTCCACTTTCCCGCCTGTTCTCCATAACGCGGGGCTCCCCCGAAGCTCAAATATCGATCTATCTCCACCTCGACTACATTCAATGAGTCCTACTCCACAGCGCTCCGGGGGAGCGAAGCCCAAACTCAGAAGGGAACTGCGGTCAGCAAATCAGCTTTGACAAAACAGTTTTGGTATTAATTATGCAAAACTCGCTAAACACTAAAACGAAGAGAAAAATTTCTGTGTTCGCCATTAATTAACCAATCACTTTCAGTGTCGGTCAGAAAGATGTACCAACATGGTCAACACATTAAGTTTTTGGTGTTTTGCATTAGCTGACTTGTCATTCCCTCTCAGTTTACAGACTGTTTAAAATTATTCAGCGCTTATGAAAACAGGAATTTGAGGCAGCCTTATTTAAAAGTTAAGGCTGCAACACAGATCCCTGCGGGACACCACTGGCCACATCCTGCCCGTTAGAGTGCCGACCATTATCCCTACACTCTGTCTGCTGCTGCTCAGACAGTTTCCTAACCAGGTCATTAAATTGCCCTCAATTCCACGGGTGTCTGCCTCAGGTAACCGTATCTTATGTGGAACTTCATCAAATGCCTACTGGAGGGCGATATAAATAACACCCGTCGACATTCCCCTGTCGAATACTTTAGTCACCTCTTCAAATAATTCAGTCAGGTTTGTCAGACATAACCTGCCGTTCACAAATCTATGCTGCCTCTCTCTGATCAACTGCAACATTGAGGTGTTCAGTCACTCTCTCCTTAATTATACATTCTAGCAATTTCCCAACAACAGTCGTTAGGCTAACTGATCTATGATTCCCTGTTTTCCCTCTCTCACCATTCGTAAACAGCAGAGAGACACGCACAATATTCCAATCTGAAGGAACAGTTACTGAATCTACAGAACTTTGGAAGTTTAGCGTTGGGACATCTGCAATGTGCTCACCTATTTCCTTTAAACCCCTGGGATGGAAACGAACTGGCCCTGGGGATTTGTCACTCGTTACTGCAATTATTTTCTTCTTATTGTTATTTTGCTTACGTTAATTTGATTGAGTCCCTGTCACTGATTCAATATTACGTTCCTTGGGATTTCCGGCATGCTGTCCACTTCCGCTGCTGTAAATAATGACACCAAGTAACTATTCAAAATGTCTACCATTTTCTTGTTATCATTAACAATGTCACCACGTTCAGTTTTGAAGGGGCCAACATTGCTCCTGACTACCCCCTTTCTCCAAATGTAATTTTAAAAATTCTTCTTATTGATTCTGATATCCCTTGCAAGTGTCGTTTCGTGCTCCATTTTTGCAACTCTTACTATCTGTTTTGTGATCCTTTGATGTTCTTTGTATCTTTCCCATTCGCCAGGATCTGTGCCATTTTTTTCATTTTTGTATGCATTTTTTATTTCGTTTTATGCTGTCCCTTACCTTTGTACTGGTCCATGACATTGTTTTGGCCAGTAGAACTCTTGCCCCTCAGGGTTATAACCTGGTGTTTATAACACATTAACATTTTTTTTGGACATCTTCCACTGATCTTCTGTAGATTTACCCATTAAGAGATTAGCCCAGTTCACTGTGGACAGTCCTGTTGAAGATGGTCTTTCCTTAATCGAAAACCTTAATAGCTGATTCGCCTTTCTTCCATTCAAAAGCTACGTGGAACTCGATCGTGTTATCACAGAATCACAGAATCACAGAAACCCCACAGTGCAGATAGTGGCCATTTTCGGCCCATCGAGCCTGCACCGACACATATCCCACCCGATCCCCGTAACCCCTACACCAACACATATCCCACCCTATCTCCGTAACCCCACACATTTTAATCCCCCTAACACGAAGGGTCAATTTATCATAGCCAATCTGTTAAGTCTGTGTGTTATAATGAGAATTATTACACAGACCACAAGAGTAACTTTTTAACAGGTCTTTACTAGTCGAAGGTCAAGGCGGAACTGCCCAATAAATCCTGACACAGCACTTATATACCGGTGTGGTCACCACCGGTATTACAGTATACAGCAGCCAAGATAAAGTAGTGCAACCCTTAAAATAGTTCTCTTAAAAGTGGAACGGTTACATACACTACACAATCAACCTAACCCGCACATCTTTGGACTGTGGGAGGAAACCGGAGCACCCGGAGGAAACCCACGCAAACACGGGGAGAATGTGCAAACTCCACACAGACAGTCGCCCGAGGCCGGATTCGAACCCGGGTCCCTGGCGCCATGAGGCAGCAGTGCTAACCACTATGCCACCGTGGATTGGATAGATGTTTACGCAAAATTAGGCTGTTAACTAAATCTGCTCCGTAACAAATCTAACATGGCTTGCCCCCTTTTTGTGTCTGGAACATAATTGCCCGGAATTTTCGTTCGGATGCTTCCTGTGTACAGACGCCTCCGATCTGGAAAACATCGACGAAATTATCTGCTGGCTCCGTGGGTCTCAACGTTTCCTCTCCTGGGGCTCTCCTGGTGTGTGTGTGCAGAGGTCTCCATATCCCAGGGACAAAAACAATGAATAGGGATCACTCCAAAACACACTGAAACATTAAAGATTGTTTTTAAACTCACATATTTAAAATTAGTGACATTTACATTAAATTAATTATCTTAAACAAAAACATAATGTTTTGAAAAAAGCTTACTTTTATTTTTAAAGCATTTTAAAATTATAAATGAGTGAAAAAAATATGTTTTAATTTTTTGAACTCTTATGCTGGTAAAACATAGAAACATAGAAGATAGGAGCAGGAGTAGGCCATTCGGCCCCTCGAGCCTGCTCCGCCATTTAATGAGATCATGGATGATCATCCAAATTCAGTAGCCTGTCCCTGCCTTCTCCCCGATATCCCTTGATCCCTTCAGCCTGAATGAACAAATTATGTAGCTCATCCATTCGGTCTTTGAATGTTTGCCATTGCCTATCCACCGTCAACCCTTTGAGTGCCATTCCCCAATCAATCCTACCCAACTCGCAACTCAGACCATTGTAGTTTCCTTTATTTAAATCGAGGACCCTAGTCTCGGAGTTAAATTCCATCAGTCGCTTGTGTTCCCATTCTGCGAGCTTTTCTATGCCTTGTTGCAGTCGATTGGTATCGTCCTCACTCTTTGCCACAGATTTGGTGTTATCGACAAATTGAGGAATTTTACTTTGTATTCCAATATCCAGGTCATTTAAATATATCAAAAAAGCAGTGGCCCCGTCACTGACTACCGGGGAACACCACTGTCGACCATCCTCCAGTCTGAAAAGCAGCCATTTGATAAAACTCGCTGTTTTCTGTCATTAAGCCAATTCAATACCCAAGATGCCACTGATCCACCTAGTCCACGAACCTCGATTTGGTTAACCAGCCTTCTACGCGGTACTTTGTCAAACGCCTTCCTAAAACGCATACAGGCAACATCCATTCCAATTCCTTTCGTCCATCTTCCCCATCACTTCCTCAAAACATTCAATTCGATCAGTCAAACACGATCTGCCTTTTACAAATCCGTGTTGGCTTTCCTGAATTAGCTTAAACCTCACCGAGCGCCCGTTAATTTCTTCCTCGATTATTGTTTCTAATATTTGACCCATCCCTGATGTTAAATGGACCGGCCTGTAGTTACTTGGATTGCCCTTACACCATCTCTCGAAACACGCCGTCACATTTGGTACTTTCCAATCCTCGGCCATCTCCCCCGCGTCTCATAGAACCCTAGAAACATAGAAAGTTACAGCAGGGAAGGAGGCCATTTCACCCATTCTGTCTGCACCGGCCAACAAAGAACTATCCTGCCCAATCCCACTTCCCAGCTCTCGGTACAAGTAATTTTAAAATGTAGTTAGGGTTCCCGCCTATACCAGCCTTTCAGGCAGTAGGTTTCAGACCCCCACAGCCATCTGGGTGAAGAAATGTCCCCTCGAATCCCCTCTAAAGCTTCCACCGATTACTTTAAATCTGCGCCCCCTGGTTTCTGACCACGCTGCTGAGGGAAATAGATCCTTTCTATCCAATTTATCGAGGCACTTATAATTTTATACACTTCGATAAGGTCTCCCCTCAGCCTCCTCTGTTCCAAGGAAAACAGACCCAGCCTATCCAGTCTTTCCCCGTAGCTAAGATTCTCTCCTCCCGGCAACATCTTTGTAAATCTCCTCTGCACCCTCTCTAGTGCAATCACATCTTTCCTCTAATGTGGTGACCAGAACTGCAGGCAGTACTCTAGCCGAGGCCAAAATAGTGTTTTATACAGTTGAAGCATAACCCCCACCCCCCCCCGCTCTTATATTCTAAGCCACGGATAATAAAGTCTAGCATTTCGCATGCCTTCTTAACAACATTATCTACCCGACCTGTTACCTTCAGGGATCTGTGGACATGCTCTCCAAGGTCACTTTGTTCCACGACGCTACTCAGTGTCCTAAAATTTCAGGTCTATTCCCTTCCTCGTTAGACCTCCCCAAATGCAAGACCTCACACTGCTCCAGATTGCATTCCAATTGGCACTGCTCTGCCCACCTGACCAATTTATTGATAACTTCCTGCAGTCTACAGCTTCCTTCTTCAGTATCAACCACACGGCCGATTTGAGTATCACCTGCAAGCTTCTTAATCATTCCCCCTATATTCCAATCTAGATCATTGATATATGCCACAGTAAGCAAGGGACCCAGTACTGAGCCCTGCGGAACCCCACTGGAAACAGCATTCCAGTCACAAAAACACCCATCGACCATGACCCTCTGCTTCCTGTCTCCGAGCCAGTTTGGAATCAATCTTGACACTTTGCCTTGGATCCCATGCACTTTTAACTTTGTGACCCGTCTGCCATGTGGAACATTATCCAAAGCCTTGCTAAAGCCCATAGAAACTACATCAAACGCACTTCCCTCATCGACCCTCCTTGTGACCTCCTCCAAAAACTCGATCAAGTTTGTCAGACACGACCTTCCCTTAACAAATCCGTGCTGACTATCATTGTTTAATCCATGGCTTTCTAAATGAAGATTTATCCTGTCCTTTAGAATTCGTTCCAATAATTTCCCCACCACCGAGGTTAGGCTGACTGGCCTGTAATTACTCGGTCTATCCATATCTCCCTTTTTAAACAAGGGCACCAGATTAACAATCCTCCAGTTCTCCGGCACCACACCTGAAGTCAGAAAGTATTGAAAAATGATGGTCAATGCCTCTGCTATTTCCTCTTTTGCTTCGCTTAACAACGTGGGGTACATTTCATCCGCGCCTGGGGAATTATCCACTTTTGAAGCTGTAAACAACTTAATACTTCCTCTCTCACTATGGTTATGTCATCTAATATCTCACACTCCTCCCCCCCCCGATGGCAATGCCTGCTTCAGCCATCTCCTTTCTGAAAACAAGGTATTCATTTGGAAACCAACATACGTCTCCCGCCTCCACACACAGATTACCCGCATGATCGCTAATAGGCCCAACAATTTCTTTAGTTATCCTCTTAATATATTTATAGAACATCTCTGGGTTTTCCTTGATATTACTTGCCAAGAGTTTTTGATGCACTCTCTCTCTTAGCTTTCCAAATATCCTTTTTAATTTTACCCCTGCACTTTCTGTACTCCTTAAATTATCTGGACTATTTACCCCGCGGTATCTGTCATACGCCCCCCATTTTTTTCATTATCTTATCCTCAATGTCCTTAGACATCTAGTGGGATCTAGATTTGCAAGTCCAACCTTTTTATCTTTAATGGAACATATTTTATCTGAGCCCTCCGGAATTCTGCCTTGAATGCCTCACACTGCTCTGACACTGATTTACCTTCAAGTAGCAGTTTCCTGTCCACTATTGCTTATTCCCCTCTGAGCTTAGCACCATTTGCTTTTCCTCAAATTTCCCCAAATTTCCCCAAATTTCAAACATTCAAACCAAATCGAATTGTACGTTATCACTTTAATCAAAGTATTTTCTGTGTCTCTCTCAATAAACAAAGAGTGGTTTCTTCTAAAGTAGCTTCCTGCAATTTTTGGTTGGGGTTTGATACAGGGCTATGGGGAGAGAGCAGGGCAGTGGGATTTCTTTGGATATAACACAGGGCTATGGGGAGAAAGCGGGGCAGTGGGCTTACGTTGGGGATTGATACAGGGCTATGGGGAGAGAGCAGGGCAGTGGGATTTGTTTGGTGATTGATACAGGGCTATGGGGAGAGCGCGGGGCAGTGGGATAAGTTTGCAATTGATACAGGGCTATCGGGAGGAAGCGGGTCTTTGGGATTAGTTTGGGATTGATACAGGGCTATCGGGAGAGATCAGGACAGTGGGATTAGTTTGGGATTGATACAGGGCTATCGGGAGAGATCGGGGTAGTGTGATTAGTTTGGGATTCATACAGCGCTATGGGTAGAGAGTGCGGCTGTGGGATTAGTTTGGGGATTGATACAGGGCTATGGGGAGAGAGCAGGGCAGTGGGATTAGTTTGGGGATTGATACAGGGCTATCGGGAGAGATCGGGGCAGTGGGATTAGTTTGGGGATTGATACAGGGCTATCGGGAGAGATCGGGGCAGTGGGATTAGTTTGAAATTGATACAGGGCTATCAGGAGAGAGCAAGGCATTGGAAATAGTTTGGGAGAGATACAGGGCTATCGGGAGAGATCGGGGCAGTGTGATTCGTTTGGGATTGATACAGGACTATGGGGAGAGAACGGGGCTTTGGGATTAGTTTGGGATTGATACAGGGCTATCGGGAGAGAGCGGGGCAGTGGGATTAGTTTGGGGATTGATGCAGAGCTATGGGGAGAGACCGGGGCAGTGTGATTAGTTTGGGATTGATACAGGGCTATGGGGAGAGAGCGGGGCAGTGGGATTAGTTTAGGATTGATACAGGGCTATTGGGAGAGAGTGGGGCAGTGGGATTAGTTTGGGATTGATACAGGACTATGCAGAGAGATCGGGGCAGTGCGATTAGTTTGAGGATTGATACAGGGCTTTGGGGAGAGAGTGGGGCAGTCGGATTAGCTTGGGATTGATGCAGGACTATGGGGAGAGATCGGGGCAGTGGGATTAGTTTGGGATTGATGCAGGGCTATGGGGAGAGAGCGGGACAGTGGGATTAGTTTGAGTGATACAGGGCTATCAGGAGAGAGCGAGCCATTTGGAATAGTTTGGGATTGAAACAGGACTCTCAGGAGAGATCGGGGCAGTGTGATTAGTTTGGGATTGATACAGGACTATGGGGAGAGAGCGGGGCAATGGGATTAGTTTGGGATTGATACAGGGCTATGGGGAGAGAGCGGGGCAGTGGAATTAGTTTGGGATTGATACAGGGCTATGGGTTGAGAGCGGGGCAGTGTGATTTGTTTTGGATTGATACAGGGCTATGGGGAGAGAGCGGGGCAGTGGGATTAGTTTGGGATTGATACAGGACTATGGGGAGAGAGCGGGGCAGTGGGATTAGTTTTGGGATTGATACTGGGCTATGGGGTAATGCGGGGTAGTGGCATTAGTTTGGGAATTGGTACAGGGCTATGGGGTGAGAGCGGGGCAGTGTGATTTGTTTGGGATACAGGGGTATGGGAAGAGAGCGTGGCAGTGTGATTAGCTTGGGATTGCTACAGGGCTATCGGGAGAGATCGGGGCAGTGTGATTCGTTTGGGATTAATGCAGGGCTATGGGGAGAGAGCGTGGCAGTGGAATTAGTTTGGGATTTATACAGGGCTATGGGGAGAGAGCGGGGCAGTGGGAATATTTTGGGGATTGGTGCAGGGCTATGGGGGGAGAGTGGGGCAGTGGGATTAGTTTGGGATTGATACAGGCCTGTCGGGAGAGAGCGAGGCAGTGTGATTAGTTTGGGATAGATACAGGGCTATCGGGAGAAATTGGGGCAGTGGGATTAGTTTGAGATTGATGCAGGGCTATCGGGAGAGATTGAGGCATTGGCAATAGTTTGGGATTGATACAGGGCTATCGGGAGAGATCAGGTCAATGATATTAGTTTGGGATTGATACAGGGCTATGGGGAGAGAGCGGGGCATAGGGATTATTTTACGATTGATACGGGGCTATGGGGAGAGAGCGGGGCAGTGGGATTAGTTTGGGGATTGATGCAGGGCTATGGGGAGAGCGGTGCAGTGGGGTTAGTTTGGGATTGATACAGGGCTACCGGGAGAGAGCGGGGCAGTAGGATTAGTTTGGGATTGATGCAGGGCTATGGGGGGAGAGCGGGGCAGTGTGATTAGTTTGGGATTGATACAGGGCTATCGGGAGAGATCGGGGCAGTGGGATTGGTTGGGATTGATACAGGGCTATCGGGAGAGAGCAAGGCATTGGGAATAGTTTGGGAGAGATACAGGGCTATCGGGAGAGATCGGGGCAGTGTGATTAGTTTGGGATACAGGGCTATGGGAAGAGAGCGGGGCAGTGTGATTAGCTTTGTAAGGATATCAGCAAATAGTGATGATATTTGTCTGTGTTTGATTACTTATGCCTTTACAGCATATTTGTCTGTGTTTTTGATTACTTGTGCCTGACCAGCAGAGGTCATGTGAGAGACAAGCAGTCCAGAGGAGTTTTACTTTCAGTTTCTTTCCAGATGCATCACAGCTGTAGAAAGTCTTGAACAAGACTTTAGATTAAACAACATTCTCTTTCAGAAATGAGTCTTTATTGAACCCAAAAAGTAATCAAAACATGATGTCAGAAGTGGCTGAAAGAGAAAAAATCTGAAGTTAGCATCTTGATGGGACAGTGAAAGCAGTTGTGGCAAGTAAGCGAAATCAGCTCTCCACATATTAGCAAGCCAGAAGAGAACATCGTTCTTACCATTAGAGAATAGCTAACGAAGTGAAAAAATGGAAGGTTTACACCCACCGGCGATGCTTCAATTAAGAGGTAATGTGGCTGAAAATTGGAGGCGATTCAAACAACGTGTAGGGTTGTATTTATCAGCAATCGGAGCTGACGATAAAAGTAATAAACAGAAATCGTCCGTGTTTTTACATGTAGTGGGTGATGCAGCGCTGGAGGTGTATAATAATTTCATATTTGCTGTTGATGGAGACAAAATGAAGCTAGATAAAATAATGGAACAGTTTGAGGCCTACTGCATACCTAAACGCAACGTGACCTTTGAGAGGCACAAATTTTTCACATGTGTACAGAAAATCGGCGAGACTATTGATCAGTATGTGAATGAACTGAGAAACCGGAGCAAATCGTGTGAATTTGGGGGACTCACAGACTCACTGATAAAAGACAGACTGGTGTGTGGTATTCGAGATAATGGTCTAAGGGAAAGACTGCTGAGAGAGCAAGATCTAGACCTGGGAAAAGCCATAGCACTGTGTAGGGTTACAGAGACTGTGAAGTTGCAGGCAAAGGAGCTGTTCAGTGACAGTAGCTGCAACGTGGATGCAGTGAGAAAGAACGGATACAAACCGTTTAACAAAGTGAGCGCCAATGTGAAAAAAGAGACGTGGCCAGCAAACGAAAATGAAAGAGACAATCGGAAGTCATGAAGTCGATGCGGTACACAGCATCCACCAAGAAAGTGTCCAGCATATGGTAAAACATGCAATAGATGCAACAAAAACAACCATTATGCCCGTTGCTGTAAGAACCAAGCGCAACAAAGCAAGGTCCATACAGTAGATGAAAGCGAGATAGAGGAATTCAATGTAGATGTTGTGTCTGAAAACAAAAAAGAAAGAGACTGGATGTTGACACTAAAAGTGAATGACATACACATTCCATTTAAATTGGATACTGGAGCACAAGTTAATGTGATATCAGAGACCGATTTTAAGAGAATTAGACCCAGACCAAAGTTACATGGAATACAAGTGAAAGTGACCGGATACTCAGGTACTGATATACCAGTGAAAGGAAAATGCATTGTCAAAGTAACACACAAGGACAGAGAGCACACGCTAGCATTAATCGTGGTGCCAAAGGATGTGCAAGCCATACTAGGTTTAAAAGCCTGTGAGAGACTGAACCTGGTAAAGAGAGTCCTCGTTGTGGAAAGCGAAAGAGAGACAGTCTATGATGAACTGAATGTTGCGTACACACCGGGTCAGCTGATGTATACAGCAGACATGTTGTCCAGAGCTGTTGACCCAAGTGAGCCCGCAAACACCACAATGGATGAAAAAGTGAACGCCTACGTGGACATGATCACAAGTGCACTGCCCATAGCAGATGCAAAAATGGAGCTCATAAAGACTGAGACAAACAAAGGTGAAACAATGAGACGACTGAGGAAAAGCATCTTGGATGGATGGCCCAACATGAAGCAAGACTGCTCACCTGATATAGCAGAGTACTGGAACTGCAGGGTGGAACTATCAGTGGTCGAAGACATCATCTACAAAGGAAGTAAAATAGTTATCCCAAAGAGTCTGAGAAGAGAGATGCTAAAAAAGATCCATGGAGGACATCTGGGAATCGAAAAGTGTAAGAAAAGAGCACGAGAGGTGATGTACTGGCCACGAATCAACCAAGATGTGACAAATGAGGTGTCAAACTGCACAATATGCCTGATATATCGAGCAAGTAATCCGGTAGAACCACTAAAGCCACACCCAGCACCAGACAGACCTTACCAGAAGGTAGGCGCTGACCTATTCGTATGTCAAGGGAAGGACTATCTTGTCGTCACAGACTATTACTCCCTGTATCCAGAGGTTTGTAGACTGTACACCACCACTGCAGAAGCTGTGATAAGAAGTATGAAAGCCATATTCTCCAGACATGGCGTGGCAAGCGAGGTCTTCACAGACAACGGACCCCAGTTTAACAAGGCAAATTTCCGACACTTTGCCAAAGAGTGGGACTTTGTCCACACAACGTCAAGTCCTCACTATCCACAGTCCAATGGACTAGTGGAAAAATCGGTCCAGACAGTGAAAAGACTGATGTACAAGGCAAAAGACAATGGAACTGACTTCTGCCAAAGCATGCTTGTATACCGCACAACGCCGCTCGAGTGTGGTATGTCACCAGCCCAACTCCTGATGGGACGTCGGCTAAGGTCAAACCTACCCATCCCGGAGAACCTCCTGAAAACAAAAGAGGGGGAGAAAGTGAGGAAGTTCAAAGAGCAACAGAAAGAAAAGCAAAAGTACTACTATGACAGAGGAACACAAAACCTACCTGAAATCCACACTGGTGACCAAGTAAGGTTGAAAGACAAAACAAACACACGGACTCAGAAGGGAACTGTCCTGAGTGAAGTCCAACCAAGATCATACACCATTCAGACAGATGAGGGTGCTGTTCTGAGAAGAAATCGTCGAGATCTTCTCATGGGACCAGCCACAGCAGGTCAAGAGACTGATACTGGTGAACAACCTGATCACACAGCTGAGAACCAATCATCTGAGGCAACAACTCAGATTCAAGGACAATCAATCAGAAAATCCTCAAGACACGTGAAGCCTCCTGAGAGACTCATTGAGCAAATTTAAGGACTAATGTTAAAGAAGGAAGTAATGTTATCTTATTCTTTCTTCAAGTTCTAGTGTATTGACATATTTCATGTGAACACACAAAGCAAGGGTAAAAAAACCTTGATCATGATAATGATAATGTAAGTTCATTAAATGTTGTTAGTTAAAAGTAAAATAATTTTGTTTTAAGAAAGGGAGATGTAATGATATCAGCAAATAGTGATGATATTTGTCTGTGTTTGATTACTTATGCCTTACAGCATATTTGTCTGTGTTTTTGATTACTTGTGCCTGACCAGCAGAGGTCATGTGAGAGACAAGCAGTCCAGAGGTGTTTTACTTTAAGTTTCTTTCCAGATGCATCACAGCATAGTGTGTTCTGTAAAAAGCTGTAGAAAGTCTTGAACAAGACTTTAGATTAAACAACATTCTCTTTCAGAAATGAGTCTTTATTGAACCCAAAAAGAAATCAAAACAAGCTTGGGATTGATACAGGGCTATGGGGAGAGATCGGGGCGGTGGGATTAGTTTGTGATTGATACAGGGCTATCGGGAGAAAGAGGGCATTTGGGTTTAGTTTGGGATTGATACAGGGCTATCACGAGAGAGCGGGACAGTGGGATTAATTTGGGATAGATACAGGGCTATCGGGAGTGAGCGGGGCAGTGGCATTATTTTGTGAATTGATACAGGGCTATCGGGAGAGAGCGAGGCATTGGGAATAGTTTGGGGATTGATATAGGGCTTTGGGTTGAGAGCGGGGCAATGGGATTAGTTTGGGGATTAATACAGGGCTATGGGGAGAGAGCGGGGCAGTGTGATTAGTTTGGGATTGGTACAGGGTTATGGGGAGACACGGGGGCATTGGGATTAGTTTGGGATTGATGCAGGACTCTGGGGAGAGCGAGGCAGTGGGATTAGTTTGGGATTGATGCAGGACTATGGGAAGAGAGCAGGGCAGTGGGATTAATTTGGGATTGATACAGGACTATGGGGAGAGAGCGAGGCAGTGGGAGTAGTTTGGGATTGATACAGGGCTATGGGGAGAGAGTGGGGCAGTGGGATTAGTTTCAGATTGATTCAGGGCTATCGGGAGAGAGCGAGGCATTGGGAATAGTTTGGGGATTGATACAGGGCTATGGGGAGAGAGCGGGGCAGTGTGATTAGTTTGGGATTGATACAGGGCTATGGGGAGACACGGGGCAGTGGGATTAGTTTCGGATTGATGCAGGACTATGGGGAGAGCGAGGCAGTGGTATTAGTTTGGGATTGATGCAGGACTATGGGAAGAGAGCAGGGCAGTGGGATTAGTTTGGAATTGATGCAGGGCTATGGGGGAGAGAGGGGCAGTGGGATTAATTTGGGATTGATACAGGGCTATGGGGAGAGAGCGGTGCAGTAAGATTAGTTTGGGATTGATACAGGGCAATCAGGATAGATCGGGGCATTGGGATTATGTTTGAGATTGATACAGGACTATCGGGAGTGAGCGAGGCATTGAGAATAGTTTGGGATTGATACAGGGCTATCGGGAGAGATTGGGGCAGTGTGATTAGTTTGGGATTGATACAGGGCTATGGGGAGAGATCGGGGCAGTGTGATTAGTTTTGGATTGATACAGGGCTATGGGGAGAGATCGGGGCGGTGGGATTAGTTTGAGATTGATACAGGGCTATCGGGAGAAAGCGGGCATTTGGGTTTAGTTTGGGATTGATGCAGGGCTATCACGAGAGAGCGGGACAGTGGGATTAATTTGGGATAGATACAGGGCTATCGGGAGTGAGCGGGGCAGTGGCATTAGTTTGTGAATTGATACAGGTCTATCTGGAGAGAGCGAGGCATTGGGAATAGTTTGGGGATTGATACAGGGCTTTGGGGTGAGAGCGGGGCAATGGGATTAGTTTGGGGCTTAATACAGGGCTATGGGGAGAGAGCGGGGCAGTGTGATTAGTTTGGGATTGATACAGGGTTATGGGGAGGCACGGGGGCTTTGGGATTAGTTTGGGATTGATGCAGGACTCTGGGGAGAGCGAGGCAGTGGGATTAGTTTGGGATTGATGCAGGAATATGGGAAGAGAGCAGGGCAGTGTGATTAGCTTGGGATTGATACAGGGCTATGGGCAGAGAGCGGGGAAGGGGGTTTGTTTGGGATTGATACAGGGCTATAAGGAGAGAGCGGGGTAGTGGGATTAGTTTGGGATTGATACAGGGCAATGGGGAGAAAGCGGGTCAGTGGGATTAGTTTGGGGATTGATACAGGGCTATGGGGAGAGAGCAGGGCAGTGGAAATAGTTTGTGATTGATACAGAGCTATGGGGAGAAAGCGGGGCAGTGGGATTAGTTTGGGGATTGATACAGGGTTATGGGGAGAGAGCCTGGCAGTGGGATTAGTTTGGGGATTGATACAGGGCTATGGGGAGAGAGTGGGGCAGTGGAATTAGGTTGTGGACTGATACAGGGTTATGGGGAGAGGGTGGGGCAGTGGGATTAGGTTGGGGATTGATACAGGGCTAACGGGAGAGACGGGGCAGTGGGATTAGTTTGGGATTGATGCAAGGCTATGGGGTTTTGTTTATTCCACATGTCCTGTGCTTGAAGTCTCTGACATTGGCCAGACATTGTTTCAGCATTTCATTGTCTTGGTCTGTTTACTATGAACACCTTTACCTGTTTCTGATCAACACAGGATGCAACAGATCAGAAAAACCTCCATTCAACAATGCCTCTGCAAAGACATCATACTGTTCCACAATGCAGGAATGTCGCAAACAGTCTTTGACCCCATAAGCTGAGATCAACTTTAAACATTCAAATCTTTCAGGTAAAGAAACTTCTAGATTCCGAGCCACAAATTGAATCGTTTAAGACAGAAAGAATGTCACAGAAATGTGATTTATTGCTGTTATTTTACAACTTACAAATATACACACAATTTGTGTCACTGAATTATAAACAAAAAGCAGGCAAAGCTGTGACTTAACAGAAATAAACACTTGTCTTTCTTCCTGGACAGCAAAACCAGTCAGACTGACTTGCAAATGTTTACTGATATGTTGACGTAAAGATTTATAATTTACCAATTTCGCTTCTAATGTTTTTCTCTCAAACATTCTCCACAATATTAATCCCTGCTCTTGTCACAAGGAGTGTTGAATTATTTTAGGTACCTCGCAATTAAAAGCAGGAAACAAACGTCATTATACTCACAAATTTTAATCTCCTATTTCAAACATTCAAACCAAATCGAATTGTACGTTATCACTTTAATCAAAGTATTTTCTGTGTCTCTCTCAATAAACAAAGAGTGGTTTCTTCTAAAGTAGTTTCCTGCAATTTTTATACATCGTTACATAACTCTTGCTTCAATTAACACTCCACTAAATGTTTAAGAGGAAATCAATATTTACGTTATTCCTGCGACTTGTTAGGACTATCGAACGACAGACATTATAAAATGGTTTGTGTTTTTCCCCTTTCGTGGTTCTCTTCCTAAATGTCTTAATCGTGTATTTTTTAAAAATCATTAAAAAGTAATATGTAACTCCAACAAATCCTTCCCGACCTTCCCCCTCCTCAACACCATGGTTGCGTGTTTGTGTAAAGCTGCTCACTTCAGTCAATCACTCAAAATCAAATCTTGAGATATTTCAATTTTAAAACATTTTAACCATTTCAGAGCTCTTTAAAAGCATTTGGACTTCAAGACCTGGTTGAAATTGTTTAGGTGAGGGGAAGATTGGCTTCTGCTTCAGCCTCTTCCAAAATCATGTTCGAAACTTAGGGGGAAAAAGTGTTTTTTACACACATTTTTGGTGAAAATTTCATTAAAAATCTTTCAATTCTTTCAAGTCTCACTGCAGCTTTGACAGAAGAAGTTGCTCCAAGTTTCTCCTTCCCCCTTCAATGCTGTCGTCAAACATCCGACAAAATGAAGTCTAATTCCAAACGGAGCTCCAATCAGAAAGTGAATAAAGTGGTTAATCTTCCTAAGAAGGCGGCGAGGTTATCTATCCACAGCCTTGGCGATGAGTTGGGATCAGTTTTTGGAGATGTTGTTTCCTCCTTTTCTGTTGGCGTTCCCTCCGTCTCTCAGACTCTGAGGTACAAACAGAGGGACAAACTATTTCCCTTTCTCGCAACATGATTTAAATAACCCAGGCTGATTTCCCTCTCTCTCTAACCGAGGGGTCACTGGACAGTGATCAGGAGCAGGAACCCTGGCTGATTTCCCCTCTCTCTAACCCAGGGGTCACTGGGCAGTGATCAGGAGCAGGAACCCTGGCTGATTTCCCCTCTCTCTAACCCAGGGGTCACTGGGCACTGATCAGGAGCAGGAACCCTGGCTGATTTCCCCTCTCTGTCCAACCCAGTGGTCACTGGGCAGTGATCAGGAGCAGGAACCCTGGCTGATTTCCCTCTCTCTCTCTAACCCAGGGGTCACTGGGCAGTGATCAGGAGCAGGAACCCTGGCTGATTTCCCCTCTCTCTCTAACCCAGGGGTCGCTGGGCAGTGATCAGGAGCAGGAACCCTGGCTGATTTCCTCTCTCTCTAACCCAGGGGTCACTGGGCAGCGATCAGGAGCAGGAACCCTGGCTGATTTCCCCTCTCTCTAACCCAGGGGTCAATGGGCAGTGATCAGGAGCAGGAACCCTGGCTGATTTCCCCTCTCGAAGGGGAGAGAGCGGGGCAGTGGAATTAGTTTGGGATTGATACAGGGCTATTGGGAGAGAGCGAGGCATTGGGAAAAGCTTGGGATTGATGCAGGGCTATGGGGAAAGAGCGGGGCAATGGGATTAGTTTTGGATTGATACAGGGCTTTGGGGAGAGAGCGTGGCAGTGGATTTAGTTTGAGATTCATACAGGGCTATCGGGAGAGAGCGAGGCATTGGGAAAAGTTTGGGATTGATGCAGGGCTATGGGGGAGAGCGAGGCAGTGGGATTAGGTTGGCGATTGATACAGGGCTATGGGGAGAGAGCAGGGCAGTGGAAATAGTTTGTGATTGATACCGGGCTATGGGGAGAGAGCGCGGCAGTGGGATTAGGTTGGGGACTGATACAGGGCTATGGGGAGAGAGTGAGGCAGTGGGATTAGGTTGGCGATTGATAAAGGGCTAACAGGAGAGAGCAGGGCAGTGGGATTAGTTTGGGGACTGATACAGGGCTACAGGGAGAGAGCGGGGCAGTGGGATTAGTTTGTGATTGATACAGGGCTATGGGGAGAGAGCGCGTCAGTGGGATTAGGTTGGGGACTGATACAGGGTTATGGGGAGAGAGCGAGGCAGTGGGATTAGGTTGGCGATTGATAAAGGGCTAACAGGAGAGAGCAGGGCAGTGGGATTAGTTTGGGACTGAGACAGAGGGTTGTCAAGTAGCTGTTCCCAGTCCACTTTGGACAGATCCTGCCTTATCATATTAAAAGCAGCCTGTTGTTTGCTAAATTTCCCCACTAAACTCATTGTTAATCTGCTTTATCACAACGTGCCTGGACCTCCTGGTATATTTCAATACTGAACCTCGGTAGATTAAATAAAAGTGTTACCGTGATTTGATTTAAATGCAGAGGAGGGATTCACATGCGGTTGAATGTTGGTCTGCAGACATCTGGGTTCACCTTAGAAAAATGTAGCAATTAAAAGACAATTAAAGTCTGTTCTGGGCATTCTTACTGAGATTTGAATGAATTTTAGGCCGTGAGACTCACTGTCTTATACAGAGGAGTGAAGGATTACATCAAGCAAAGATAATGGCCCTGAAATCATGGTCTCCATAACGACGACTTAGGCCTTGGTACAGGCCCCGCAAGTTCCGTGTTTCCGTCTGCGCTGTGTATGCGCTGAATCCCCGGACTTCCAATCTGTCAAGGTTTGCTACAGAATCGATAGAGTAAAGCTCTCTTTAAACCAGCCCATCGAAAACTCACAGGGTAGGAAAAACACGGGTTAGATACAGAGTGAAGCTCCCTCTACACTGTCCCATCAAACACTCCCAAGGCAGGTACAGCACGGGTTAGATACAGAGTAAAGCTCCCTCTACACTGTCCCATCAAACACACCCAAGGCAGATACAGCACGGGTTAGATACAGAGTAAAGCTCCCTCTACACTTTCCCATCAAATAATCCCAGGGCAGATACAGCACGGGTTAGATACAGAGTAAAGCTCCCCCTATACTGTCCCATCAAACAATCCCAGGGCAGGTACAGCACGGGGTTAGATACAGAGTAAAGCTCCCTCTACACTGTTCCATCAAACACTCCCAGGGCAGGTACCGCACGGGTTAGATACAGAGTAAAGCTCCCTCGACACTGTCCCATCAAACACTCCCAGGGCAGGTACAGCACGCGTTAGATATAGAGTAAAGCTCCCTCTACACTGTCCCATCAAACACTCCCAAGGCAGATACAGCACGGGTTAGATACAGAGTAAAGCTCCCTCTACACTGTCCCATCAAATAATCCCAGGGCAGATACAGCACGGGTTAGATACAGAGTAAAGCTCCCTCTACACTGTCCCCATCAAACACTCCCAGGGCAGGTACAGCACGGGGTTAGATGCAGAGTAAAGCTCCCTCTACACTATCCCATCAAACACTCCCAGGGCAGGTACAGCACGGGTTAGATACAGAGTAAAGCTCCCTCTACACTGTCCCATCAAACACTCCCAAGGCAGGTACCGCACGGGTTAGATACAGAGTAAAGCTCCCTCGACACTGTCCCATCAAACACTCCCAGGGCAGGTACAGCACGCGTTAGATACAGAGTAAAGCTCCCTCTACACTGTCCCATCAAACACTCCCAGGGCAGGTACAGCATGGGTTAGATACAGAGTAAAGCTCCCTCTACACTGTCCCATCAAACACTCCCAAGGCAGATACAGCACGGGTTAGATACAGAGTAAAGCTCCCTCTACACTGTCCCATCAAACAATCCCAGGGCAGGTACAGCACGGGGTTAGATACAGAGTATAGCTCCCTCTACACTGTTCCATCAAACACTCCCAGGGCAGGTACCGCACGGGTTAGATACAGAGTAAAGCTCCCTCGACACTGTCCCATCAAACACTCCCAGGGCAGGTACAGCACGCGTTAGATACAGAGTAAAGCTCCCTCTACACTGTCCCATCAAACACTCCCAGGGCAGGTACAGCATGGGGTTAGATACAGAGTAAAGCTCCCTCTACACTGTCCCATCAAACACTCCCAGGGCAGGTACAGCATGGGTTAGATACAGAGTAAAGCTCCCTCTACACTGTCCCATCAAACACTCCCAAGGCAGATACAGCACGGGTTAGATACAGAGTAAAGCTCCCTCTACACTGTCCCATCAAATAATCCCAGGGCAGATACAGCACGGGTTAGATACAGAGTAAAGCTCCCTCTACACTGTCCCCATCAAACACTCCCAGGGCAGGTACAGCACGGGGTTAGATACAGAGTAAAGCTCCCTCTACACTGTCCCATCAAACACTCCCAGGGCAGGTACAGCACGGGGTTAGATACAGAGTAAAGCTCCCTCTGCACTGTCCCACCAAACACTCCCAGGGCAGGTACAGCACGGGGTTAGATACAGAGTAAAGCTCCCTCTACACTGTCCCATCAAACACTCCCAGGGCAGGTACAGGGCAGCCAGGGTATCCCTGTATCATCCAGAGTCGGCCAATCGGCCCCTCGAGCCTGCTCCGCCATTCAATAAGATCATGGCTGATCTGATCCTAACCGCCAATCCACTATCACAGAACCATCTCCTCAAACGCTCTGGTGGCTTCAAATTCTCCATTTCGCTTTTCACAATTTTCAGCAGATCTTCACCACCCTGGTACCATCTTATGTTCATTGATAAATAGACATTCTTATTATGAACACAGCTAGCTTTTGCTAGTTACTTTATTGAGCACATGTGGACTAGGTACAGTACCTGTAGAAGCTTCCATCTTGACTGCTGCCTTGTGGGTAGCCTAGTGCCTCATGGGTAATGTAGTCTTAATATATATACAGCTGGGTAGTGTAGTCTTATACATATAGCTATATACAGCTCTACACAGCTCTACAGCTCCACCTAGTGTCCACTATAGAATGACATGCTATTGATCATTACAATAATTCGAAAAGGATTAAGAGTGTTCTAGAAACAAGCCTGAAGGCTTTGCGTCTTAATGCAAGGAGCGTTCTTAATAAGGTGGATGATTTAGCTGCACAAATAGATGTAAACGGATATGATGTAATTGGAATTACGGAGACATGGCTCCAGGGTTACACAGGCTGGAAATGCAACATCTAGGGGTATTCAATATTCAGGAAGGATAGGCAAAAATCAAAAGTAGGTGGGGTAGCATTGCTGGTTAAAGAGCAGTATAGCACAATAGTAAGGAAGGATGTTAGCTCTGATGATGTGGAATTTGTATGGGTAGAGCTGAGAAGCACCAAGGGGCAGAAAACGCTAGTGCGAGATGCATACAGACTAGGTACAGTAATGCTGAGTTTGGGGATGGTATTAAATGGGAAATTAGAGATCCGTACAATAAGGGCAAAGCAGTTATCATGGGTGACTTTAATGTACATATAGATTGGGCTAACCAAATAAGTAACAATACTGTGGAGGAGGAATTTCTGGAGCATTGATGGCTCCCGGGACCAATATGTCGAGGAACCAACTCGAGATCAGGCCATCTTAGACTGGATTTTATGTAATGAGAAAGGATTAATTAGCAATGGTTTTTGTGCGAAGCCCCTTGGGTCGGAGAGAACATAACATGAAAGAATTCTTCATTAAGATGGAGAGTGAAGTAGTTGAATCAGAGACTAGGGTCCTGAATTTAAATAAAGGAATGTACGATGGTATGAGGTGCAAGTTGGCTAGGATGGATTGGGGAACATTATGTAAAGGGTTGACGGTCGATTGGCAATGGCAATCATTTAAAGATCGCATGGATAAACTACAGAATTTGTTCATCCCTGTTTGGCATGAAAATAGAACAAAAATGTGACTCAACCGTGCCTAACAAGGGAAATTAGGGATAGCATAACATCCAAGTAGAGGACATATAAATTGGACAGAAAAGCAGCAGAATCGAGGATTGGGAAGAGTTAGGGATTCAGCAAAGGAGGACAATGGGATTAATTAAGAGGGGGGAAATGAAATATGAGACTAAGCTTGCAGGGAACAGAAAAACTGACTGTAAAAGCTTCTATATACATGTGGAGGGTAAAAGATTGGTGAAGTCAAGCGTAGGTCCCTTGCAGTCAGAATCAGGAGACTTTATAAAGGGGAACAAAGAAATGGCAGGCCAATTAAATACATACTTTGGATCTGTCTTCACAAAGGAGGACACAAATAACCTTCCAGAGATTTCGGGGAACATCGGGTCTAATTAGAGGGAGGAATTGAATGAAATCGTTATTTGTAGGGAAATGGTGTTAGGGAAATTCACGGGATTGAAGGCCGATAAATCCCCAGGGCCTGATAATCTACATCCTAGGGTTCTTAAGGAATTGGCCCAGAAATGGTAGATGCATTGCTGGTCATCTTCCAGAATTCGATAGACTCTAGAATAGTACCCATGGATTGGAGGGTAGCTAATGTTACCCCACTATTCAAAAAAGGTGGTCAAGAGAAAAGGGGCAATTATAGACTGGTAAGCCTCACATTGGTATTGGGGAAAATGCTAGAGCCATTATAAAAGATGTAATAGCAGAGCACTTGGAAAACAGTGACAAGATCGGACAAAGTCAACATGGATTTACAAAAGGTAAAGCATGCTTGACTAATCTACTGGAATTTTTTGATGATGTAACTGGTAGAATAGATAAGGGGGAACCAGTGGATGTGGTGTATTTGGACTTTCAGAAGGCTTTCGATAAGATCCCGCATAAGGGATTGGCCTGTAAAGTTAAAGCACATGGGATTGGGGGTAAGGTACTGACTTGGATAGATTACTGGTTGGCAGATAGGAAGCAAATAATTGGAATAAAAGTGTCTTTTTCCGAGTGGCAGGCAGTGACTAGTGGGGTACCGCAGGGATCAGTGCTAGGACCCCAGATATTCACAATATATATTATTGATCTAGACGAGGGAACTAGATGTAATATCTCCAAATGTGCAGATGACACACAGCTGGGTGGGTGTGTGTGTGGTGAGGAGGATGCCGAGAAACTCCATTATGATTTGGACAGGTGGGGCGGCTGGGCAGATGCAATATAATGTGGATAAATGCGAGGTTATCCACTTTGTTGGCAAAAACAGGAAGACAGATTAATATCTGAATGGCAATAGATTGCGAAAAGGAGAAGTGCAACGAGACCTGGGCGCCCTTGTGCACCAGTTGCTGACGGTAAGCATGCAGGTGCAGCAGGCGGTTAAGAAGGCAAATGGTATGTTGGCCTTCGTAGCGAGAGGGTTCGAGTACAGGAGCAAGGATGTCTTGTTGCAGTTGTACAGGGCCTTGGTGAGACCACAACTTGAGTATTGTGTGCAGTTTTGGTCACCTTATCCGGGGAAGGATGTTCTTGCCATGGGGTGGGTGCAGCGAAGATTCACCAGACGGATACCTGGGATGGCAGGAATTAGGTACGAAGAGAGATTGAGTCGATTAGGCTTATATTCGCTGGAGTTCAGAAGAATGAGAGGGGATCTTATTGAAACCTACAACATTCTAACAGGACTAGACACACTACATGAAGGAAGGATGTTCACGATGGAGGGGGAGTCCAACACCAGGGGTCACACACTAAGGATAAGGGGTAAGCCATTTACGACTGAGATGAGGAGGAATTTCTTCACCCAGAGAGCGGTGAACCTGTGGAACTCTCCAACAAGCAGGCAGTAGAGGCCAATTCATTAAATATATTCAAGAAGGAGTTAGATATATTTCTTAAGGCTAAAGGGATCAAGGGATATGGGGAGAAGGCAGGGACAGGGTACTGAATTTGGATGATCAGCCATGATCTCATTAAATGGCGGATTGGGCTCGAGGGGCCGAATGGCCTACTCCTGCTCCTAACTTCTTTGTTTCGATGTTTCTAATACCCTTTGCTTCCTGGCCCAGAGCCAATTATGGATCCAATTTGACACTCTCTATTTACATTTTTGATGAACCTGCAATGTGGGACCTCGACAAAAGCCTTGCTTAAATCCATGTAGATTACATCAAACGCACTGCCCTCATCGACCTTCCATGTTACCTCATGAAAGAATTCAACCAAGTAAGTCAGACACGGCCTTCCCTTCACAACACCATGCTGACTGTTCTTGATTACCTACATGTGTACAGGTCAAACCAATTTTAAAATGCTCATGAACTTTAACAGTATTTGTTGTATCCATGTGTTAATGGAGACACGGAATGCAGGAGTTGGTTTAACAGGTGTTTACTGGACAAAGTCTGGAGGTGAACTAACAGATACAAGACACTTTACAGGCTTATATACCCGAGTGGCCACTACCGGTATTACAGTACACAGGGGCTCTTAAAGGCACATACACCACAGTATTTAATACGTTATCAGTTCTGTATTGTCCTGTAAAAATAATTCAAAAAAACAACCATTTCATTTATATAAATTATCAAGGACAGGGGCCATTGGCGAGCGGGGTACGAAGCGGAACATTTGCCCATATATTTCATGGAAAGTGGAGGACTGGGTTCCAGGAAATAGGAGACTGGGGAAGTACAGTCTAGTGGTGGTGAAGGCGGCAGAGAGGATCTGATGGCTGAGGCACAGATCTCAGTTGAACAGCATGCTGAGGTTCTGTACAGTCAGATTAAAACTGAGCCAGCAGCCATGGGACAGAAGGGAGTCCGGGGCTGATTATGGAGAGTTCCTCCAGACCCAGAAAATGATGGGATGGGATGAGTCCATGCCTTTGTCAATGGGAGGAAATTCTGGATCGTCTGCGATTGAACGTTACTCGCAGTCTGGGAGCACAGCCGTGGCGCAGTGGTAATGGGGCAGGCAAAACAACAACCACCTACATTTATGTAGGGCCTTTAATGGAGCTAAACGGTGTCATAGACAATCCACTGGGAGTTGATCGTGTCCACACATCATGTCACCGTGTGGCAGTGTACAGATTCGAAAGAGCAGGGACTGAGGGTATATCCTCATGAAATTCCACAGAAGATCAGGTGAGTGCTGGAGGATGAGCAATTGTTGGAGGTACATTGAACAGTATGGCGATTCTACAATCCCAATATCCACCTCCTCTTGGTAAACTCCGCCACATTACCAGCTTATCCAGACCCGCAATCTCCCCGACCATTGCTCCTCCATCTCTTAGCAGTCGTACTCCCATTGTGGCTAATTTTCTACTGTGTATATACTTCATAGAATGGTTTGTCAGTGCCATTTATGTTGCTCATTCCTCCCCTGTTGTATCTTAAAGGTTATAACCTCCCTTTAATCCACCCATGAAAAGAAAGTTTCCATTGCAGAACCCATCAATGCCAAGTGTTGGCCTTTCCTATGCTCTCTCACGTGTTTCACAATTATACATTTAATATATATCACAGAATCATAGAATGATTCCACACAGAGCAAGTTATTATCTTAATGGCAAGAAACTGGAAAGTACTGAAGTACAAAGGGATCTGGGGGTCCTGGTGCACGAAACTCAAAAGTTTAGTATACAGGTGCAGCAAGTGATTAAGAAGGCCAATGGAATGTTGGCTTTCATTGCTAGGGGGATAGAATATAAAAACAGGGAGGTATTGCTTCAGTTGTACAAGGTCTTGGTGAGACCGCACCTGGAATAATGCGTACAGTTTTGGTGTCCATGCTTAAGAAAGGACATACTTGATCTCGAGTCAGTACAAAGAAGGTTCACTCGGTTAATCCCGGGGATGAGGGGATGGACATATGAGGAGAGGTTGAGTAGATTGGGACTCTACTCATTGGAGTTCAGAAGAATGAGAGGCGATCTTATTGAAACATATAAGATTGTGAAGGGGTTGGATCGGGTGGATGCGGGGAGGATGTTCCCGATGAAGGGTGAAACTAGAACTAGGGGGCATAGTCTTAGAATAAGGGGCTGCTCTTTCAAAACTGAGATGAGGAGGAACTACTTCACTCAGAGGGTGGTAGGTCCATGGAAGATGCTGCCCCAAAAAGCTGTAGAATCTACATCATTACATAAATTTAAAACAGAAATAGACAGTTTCCTAGAAGTAAAGGGAATTAAGGGTTACAGGGAGCGGGCAGGAATTTGGACATGAGTCTAGGTTCGGATCGGTCATGGCCCTATGGGTAGCGGAGCAGGCCCAGGGGCCGTGTAGCCTGATCCTGCTCCTATTTCGTGTGTCTAATTCTGTTAGATTCAGGCGATGGTTCTGTGATAGTAGATTGGCGGTTAGGATCAGATCAGCCATGATCTTATTGAATGGCGGAGCAGGCTCGAGGGGCCGATTGGCCCACTCCTGCTCCTATTTCTTATGTTCTTAGAAGGTGCTAATTCGGCTCATCCTGTCTATGCCTTAAGCACAAGTCTATATTAATTCACCTAATAAATAGCTACTGTATAAAGACAACTCTTTACTTTGTTAATCTATGTCTTTCCACAGTTCCAGTGCCAAGTTACAGTCTGCAGCTAACATCATTACCCTGTTCCCTTTCATCCATCCAAGAATCTACTCACATCTTGTGTTTGTACCTAAAAAGGATATTAATGGATTTTAAATCAGATGTGAGTTTCATCATTTGTAATCTGTGCTACTTCAATATTATTTACCTCAATAAAGAATCTAATAAATAGGTCAACTCCTTGCTGCTCGAGTTCACATGATTAAGAGGGCAATAGAGTGAGGAAGCTCAATGTCCTTTCGAGGTTCCATGTAATAATGAGCACCGTTTATTTTCTAAACAGATCGATAATCCAGTCAGCTTGTTAATGTCGGTACTGTTCTCATAGTTCTGTGGATGTGGCTGACGCCGATCCCTAGTTTCCTGGGAATGGGCTGTTGACCATTGGCCTTGGACCATTGCCGTTCCTGTACGGATGGTGCTCAAAGGATCCCGCAAGGTCGGGAATTCATAATCATAATCATAATCATCTTTATTGTCATTGTTAGTGCACAAGTGCAGTACAACAAAATGTAGGCTTGCGGCTCCCGAGAGTGTACATTTAGGTTAAGACATTTAAACATTCAACATTCATTTGGCTTGTAATACATTAACATAAACATAACCATAATAAAGTGCATTGACAGAGGTGCAGGCTTTAGAGTTTATTTGTGGAGTTCAGTAGGATGACAGCCCTGGGAAAGAAGCTGTTCCTAAATCTGGTCGTTCGGGTGCGAATGCATCTGTAGCGTCTCCCAGACGGCAGGCGGGCGAACAGACTGAGGCTGGGGTGGGTAGGGTCTTTGATGATGGTCCGTGACCTCCGTAGACAGCGTTTCTGGTATATGTGCTCGGTAGCCGGGTGCCGGTAATGCGTTGGGCAGTTTTGACTACCCGCTGCAGGGCTTTCCAGTCATAGGAGCTACAGCTGCCATACCATACTGTGATACAGTTCGTCAGGATGCTCTCTATTGTGCAGCGGTAACAGTTAGAGAGGATCAGGGGTGGCAGGTTACATCCCTTCAGCCTCCTTAGGAAATATAGGCGCTGCTGGGCCTTCTTCACCAGAGAGGAGGTATTGAGGGACCAGGAGAGGTCTTCCGTGATGTGGACTCCGAGGAACTTAAAGCTGTCCACCCTTTCCACCACAGCCCCATGGATGTGGATGGGGGTGTGACTTCCGCCTTTAGACTTCCTGAAGTCCACAATGATTTCTTTGGTTTTCTTGATGTTAAGGGCCAGGTTGTTATCGGCGCACCACTTCACGAGATGCTGGACCTCCTCTCTGTAGGCTGACTCATCGTTGTTGGTGCATCAGTGAGGGTGACGGGACGACCGTGCGTATGTTCAGGTCAGGACGGTTGGTGAGTTGGAGATAAATGTGCGACCACGACATTGCTGCTCTTGTCGTTCTCGGTGAAGTGGGGGGCAGGGGTTGGAGCCGCGGGCCAATAACTTTGGTCCAGTTACTGCAGAACTTCCTGTAGACCGGAGTTACAGCAGTCACAGGTCACATGTGCAGCAGGCGATGCAGCAAACAGGCCGACACTCACCCCTGGAACTAATGAAATATTCGACAATTCCAGCGGTTTAGTTTATTGAAATAAGTTGCATAAAACACGACAAGTTTAGACACGCTTGACCTTAATTTGTTTGTTTAAAGGACTGTAACAAATTCCACTCCCACAGCACATTAGCTGCATCCCGGGAGATTCCCTTTTTGGTACAAATAACGGCGGCTCTGGGTGAATATTGTCCGTGTCACTGCCACAAATGGGACTGCCCACTTGTCATTGCTCCCTGCTCCCAGAAAATGGAAATACCAGCCATCCTGCAGATAGTCTTCAGCTACTATCACGTCCTTGCGTTCTTTGGACTTCCTGGTGAGATTTCAAACCAGATGTGTTGTTTTCTGTTTGACTGCCGGGTTGTTCTTTTTGTCTGCCTGATATTGTAACGTGGGTTCTTTTCTCCTCTGGTGCAGTTCATGATTCCTTTTATTATTCTAATAAGGAGAGTGGCTCCATTGATCATATTTATGGTTTATGATGTCCTTTTTGCATCTAGATTATGTTCTGAGCTCCGAGGGAATCATTTTATTCTGAATATATTCCTCCTGATTCAGGACCCCGCAGAATTCAAGGTGGTAGCTCCGATTGCTGATCTGTTCGATGATCGCTATTCTTGGGCACTACAACAGGGCAGTAAAGTTGTGAATGTAGAATATATACTGAAGCTATAGGGTCCTCAATGCTCACTGTATTGTCATTGTTAGTGCACGAGTGCAGTACAACGAAATGTAGGCTTGCGGCTCCCGAGAGTGTACATTTAGATTAAGACATTTAAACATTCAACATACATTTGGCTTGTAATACATTAACATCAACATAACCATAATAAAGTACATTGACAGCTGTGCAGGCTTTAGAGGTTATTTGTGGAGTTCAGTAGGATGACAGCCCTGGGAAAGAAGCTGTTCCTAAATCTGGTCGTTCGGTTGCGAATGCATCTGTAGCGTCTCCCAGATGGCAGGAGGGCGAACAGACTGTGGCTGGGGTGGGTAGGGTCTTTGACGATGGTCCGTGACCTCCGTAGATGGCGTTTACGTGGGCGAGGTACCGGACAGTGAGTGGTACGCTTGTGGAGTTAACTCCTTCAACAGAAGAAAGGAGAAATCTGAACGCCAAATAATAGACTGTTGCTTCCCAGTGACACTTCAGCAGGATTGTTGTGCTGATTCAAACTCTCCCAGCTTCACCATGTCATCATGGACCGACAATGAGGTACAAATCCGCCATGACCCAATTGAATTGTGGAACAGCCGCGAGGGGCTGAGAAGCTACTCCTGCCCCTATTTTCCTAACCAATCCCTCCTTATGAGTTGCCATGGCTTTGTTTGTCTCACAGGATCAGTTAACTGAAACAATGAATGGTCGCTCACTGCACAGAGTGATTGCCCCCTTAAATGGTCCAAATCATGTTTGTTGCTGTAGAGACCCAAGATTCTATCAACAAATGGTTGATGATAGGCCTCTCCTCCTCACTTGATCCATCCACATGATTGGCCATCTCTCACTCCCATCCCCAGGCTTCTTCCCTCGGCCTTTTTACTGACCGTCCCCTCTTGAATAGTGAAATATTTCCCATCAGCCTCCACTCCTGACTGACGGAGCATTTAGTCGCCCCCTCTGAGAGCGGTACCTCAGTCTTTGCTGGGCTGGGACTTCCTCGCACACAGAGTGTTGTTGGCCACCAAGAGACAGGCTGGACTCAGTCATTCAGTGAGATCAGTCAACGTGCCAAGAGTTAAAAGTCTCTTTGGTTTGAAGGCTAGTACCAGTTTGGCCAGGGAAGCAGACTGCCGTGAGCTTTCAATACGTGAACTTCCAAAAGTGCTTCGAGTTGATAAAGGCAGCGCATTGCTCAAGGTTTTTATATGTGTATGATTGGAGGAAATTTACCTAAGCTTTGTTAAATTATGCTGTCAGTTCAAATATGTGTGGATGAGGGTAACGCAGTGGATGTGGTATACATGGATTTCAGTAAGGCCTTCGATAAAGTCCCGCACAGGAGACTGGTCAAGAAGGTAAGAGCCCATGGAATCCAGGGTGCCTTGGCACATTGCCTTCTGCCACTAAGCCAGTTTTGTATCCAGAGGGTGATGGTCGAAGGTTGTTTTTGTGACTGGAAGCCTGTGGCCAGTGGGGTAACACAGGGATCGGTGCTGGGTCCCTTGCTGTTTGTGATCTACATTAATGACTTGGATATGGATGTAAAAGGTATGATCAGTAAGTTCGCGGATGATACAAAAATTGGTAGGGTGGTAAATAGCGAGGAGGGTAGTCTCAGTCTGCAGGACGATATAGATGGGTTGCTCAGATGAGCGGAACAGTAACAAATGGAATTTAACCCGGAAAAGTGCGAGGTGATGGACTTTGGGGGGACTAAAAAGGCAAGGGAATACACAATGAATGGTAAGACCCTAGGCAAGACGGAGGGTCAGAGGGATCTGGGTGTACAAGTACACAGATCCCTGAAGGCGGCGGAACAGGTGGATAAGGTGGTAAAAAAGGCATATGGGATACTTGCCTTCATTAGCCGAGGCATAGAATATAAGAGCAAGGAGGTTATGATGGAGCTGTATAAAACACTGGTTAGGCCACAGCTGGAATACTGTGTGCAGTTCTGGTCACCACACTACAGGAAGGATGTCATAGCTTTGGAGAGGGTGCAGAGGCGGTTCACCAGGATGTTACCAGGGCTGGAGCGCTTCTGCTATGAAGAGAGACTGGGCAGATTGGGTTTGTTTTCCTTGGAGCAGAGGAGGCTGAGGGGGGACATGATTGAGGTGTACAAAATTATGAGGGGCATAGATAGGATGGATGCTGAGGAGCTTTTTCCCTTAGTAGAAGGGTCAATAACTAGTGGGCATAGATTCAAGGTAAAGGGCGGGAGGCTTAGAGGGGATTTGAGAAAGAACTTTTTCACCCAGAGGGTGGTTGGAATCTGGAACTCACTGCCTGAAAGGGTTGTGGAGGCTGGAACCCTCACAACATTCAAGGAGCATTTGGATGAGCACTTGAAATGCCATAGCATACAAGGCTGCGGACCAAATGCTGGACTATGGGATTAGATTAGACAGGGCGCGATGGCCGGCGCGGACACGATGGGCCTCTATCCGTGCTGTATAACTCTATGACTCTATGAACTTTAGATTCACTTATTTACTGTTCCGAAACCCATGAGTTCTTGTCCAATCATCTCTTTGCAGAGAGAGATGAATCACGGACAGCATGGAAGGAAGTGCACCCTCTTATCTACACTGGGGTCTTCACACACACCCTGCTGTGATAAATAGCCTGCCTGGCATCGCTCTGTGTCTCTCACTAGTGTGTTTAAAAGCTTCTGTATTAGATCATTCTGCATAATGTCAATTAGCTATTTCTGTTGAATAATCTATACATGCTTACCCTTACACACTCCATGTTCTAATGGCCCCGTGTGTGAAATGAGCCGACTGACTCCACCTTCAATCTTGTATTTACTGAGTCCTAATGACCTGATTGACAAACTGTTAGCAACAAGCACGTATTATTGAAATTCTCAGATTCATTCATAATTAACCTAATTTCTTACTGTAAATGTTAAATCGATAGATAAAGGCTCAGATTTACCATTGAATATTTCTCAGCATGTGTCAGTGTTTCGTCGTGCTCACTCTATCCCATACTGACCCATTCACCCCATCTATTCCCATTCTCCTCATCCGATCCCATTCTCCACATCCTGTCCCATTCTCCCCATCCTGCTCCATTCACACTGCCCTGTCCCATTCTCCACACCCTGTCCCTAGCCCCCATCCTGTCCCATTCTCCCCATCCTGTCCCATTCTCCCCATCCGGTCCAATTCTCCCCATCCTGCCCCATTCTCCCCATACTGACCCATTCACCCCATCTATTCCCATTCTCCCCATCCTGCCCCATTCTCCACATCCTGTCCCATTCTCCCCATCCTGCCCCATTCTCCTCACCCTGTCCCTAGCCCCCATCCTGTCCCATTCTCCCCATCCTATCCCATTCTCCCCATCCTGTCCCATTCTCCCCATCCTGTCCCATTCTCCCCATCCTGTCCCATTCTCCCCATCCTGTCCCATTCTCCCCATCCTGTCCCATTCTCCCCATCCTGTCCCATTCTCCCCATCTTGCCCCATTCTCCTCACCCTGTCCCATTCTCCCCATCCTGTCCCTAGCCCCCATCCTGCCCCATTCTCCCCATCCTATCCCATTCTCCCCATCCTGCCCCATTCTCCCCATCCTATCCCATTCTCCACATCCTATCCCATTCTCCCCATCCTGCCCCATTCTCCCCATCCTGCCCCATTCTCCTCACCCTGTCCCTAGCCCCCATCCTATCCCATTCTCCCCATCCTGTCCCATTCTCCCCATCCTGTCCCATTCTCCCCATCCTGTCCCATTCTCCCCATCCTGTCCCATTCTCCCCATTCTGTCCCATTCTCCCCATCCTGCCCCATTCTCCTCACCCTGTCCCATTCTCCCCATCCTGTCCCATTCTCCCCATCCTGTCCCATTCTCCCCATCCTGTCCCATTCTCCCCATCCTGTCCCATTCTCCCCATCCTGACCCATTCTCCCCATCCTGTCCCATTCTCCCCATCCTGCCCCATTCTCCCCATCCTGTCCCATTCTCCCCATCCTGTCCCATTCTCCCCATCCTGTCCCATTCTCCCCATCCTGTCCCATTCTCCGCATCCTGACCCATTCTCCCCATCCTGTCCCATTCTCCCCATCCTGCCCCATTCTCCCCATCCTGTCCCATTCTCCCCATCCTGTCCCATTCTCCACATCCTGTCCCATTCTCCCCATCCTATCCCATTCTCCCCATCCTGCCCCATTCTCCTCACCCTGTCCCTAGCCCCCATCCTGTCCCATTCTCCCCATCCTGTCCCATTCTCCCCATCCTGTCCCATTCTCCTCACCCTGTCCCTAGCCCCCATCCTGTCCCATTCTCCACATCCTGTCCCATTCTCCACATCCTATCCCATTCTCCCCATCCTGCCCCATTCTCCCCATCCTGTCCCATTCTACACATCCTGTCCCATTCTCCACATCCTGTCCCATTCTCCCCATCCTGTCCCATTCTCCCCATCCTGTCCCATTCTCCACATCCTGTCCCATTCTCCCCATCCTATCCCATTCTCCCCATCCTATCCCATTCTCCTCACCCTGTCCCATTCTCCCCATCCTTACCCATTCTCCCCATCCTGTCCCATTCTCCCCATCCTGTCCCAATCTCCACATCCTGCCCCATTCTCCTCACCCTGTCCCTAGCCCCCATCCTGTCCCATTCTCCCCATCCTGCTCCATTCACACCGCCCTGTCCCATTAACCCCATCATGCCACAACCTGCTCCCCTCTGCCCACGCTGTCGATTCTGTCACATCCTGAACCAGGTGATGCACAAATATCAACATCTTAAACTGATCCCCATTTGCAAACATTAGTTACTGCTTCACAGATCGAGTATTTGTCCTTCAACCACGCTGCCCTGTTACTAATCGAGTTCTCAATTCGTTGCGGCATTTTGTTATCTATCCTATTAAAGTGTAACCTTGCTCCTGATTTTTGCCATCTTTCTCTTTCCTCTACAGCGAATTTACTGACGATCGTTGTTCTCTTCAGAGGCAACTGTGGTCTTTCTAAAGGTGTCACTCTCTACCTATTGGCCATGACCACAGCGGATCTGCTGGTTATCGTTTCTAATGTAATGGTCAGTAATATTCTTTGTTACTATTTCCCATTTTCATTCCTGCACTACACAGCCGTGCGTTCCTTGAACGAGGTTATCAACTATGTGTCCATTGACTGCTCTGTCTGGTTCACGGTCGCTTTCACTTTTGATCGATTTGTGGCCATTTGTTGGCAGAAGCTGAAACCTAATTATTGCACTGAGAAAGCGGCGGCGGTGGTTATATGCACCTTGTGCGTTGTGTTCTGTTTAAAAAACCTCCCCTTGTACTTTGCCTTTCAGCCAGTCTCTATAATTGATGACACAGAGTGGGGAGCTGGCTTCAAACCCAGCTACCACGAGCAACCTGGCTGGCTGGCGTTTGACTGGCTCGACACAATCCTCTGCCCACTGCTGCCGTATTTTCTGATTTTATTCTTCAATGCTCTGACCATAAGGCATGTTTTGCTGGCCAATGCAATCCGTCGGGCCCTTCGGGGGCAGTGCTCGAGTGGTAATGACAGTGATCTAGAGACCCAGAGCCGAAGAAAATCCATCATTTTACTCTTCACCATTTCTGGCAGTTTCATCGTGTTGTGGATGCCTTATGTTACGTTTTTCCTGGTTTCCCGGATCATATTGAAGCATTACAACCCTAGAGATTACAACGACCCTTTCTTTATCGCTGATCACACTGGTGAAATGTTTCAACTGCTTAGCTCCTGTACAAACACATGTATTTATGCGCTGGCTCAGACTAAATTCAGAAAAGAGTTGCTTAAGGTGGTAAAATATCCATTTACTCGAATTGTTAAGTTGATCAAATAAGAAAGGACACTTTCTGCTGTCAGTGTTGAAATGGACTTCCAGGGTGTCGCGTCACTCCTGCACTCATCTCTCACTTGGAGCCAGATGGATGATGAGGCACCACCCTCTGTGAGTGCCACTGGTTTATAGAGTCAATGCGGCACAGAAGGAGGCCATTCGGCCCTTCGAGTCCATGTCGGCTCTCTGTAAAGATACCCAGTCAGTCCCATTCCCCCGTTCTATCCCCGTAGCCCTGTAAGATTATTCCCCTCGGGTGCCTTTCCAATCTCCCTTTGACAATAGTGATTGTCTCCGCTTCCACCACTTCTGTGGGCAGCGAGTTCCAGGTCCTCACCACTCGCTGGGTAAATATGTTTTTCCTCACTATCTCATGCACAGAATCTGAAATCTGTGTACCCTAGCCCTTAAACCATCAACTAGTGGGTACAGCCTTTCCACGTCTAGCCTATCCAAACCTGGCATAATCTTGTAAACCTCAATCTAATCAACCCACAACGTCCTTTGCTATAAAGAAAGGAACTCCAGCTGCTCCAACCTGTCCTGGTAGCTCAGATCACCCATCCCCGGAACCAATCTCGTCAATCTGCTCTGCGCCCTCTCAATGGCCTTCACATCCTTCCTAAATTGAGGTGACCAGAACTGGATGTTGTGGACTAACCAGAGCTTTATAAAAGGTTCAGCATAACTTCGCTACTTGTGAAATCAATTACTCTGTTTATGAAGCCCAAGATCCCATGTGCTTTGTTAACTACTCTCTCAATATGTCCTGCCACCATCAGGGACCTAGGCACATGTCCCTCTGTCCCTGCACACTCTTTGAAACTGACCATTAAG
The DNA here is from genome assembly GCF_052327205.1 of Somniosus microcephalus. Taxonomy (NCBI): domain Eukaryota; kingdom Metazoa; phylum Chordata; class Chondrichthyes; order Squaliformes; family Somniosidae; genus Somniosus; species Somniosus microcephalus. The sequence continues at coordinate 15,498,110 of NW_028225184.1, forward strand.
TATATATTGTCTCTCCCTATTCCTTCTGCGAAAATGCATCACCTCACACTTCTCTGTATTAACTTCCATCCGCTACACGTCTTCCCATTCTGCTAGTCTTTCTATGTCCTGTTGCAGTCGATCGGTATCATCAACACTGTTTCTCCAATATCGCAATTTTCGAAATGAAATGTTTATACTAAAATAAATAACTCATTGTTATTTAGTTAGTACCTTTTTCCCAGCTCAGGACATCCCCAATGGGATTTGAAGCCAAGTTCGGGGTCACAGGCGGCACGAGCCGAGCGTGGGGATGGAGCCGAAGACATCAGAAACTATCAGTCGCAGTCACTGAGACGTGCACAAGTACTGTGGAATTACCCACCGCAGGACAAAGGGCAAAGGCGGGTGGCTATTGTAATGATCAATAACATGTCATTCTATAGTGGACACTAGGTGGAGCCATAGAGCTGTATATAGCTGTATGTATAAGACTACACTACCCAGCTGTATGCATATTAAGACTATATTACCCATGAGGCACTAGGCCACCCACAAGGCAGCAGTCAAGATGGATGCCTCCACAGATACTGTACCTAGTCCACATGTGCTCAATGAAAGTGTCTAGCAAAAGCTAGCTGTGTTTATAATAAGAATGTCTACTTATTAATGAGCATAAGGGCTATATTTGTGTGAAGTCAGGTCGGCCATGTTTGTCTGACTTACTGTGTGTCGACCACGATTGTGTGCTGTGTGATGCGGCGGCCATGATTTCCTGAAATTTTCGACCGTGTTTGATTGACATCAGGTCGGCTATGTTTGTATGCCTTGCGTTGGGTCACCCATGATTGTGTGATGTACGATGTATCGGCCATGTTTGTGTGACGTGTGGTCTAAATAGTACGAAGCAGTACATAATATTTACAGCAGACTAACTGAATGTGCGACCCATATGGTCTGCGCTGGAGTTTATGCTCTACACGAGCCTCCTCCCACCCCTCTTTAACACACAATTGAGATCCTACATGCAGAATTCTGTAAAAAGTATCCTCCAGACTCAAAGGAAAACAGTAAACAATGCATGCAGGGCAGAATTAGGCCAATATCCATTAATAATCACTATCCAAAAAAGAGCCACCAAATTTTGGAAACACCTAGAAATGAGCAACCCCCAATGCTATCACTACGACGCCCTGAAATGCCAAGAGATGACCATAAAGAAGAATACCCTCAGTCAACTAGTCCTGGGACTCAGTGAAGTCACTACTAACACTACTAACAATAACCAGCCCCAGGACAGTGACAGCGTAACACAAAGTATTCGACCCAACACAATCGTCGCTAAGCAAAAGGAAAAATATCTGACATATTGGGCAGAAACAACAAAAACCCAAAGCAAACTCAATTGCTACTTGGCCCTAAACAGACAATGCAACATAGCTGATTACCTGACCATGGTAAAGGACAGCAAACTGAGAAAAATCTTGACAATGTGCAGACTTAGCGAACATAGCCTGGCGATCGAAAAAAGGTAGACACAGGCAGACCCGGCTACCAAGAGAGGACAGGATATGCTCTCACTGCAGTCAGGGAGTGGTGGAGACAGAGATGCACTTCCTCACAGCTTGTAGAAAAGATCAGGGCATCAGGGAGAATTTCTACCCAAAATTTACAAAAATATGCCCGGAATTCAGACATTTGAATGACGACCAAAAACTCCCATACCTACTAGGGGAAGAGAGAGATTGCGTAACACTAGCGGCACACTATGTTACAGCTTGCCATAAACAGAGGGACAACCACTAAAGGTAAGAGTATATATAAATTATATGAAAGTATATTTATACACTCATATGTTTATACACTGTACGGATAGATCTGTATTTTTGTGAACAAACATGAAGGCAGCACGGTGGCATAGTGGTTAGCACTGTTGCCTCACAGCGCCAGGGACCCGGGTTCGAATCCGGCCTCGGGTGACTGTCTGTGTGGAGTTTGCACATTCTCCCCGTGTTTGCGTGGGTTTTCTCCGGGTGCTCCGGTTTCCTCCCACAGTCCAAAGATGTGCCGGTTAGGTTGATTGGCTATGATAAAAATTGACCCTTAGTGTTAGGGGGATTAAATACGTGGGGTTACGGGGATAGGGTGGGATATGTGTCGGTGCAGGCTCGATGGGCCGAAATGGCCTCTATCTGCACTGTGGGGTTTCTGTGATTCTGTGATTCTGTGAATGTTTTCCGATGCTTTGGCAAGATAAGATGTAACTTGTCATGCCAATAAAGCGATTTGAATTGAATTGAATTGAATACATCCTTCCATTCATTCTTACTCATGTGCTTATCTAGTATAAACTTAAATGCATCTTTGGTATTTGCCTCAACTGATCCCTGTGTTATCCACTTCCACAATCTAACCACTCTCTGGGTTGAGAAGTCGCTCCTGAATTCCATTTGATATTAATAAGCGACTATTTTATATTTCTGGCCCTACATTTGCTCCCTATCAAACACTTTCATTGTCGTAAAGAGCTCGATGAGTTCACCCCTCGGTGTTCTCTTTGCTACAACCTGATGAGCTTTTCTTGATAGTTAGAAACTCTCACATCTGGTATCATACTAATAAATCTACCTTGCACCATTCGGCCCCTCGAACCTGCTCCGCCATTCAATGAGATCGTGGCTGATCATCCAAATTCAGTACCCTGTCCCTGCCTTCTCCCCATGTCCCTAGATCCCTTTAGCCTCAAGAAATATATCCAACTCTTTCTTGAATATACTTAATGAACTGGCCTCCACCGCCCTCTGTGGCAGAGAATTCCACAGGTTCACCACTCTCTGGGTGAAGAAATTCCTCCTCATTTCAGTCCTAAATGGCTTACCCCTTATCCTTAGACTATGACTCCTGGTTCTGGACTCCCCGGCCATCATAAGCATCCTTCCTGCATCTAGTCGGTCCAGGCCTGACACAATTTTATAGGTTTCGATGAGAGCCACTCTCAATCTTCTAAACTCCAGTGAGTATAAGCCCAATCGACACAATCTCACCTCATACGACATTCCTGCCATCCCAGGTATCAGCCTGGTGAATCTTCGCTGCACTCCCTCCATGGCAAGAACGTTCTTCCTCAGGTAAGGTGACCAAAGCTGCACACAATGCTCAAGGTGCGGTCTCACCAAGGCCCTGCACAACTGTAGCAAGACATCCTTGTTCCTGTACTCGAACCCTCTTGCTACGAAGGCCAACATACCATTTGCCTTCTTAACCGCCTGCTGCACCTGCATGCTTACCTTCAGCAACTGGTGCACAAGAACACCCAGGTCTCTTTGCACTTCCCCTTCTCCCAATCTATTGCCATTCAAATAATAATCTGCCTTCCTGTTTTTGCCACCAATGTGGATAACCTCACATTTATCCACGTTATAGTGCATTGGCCATGTTTCTGCCCAATCACCCAATCAGTCCAAATGGTAGTGGATACAGGACCCTTTAATGATTTCTCCTAAATCCACTGAAACCCGTCGGAAATCAAATCCAATCAACTTTTATCGTCATCGTTAGCGCACGACTGCAGTGCAACGAAATGTAGGCTCGCGGCTCCCGAGGGTGGACATTTAGATTAAGACATTTCAACGTTCGACATTCACTTGGCTTGCAATACATTAACGTCAACATAACCGTGATAAAGCGCATCGGCAGATGTGCAGCCTTTAGAGTTTATTTGTGGAGTTCATTAGGACGACAGCCCCGGGAAAGAAGCCGTTCCTCAATCTGGTCGTACGGGTACGAATGCATCCGTAGCGTCTCCCAGACGGCAGGAGGGCGAACAGACCGTGGCTGGGGTGGGCAGCGTAGTGTCCGTGTGTAGATAAAGACACTGAAGACAGGAGTTGGTTCATAGGTATTTACTAAGCAAGTCTCGGGGGGGGGGGGTTCTAAAGGATATACACAATACACAGGCTTATATAGCCAAGTGGCAATTACCGGCATTACGCACACCTGGGGCTCTTACAGGCACATACACCACAATTCCTCCCCTTCTAGCTAACTAGTACATCATATTTTAAGTAATTATTAATTACATGTTATATGCAAAATAATATACATTGCTGTATTAATTAATTATAAGTTAGTCTCTCAGGAGGCTTCCTGACTCGGTCCGGATAACGCCTCGGGGGTGTAGTAGTTTCTGGTGGTGTAGTAGGTTCTTCTGGCAAGGCTGAGTCGGCTTGAAGGCCAGTGTCGGGTTCATCGGGCTCCAGTATCACCGGATCGGAGGTAGATATGGGTATCTCTACTTCATCGTTAGATGTATAGAGTGGTGGTGTAGGTTGTCCCTTTTCGGATGACTTGATGATTTGGTCAGCATGGCTCCTTATTATGCTGTCTCCGATGTCCACGGTATATATCAGTGGTCCTAATCGTGTGCAGATAGTTCCAGGCTGCCATTTCTCGGTACGGTAGTCCCGGGCCAAAACCGGTTGGCCTATCTGGAAGGCCCTAGTTGGCCTTTCATTCATGCCCTGAAACTGCCGGTTCTCCACGTCCCTTCGGATGTTGGGCTTGACCAAATCCAGCTGGCATCTTAGGTTTCTATTGTAGAACATCATGGCGGGAGTTTGGTTAGTAACCATATGCGTTGCATTCCTATATGCAAATAAGAAGTTATCCACCTTGTGCTGAAGTTTTATGTCTTCATTACCCATGGCCTTGATGGCCTTCTTGAAGGTCTGCACAAACCTTTCAGCCAATCCATTGGTGGCGGGATGGTATGGGGTGGACGTGTAGTGCTTTAACCCATGGTTCTTTAAGAACTTTCTGAATTCTTCGGACACAAATTGCGGTCCATTATCAGAACATATCTGCTCCGGCAGCCCATTCCTGGCAAATATGGTCCTTAATACTGTGATGGTTTTTTCCGTGGTGGTGGAGGACATCTTTATTACCTCCGGCCACTTGGAGTGTGCATCAACTGCGATTAAGAACATTGAGTCCATAAATGGACCAGCAAAGTCGATGTGCACCCTTTGCCAGGGAGATGAGGGCCACTCCCATGGATGTAGAGGGGCCTGTGGCGGAGCATTTTGGACCTTCTGGCATCCTAGGCAGCTCTTGGTCATGTCTTCGATGTCTCCATCGATACCTGGCCACCATACAAACGCCCTAGCTAGGTTCTTCATTTTCACTCCACCCAGATGCCCCTCGTGAAGCTCCTTTTGTACTTTATCCTGGAGTTTGGGTGGAATCACCACTCTGGATCCACACATCAAGGTTCCTCGGCACACTGACAGCTGTTCTCTTCTTTGTGAGAATGCTGGCAACAGTGGTTCGCCATGTGCTGGCCATCCCTTCACTGTTAAATCGTAGACCCGTGAGAGAGTAGGGTCATTTCTTGTCTCCCTTTCAATGGCAGAATTTGTCACCGGTAGACATTCCACTATGGTAGAGTGGAATATCTCGACTGGGTCTACTGTAGGTGCCTCTTCTATCATTGGCAACGGTAGGCGTGATAAACCGTCAGCATTCCCATGCTGTTTTGACCCTTTGTATTCAATGTTGTATTGGTGTGCCCCTAGAAAAAGGGACCACCTCTGTAGTCTTTGTGCCGTCATAATGGGGACACCTTTTTTAGGGTTGAATATGGAGATGAGGGGTTGATGGTCAGTCAGCAAGGTAAATTTTTGTCCGTGTAGGTAATGGTTAAATTTCTTCACTCCCCATACCAGGCTGAGTGCTTCCCTGTCTATCTGGGCATAGTTACGCTCAGCTGAGTTCAATGAGCATGACGCAAAAGCTATCGGTCGTTCCGAGCCATCAGGGAATCTATGGGACAATACCGCTCCTATGCTGTAAGGGGATGCATCGCACGCCAGTCTGATTGGTAGTGATGGGTTGTAATGAGCCAAAACTTTCTCGGATGTGATTAAGTCTTTACATTTATGGAAGGCACGTTTACAGTCTTCGTTCCATTTCCAAATCAATCCTGTCTGTAGAAGATCATTAAGAGGGTGTAGAATAGTTGATAAGTTCGGTAAAAATTTATGATAGTAATTTATTATTCCCAGGAATGACCTTAATTGTGAAACATTCAGGTGCTGGGGCTTTCATAACTGCTTCAATTTTCTCAGGTGACTTATGCAACCCTTCCTTATTAATTATGTGGCCACAATATGATATCTGATTTTGGAAAAATTCGCACTTGGGGCGATTTGCTCATAGGCCCCGTTCTTTCAGCCTAGTGAGCACCTGCTCCAAATTGGCAAGGTGCTCGTTGTCGTTTTCTCCTGTTATAAGGATGTCGTCTAGGTAGCATTGAGTCCCCGGAATCCCTTGCAGGACTTGCTCCATAGCTCTTTGCCAGATAGCTGGAGCTGATGCTATTCCAAAAACCAGTCGATTGTACTGGTACAGGCCTTTGTGTGTGTTTATTGTGAGATACTTTTTAGAGGTCTCCTCTACCTCCATCTGTAGATATGCCTGTGCCAAGTCAATTTTTGTGAAACGTTTCCCTCCGGATAGTGAGGCGAAAATATCTTCTATCCTCGGAAGAGGATACTGTACCGTGTGAAGGACCGGGTTTACAGTCACCTTAAAGTCCCCACAGATGCGAATTTTTTTCTGTTCCTCAGAGTTATTTTTCAATGTTTTTTTCCTGACTGGAACGATGGGTGTTGCCCATTCGCTCCAATCTATTTTGGATAATACGCCTGCCTTTTCCAAATTCTTCAGCTCTGCCTCGACTGCCGGACGTATTGCGTATGGCACCGGTCTTGCCTTAAAAAATTTTGGAATTGCTGTATCTTCCACTTTTATTGAGGCGGTGATGCCTTTCAAGGTTCCTAGTTTCTCTTGAAACACTTTTTTGGCGTTGGCCAAGACGTCTTTTAATCGTTCAGGTATGATGTCATCATAGTTTTTTTCCTTACTGGTCACCGTCAGTGCCTGAATGGAGTGCCAGTCTAAACGTATCTTCCTCATCCATTCACGTCCCAACAACGGTGGACCACCATCTTGTAGAATGTATAAATACAACTTTTGTATTTCTTTGCCGTTGTATACCACAGGCACCCTTATTTTTCCTTTGGGGTAGACTTTCTGCCCCGTATATGTTTTTAAGATAATGGATGTGTCTTTTAGAGGTATATGCGAAAATAGCCTCTCGTAATCTCGTCGATTTATTACGGTTAGAGCTGATACTGTATCTAGCTCCATTTTAACTGGGGACCCTGCTATTGTGAGGGTAACCCAAATGGTTTGGTAATCCTCTTTGGCAAGTACATTATGTAATTTGAGACAGCTGAGTCTCTTGTTTCCAGAGTCGCTATTGTTATTCTGGTCTTCGGAGCTATTGTCCGTCATCATTTGTACCTTCCTGTACTTCTCTTTATTGATTTTTTGTTTTCTGTCAGTGGATTTATTTTGTCCAGATTGGCATACCCGTGCAATGTGTCCAATCTTACCACATTGCCTGCATGCTTTGCCCTTGAACCAGCAGTCCCTCTGGTTATGGGTGGATCTGCCGCAGCGATAACATCTTCCAAACTCCTGTGTCATTTTATGGGTGCCGAAGTCCTGTGTCTCTTGTTGTATCTCTGCAGCTCCTTTTGCTGCTGCTTCGTATGATACAGCCATACTGAAAGCTTTGTCCAATGTTAAATCTTTTTCAGAAAGCAGTCTTTTTTGTGTTCCTTCGCTTAAGAGACCGCAAACAAATTTGTCTCGAAGATAATCCGATAGTCCTGCTCCGAATTGGCAATACTTTGATAGCTTTCTTAATTCGTTTAGGTAATCAGCGTTACTTTCATTCTTGTGTTGATTTCTCTTGAAGAACTTGAATCGTTCCGCTATCAGCAGCGGTGTTGGGTTTAAATGCTCCTGCAGGGTATCAACAATTTCTTTAAAAGTCTTGTCCTTTGGTTTGGCTGGAGTGATTAAATTTCGTAACAGCCCGTATGTCTTCGCGCCAATTAAGTTCAGAAGTACTGAAGCTTTTTCTTCATTTGCTATTCCATTTGCAGTGCAATAAACCTCTACTCTTTCCACGTATGTGGTCCAATCTTCTATTTCACCATCAAAAGCCTCAATATTACCAGATTTAGGCATTTCAGAAAAGATATGGCGCTTCCCGCGCTTTTTTTTTTTCTCTCTGTAGCAACGATATGGCGCTTCCCGCGCTTTCCCGCCGCTGCTACCGATAACAACGCTGTTTTACTGTGGTTTCCGTTTATTCACTGTTGGAGACTCGTTCCCGACGGAGGTCTAAACGCTGACCTGCTTGCCGCGCCGGCCGTCTCTCGAGTGCACCCTCCCAGTCCGTTATTGCTTGCCTCCGATTTCGCTGCCTGTCTCAGCTGTAGAGCCCGCCGCTGGAGCTCCAGCCTGACGCCCAGGAAGGATTAGCGCAGTACCTGTCACCAGCTTGGCCAGCTGGTGAAACCAAAGTTTCTCTTACTTCCTTGAGTCTTCTGGACGCTGGAGGAATCGATGTCCTTGAGGTGCTGCCGAATTGCAGGTAAGTCCGTTTCCACTTCGTCGCCACTGTAGTGTCCGTGTGTAGATAAAGACACTGAAGACAGGAGTTGGTTCATAGGTATTTACTAAGCAAGTCTGGGGGGGGGGGTTTCTAAAGGATATACACAATACACAGGCTTATATAGCCAAGTGGCAATTACCGGCATTACGCACACCTGGGGCTCGTAAAGGCACAGACACCATAATTGCTCTTAAAGGCACATACACCACAGGCAGGGTCTTTGACGACGGACCGCGACCTCCGTAAAGAGTGTTTCTGGTATATGCACTCTGCGGTCGGCAGCCGGGTGCCGGTAATGCGTCGGGCAGTTTTGACTACCCGCTGCAGGGCTTTCCGGTCACGGTAGCTACAGCTGCCGTACCACACCGTGAGACGGTTCGTCAGGATGCTCTCTATTGCGCAGCGGTAAAAGTTAGAGAGGATCAGGGGCGACAGGTTACATCCCTTCAGCCTCCTTAGGAAGGACCGCCATCATTCATCCCCTTCAGCCTCCTGGAGGCGATGGGCATGAACGACGGTAGTACTTTCTCCCAGGTGGAGAAGACGACCCAGTTAGCAGGGGAGACCCCGCAGGCTTTCGCAGACAGGTTGCGGCCTGCGTACAGGAGCGCCCGTAATGGGGATCTCGACCGGGCTAACACGAACCAGGACGAGCCGCTGAGCCAGCTCGCCACCTCCGGAGTCCGGCGGCAGACAGCTCGCCACGGTTCAGAGCTGAGGCCGAGCTGCGGTTTGACCCAAAGGGCCCCCCGAGTCACCGAGGAGACAGCGGTCAGACAACTGACCCCGGCATACGGCGACGGTAGAGGGGCAGAAGAACCGCAAACAAAAGGAAAGGTTCACGAGTTAAAACCCAGCCGGCGTAAGCAGGAACGGCACCGGGAAGGGGATCACCCTTCGGACACGAGGCGTCACTGCTTCGGGCGTGGGAAAAGAGGGCATCGGAGAAGGGACCGTCGAAATCCTTGGAAGGATAGTGCGGGTTAAACGCCCCAGCTCCCGGCCCAAAGACAGAAACACCGACCTCTCCCCCCCGCAGTCGATTCGTCCGTAGCTGCGCTTCGAGTTTGGTCGGCTGACCCGGGGAAGGTCGCCACAGCCACGGGTGCTTTAACACCATCTGCCCCGTACAACCCAGACCTACGACTAGAGCCAGCGCAGCCCGTCGACTCGTGTCCCCTCGAATACGACGAGGGGGGGGGCAGGCCCCCGTGTTAAGACGGGAACGGAGACGGTGCAGGGGAGATATTCGGCGGACATCGGAGCTTCCGGCGCGGCGGTCCGTTCGGAAGAACCGACCGATTCACCCAGGTCGGAGGAGGTCCCGTTCAGCCGGACGGGAGTCACAGGGAGCGAGCAGGCCGGGGAAAGGTCCAAACCATTGGCCATAGGTTTAGGATCCCTCCCTACCACGCGGGAGGGCGGCCCAAGGACCGACGAGGTGGCCGAGCAGAGGGCTAGGGAAAGGAGAGTTCCGGGATCCCTGCAGAGCAGGTGCGGTAGCCGCAATCCGGGACAAGGGAGGCACACAGGGGGTGGCTTGGGCCCCGCACCTAAAGCAGGTCCGAGCCCAGGATTCCATCCTCAAGGCCGTCCTGGTAAAGAGAGAGAACGGGGAGCCCGCAGAAGGCCTGTTCGGGCAGCGGACGAGACTGGAAAACAGGCCGCCGGTTACATTGTCCGGCGTCAACTGTTTAAACCCGAGAAAGGGGAACGGCCAGCAAAGGCCGACCGTGTTCAAACTAGAGAGCGTCAGCCTGCGGCCGCGGCAGACTCGCAGACCGCAAAGGCGGGGGCGGCGGCTCGCGTCACCGGCGAGGCCCCCCCGCCAATTACTTGGGACACGTCCCCAGCGGCCGGAGCCCTAAGGAGGTTCTTACATTCATTAATAACGAGACATTCTTATTATGAACACAGCTAGCTTCTAGCTAGTCATTTATTCAGTACACGTTCTCCGGGTACAGTATCTGTAGAGATGCAGCACGTGTGCTCCTGTGTGCAGGCTGCCATCTTGACTGTTGCCTTGTGGGTAGCCTAGCCTCATGGGTAACGTAGTCTTAATATAATATACAGCTGGGTAGCGTAGTCTTATACATACAGCTCTACAGCTCCACCTAGTGTCCACTATAGAACGACATGCTAGCGATCACGACAGAGGTCTCCCGGCATACCACCGCAGAAACTCCCACGGTCACCCGAGTGTCAATTTAAATGGACCCAGCCGCAGGAGAGCCCTTAACAGAAAGGGAGAAGCCAAAGGCCAGGGACCAGTCTAAGGACACAGATCCCCAGCCTACAGCCTCCAAAGGTGAGGGAGTCACAGGAGAGGTAGCGTCGGGCAGAGAGAGAGAGAGAGAGAGAGAGAGAGAGGAGGGTCCCCAGCCTTTATCCCGACTCTGCCTTCTCTTAGAGAGCCGATCCTCCACCCGCGCCAGAAGATGACCCCCAATCCCATGAGTTTTTCATCCGGAGCGAGAATCTTTGGCGTGGCACCTCGTCAAATGCCTTTTGGAAGTCTAAAGACATGACGTCCACCGGTTCCCCTCTCTCCACCCTGTACGTTACTTCCTCCAAAAACTCCAGCAAATTTGTCAAACACGACTTCCCCTCGTGAAACCGAGCCGAGTTTGTCCTATTAAATGACGTGGTGTGGCGACACGCCACCACTGGACATAATCCGCTCACGGCGGCACAGACAGTCTAAGCAGAAGCCCCCAGCCGGGGGCCCTTTCCTCCAGCAACTTGCTTCCCGCTTGGACAGGCTGCCGGGAGCACTTCCTGTCTGGGAAGTATTTAAGTGGATGCTTTTCTAGTTCCTGTTTGCCATGTGGTTGGAATAAAGCAGTTGTGTTTTCAATAGCTCTGGTCTCGACTCCCACGTTTGCCGTGGTATCTCAACACTGGTGACCCTGATGCTCAGGACGAATCCTAAGCTAGCATGGCGGATACAAACGCAGTCATGGTTAAATTACCAGACTTTTGGGAGAACCTCGCCGAAGCCTGGTTCGTTCAAGCTGAGTCCAGATTCCGGCTGAAAGGCATTACAGTCGACGCCACGAAGTACGACTACCTCGTCGCCTCGCTCACCTACGCTACAGTCCCCAAGGTTTGGGCAGCGCTGCAGAATCCACCAACGGATGGTAAGTACGAACATCTGAAGGCTGCGCTACTTAAAAAATTTCAAACGTCCTCTTACCAGCGCCACTGCCAACTCCTGGACCTCCACGGCCTTGGTGACGCTTCACCATCAGACCTGCTCTCCCACATGCTGTCCCTCTCAGATGACAAAAATCCCGGCGCCCTTTTTCGCAGGCTTTTCATTCGGCAGCTCCCCGCCAGCATCCGCCCGCTCATTGTGGAGTCTGGCTCCACGGACCTGAATGATATAGCCGAAAAGGCCGACCGGCTGCTCTCTGCACAGGCCGCTCGCAACGTCGCGCCCGACCTCACGGCAATGACCACGCGGTCTTCCCGGCCCGTTAGGCCCGACCGCCCTACCACTCCGGGTCACTGCTACTACCACACCCGTTTTGGCGCTAGGGCTCAACGCTGCACGCCGCCGTGTACCTTCAAAACCACCCGCGCACCGGCCCCCGCGATGGCCGCGGGGCAGAAGGAGCCCCTACTGTACGTCACTGATGACAGAACCAACCGCCGATTCCTCTGCGACACAGGGGCCCAGCACAGCATCACCCCCGCCTCCGCCCTCGAGATCCAACGCGGCACACGGGGTATCACACTGGCTGCAGCCAACGGCTCTGAAATCCGCACATATGGCACCCGCATGGTCACGCTCGACCTCGCGGGCCGCCGCTACCGCTGGGAGTTCCTCGCAGCCAAGGTCCTCTGCCCACTCATCGGCGCCGACTTCCTACGCGCCCACGGCCTCCTCGTCGACATTCCGAGGCACAGCCTCGTCGACATCAACACTATGGCCCCCACCCCCGGCGCCTTTACCCCGGCCCGTTCGGCCGGCCTGACGACCTACTGCCTCGCCAACGCCACGGACGACTACTCGGCACTCCTAGCTGAGTTTCCCGCCCTCACTAACCCGACCTTTTCGGCCAAAGCCGCCAAGCACGGTGTGGAACACTATATCCCCACCACCGGCCCCCCAGTTTCTGCCCACGCCCGCAGACTCAACCCGGCCAAGCTGGAAATCGCGCGGGCCGAGTTTACCAACATGGAACAACTCGGCATCATCCGCCGCTCCAGCAGCCCTTGGGCCTCGCCCCTCCACATCGCCCCCAAGCCCGGCGGAGGCTGGCGCCCTTGCGGGGACTACCGCCGCCTCAACGACGCCACCACCCCCGATCGGTACCCGGTGCCACACATCCAGGACATCTCGGCCCGACTGGCCGGACGAACCATCTTTTCCAAAGTCGACCTGGTGCGCGGTTACCACCAAGTCCCCGTACACCCCGCGGACATCCCCAAAACGGCCGTCATCACCCCATTCGGCCTGTTCGAGTTCCTGAGGATGCCCTTCGGCCTCAAGAATGCAGCACAGGCTTTCCAGCGCCTTATGGACTCAGTCCTCCGGGACCTGAACTTCCTATTCGTCTATCTAGACGACATTCTCGTGGCCAGCTCCTCCAAACAGGAACACCTCGAACACCTTCGCATCCTGTTCGGGCGCTTAGCCCAACACGGGCTCATCCTCAGCCCGGCGAAGTGCCAATTCGGCCTAACCGAGATCGATTTTCTCGGTCACCACATCACCCCTGCCGGGGCCGTCCCCCTGCCCAACAAGGTGCAGGCCGTCCAACAATTCCCCCGCCCCACAACCATCAAGGGCCTCCAGGAGTTATTCGGGTTGGTGAACTTCTACAACAGGTTCATCCCCAGAGCCGCAGCTCTTATGAAGCCCCTATACGACTCCCTCCGAGGGAAATCCGGCAAGATGGACGTAGCCTGGACCACTGACACGGCAGCCGCCTTCGACGCCACCAAAAACGCGCTCGCCGACGCCACTCTGCTCGCGCACCCGAGGGCCGATGCCCGGGTCGCGCTCATCACCGACGCCTCCGACCATGCGGTCGGGGCCGTGTTCGAGCAGTGGGTCAATGGCGCGTGGCAGCCACTTGCCTTCTACAGCCGCCAACTGCGCCCCCTGGAGGTCAAATACTCCACTTTCGACCGCGAGCTTCTTGCACTCCACCTGTCGGTCCGCCATTTCAGGTTCCTCCTGGAAGGCCGCCCCTTCACCGCGTATGTGGACCACAAGCCACTCACATACGCGATGGCCAAGCACACCGAACCCTGGTCCGCTAGGCAGCAACGCCAGCTCGCGGCCGTCTCCGAGTTTACTACGGACATTCAGCACGTCTCCGGTAGAGAAAACGTGGTCGCCGACTGCCTTTCCCGTCCCGCCATCTGTGCGAATCACCTCGCGGTCGACTACGCACAACTAGCAGTGGCCCAGCTCACGGACCCAGACCTCCTCTCGGCGGCTACCAGCCTGCCAGGGCTACGCCTAGCCAAGGTCGCGCACGGGCCCGAAGCCACGGCAGTCACGTGCGACGTCTCACTCGGCCAACCCAGGCCGGTCGTCCCTGAGACCTGGCGCCGCCGCGTCTTCGACGCGCTCCACGGGCTCTCTCACCCGGGTTCCCGCGCATCCGTCAAACTCCTCTCCAAGCGCTTCGTCTGGCGTGGCCTTAGCAGAGATGTTCGGACTTGGGCCACCTCCTGCCTCGCCTGCCAACAGGCTAAGGTACAGCTGCACACCAAAGCACCCCTGGGAGACTTCGAGGTACCCAGCCGCCGCTTCGACCACGTACACGTCGACATCGTCGGTCCCCTGCCGCCATCGCAAGGCCAAACTTATCTCCTCACGATGGTCGACCGCTACACACGCTGGCCTGAGGCAGTGCCGCTGACCTCCACCACCACAGCCGACATCGCCAGGGCATTCGTTAACACCTGGGTTGCGAGGTTCGGCGTACCGGCCGACATAACCTCCGACAGAGGCGCCCAGTTCACCTCCGAACTCTGGACGGCCACAGCACGCAACCTCGGGGTGACGCTCCACCGCACCACGGCGTACCACCCGCAGGCCAACGGACTTTGTGAATGCTTCCACAGGTCACTCAAGGCCTCACTCTGCGCCGGCCTGCAGGACAGTACCTGGACTGACCGCCTGCCGTGGGTGCTACTCGGCCTATGCACCGCGGTCAAGGAAGACCTCCAGTCCTCGGCAGCGGAGTTAGTCTACGGACAACCGCTGCGCGTCCCAGGCGAATTCCTTCCGGAGCCTACCAAGCCTTGGTCGGCCGAACAGCAGCGGCTCGACTCTTTCTCTTCTGCTCAGCAGTTCGCCCCACCTCCGGTCAACCGACATGGCGAACTTGCACCTCACGTCCCACCAAATTTACAGCAGGCGCGCTTCATCTTCGTGCGACACGACGCGCACCGCGGGCCCCTGCGACCCCCGTACGATGGTCCGTACGAGGTACTACAAACCGGGGACAAGGTATTCAAGCTGCGACTCGGCGACAGGGTCGAGACAGTCTCCATCGACCGGCTCAAACCAGCACACACAGAACCAGGGGAACAGGTCCCCGTGGCCCAGCCTCCAGCCAGAGGCCGTCCCCCCGGCAAGCCAGCACAGCCGGCGGCGAACCGCCCGACCCAACCAACCAGACCGTCGACCACTCAGAGCCGCTGCGGCAGAACCATTAGACCACCGTCACGAATCGTCCACTCCTCCTAAGCGGATTCTGGGGGGAGCTCTGTGCCGACACGCCACCACTGGACATAATCCGCTCACGGCGGCACAGACAGTCGAAGCAGAAGCCCCCAGCCGGGGGCCCTTTCCTCCAGCAACTTGTTTCCCGCAGGGACAGGCTGCCGGGAGCACTTCCTGTCTGGGAAGTATTTAAGTGGATGCGCGGGCTTTTCTAGTTCCTGTTTGCCATGTGGTCAGAATAAAGAAGCTGTGTTTTCAATAGCTCTGTCTCGACTCCCACGTTTGCCGCGGTATCTCAACACACCTCACACTTCTCTGTATTAACTTCCATCTGCTACATGTCTTCCCATTCTGCTAGCCTTTCGATGTCCTGTTGCAGTCGATCGGTATCATCAACACTGTTTCTCCAATATCGCAATTTTCGAAATGAAATGTTTATACTAAAATAAATAACTCATTGTTATTTAGTTAGTACCTTTTTTCCAGCTCAGGACATCCCCAATGGGATTTGAAGCCAAGTTCGGGGTCACAGGCGGCACAAGCTGAGCGTGGGGATGGAGCCGAAGACATCAGAAACTATCAGTCGCGGTCACTGAGACGTGCACAAGTACTGTGGCATTACCCACTGCAGGACAAAGGGCAAAGGCGGGTGGCTATTGTAATGATCAATAACATGTCATTCTATAGTGGACACTAGGTGGAGCCATAGAGCTGTATATAGCTGTATGTATAAGACTACACTACCCAGCTGTAAGTATATTAAGACTACATTACCCATGAGGCACTAGGCTACCCACAAGGCAGCAGTCAAGATGGATGCCTCTACAGATGCTGTACCTAGTCCACATGTGCTCAATAAAAGTGTCTAGCAAAAGCTAGCTGTGTTCATAATAAGAATGTCTATTTATTAATGAACATAAGGGCTATATTTGTGTGAAGTCAGGTCGGCCATGTTTGTCTGACTTACTGTGTGTCGACCACGATTGTGTGCTGTGTGATGCGGCGGCCATGATTTCCTGAAATTTTCGACCGTGTTTGATTGACATCGGGTCGGCTATGTTTGTATGCCTTGCGTTGGGTCACCCATGATTGTGTGATGTACGATGTATCGGCCATGTTTGTGTGACGTGTGGTCTAAATAGTACGAAGCAGTACATAATATTTACAGCAGACTAACTGAATGTGCGACCCATATGGTCTGTGCTGGAGTTTATGCTCTACACGAGCCTCCTCCCACCCCTCTTTAACACCCAATTGAGATCCTACATGCAGAATTCTGTAAAAGTATCCTCCGGACTCAAAGGAAAACAGTAAACAATCCATGCAGGGCAGAACTAGGCCAATATCCATTAATAATCACTATCCAAAAAAGAGCCACCAAATTTTGGAAACACCTAGAAATGAGCAACCCCCAATGCTATCACTACGACGCCCTGAAATGCCAAGAGATGACCATAAAGAAGAATACCCTCAGTCAACTAGTCCTGGGACTCAGTGAAGTAACTGCTAACAGTACTAACAATAACCAGCCCCAGGACAGTGACAGCGTAACACAAAGTATTCGACCCAACACAATCGTCGCTAAGCAAAAAGGAAAAATATCTGACATATTGGGCAGAAACAACAAAAACCCAAAGCAAACTCAATTGCTACTTGGCCCTAAACAGACAATACAACATAGCTGATTACCTGACCATGGTAAAGGACAGCAAACTGAGAAAAATCTTGACAATGTACAGACTTAGTGAACATAGCCTGGCGATCGAAAAAGGTAGACACAGGCAGACCCGGCTACCAAGAGAGGACAGGATATTCTCTCACTGCAGTCAGGGAATGGTGGAGACAGAGATGCACTTCCTCACAGCTTGTAGAAAATATCAGGGCATAAGGGAGAATTTCAACCCAAATTTACAAAAATATGCCCTGAATTCAGACATTTGAATGACGACCAAAAACTCCCATACCTACTAGGGGAAGAGAGAGATTGCATAACACTAGCGGCAAACTATGTTACAGCTTGCCCTAAACAGAGGGACAACCACTAAAGGTAAGAGTATATATAAATTATATGAAAGTATATTTATACACTCATATGTTTATACACTGTACGGATAGATCTGTATTTTTGTGAACAAACATGAATGTTTTCCGATGCTTTGGCAACATAAGATGTAACTTGTCATGCCAATAAAGCGATTTGAATTGAATTGAATACATCCTTCCATTCATTCTTACTCATGTGCTTATCTAGTATAAACTTAAATGCATCTTTGTTATTCGCCCCAACTGATCCCTGTGTTATCCACTTCCACAATCTAACCACTCTCTGGGTTAAGAAGTCACTCCTGAATTCCATTTTGTATTAATAAGGGACTATTTTATATTTCTGGCCCTACAGATGCTCCCTATCAAACACTTTCATTATCGTAAAGAGCTCGATGAGTTCACCCCTCGGTGTTCTCTTTGCTGCAACCTGATGAGCTTTTCTTGATAGTTAGAAACTCTCACTTCTGGTATCATACTAATAAATCGACCTTGCACCTTGTCCAGTGCCAATATGTAATTTTTATAATATACAGACCAGAACTGTTCACAGAACTCCAAGCGTCTGAGGCTGCAGCGGGTGATTGGCGAGAGTGGGTGGAACAGGCGGCCAGAATGCCGTTGCTTTTCGCCACCTTCTCACTCCAGGAGAATAGGAACAGCGAGACGCTGAGGGGTTTGTCGCTGTGGCTGAAATGCTGCTTCGAACTGTCGCTATTCATGGAGGTAGTATAGATGCATAGAAGCATAGAAGACAGGAGCAGGAGTAGGCCGTTCGGCCCCTCGAGCCTGCTCCGCCATTCAATGAGATCATGGCTGATCATTCAAATTCAGTACCCTGTCCCTGCCTTCGCCCCATGTCCCTTGATCCCTTTAGCCTCAAGAAATATATCCAACTCTTTCTTGGATATACTTAATGAACTGGCCTCCACCGCCCTCTGTGGCAGAGAATTCCACAGGTTCACCACTCTCTGGGTGAAGAAATTCCTCCTCATTTCGGTCCTAAATGGCTTACCCCTTATCCTTAGACTATGACTCCTGGTTCTGGACTCCCCGGCCATCATAAGCATCCTTCCTGCATCTAGTCGGTCCAGGCCTGACAGAATTTTATAGGTTTCGATGAGAGCCACTCTCAATCTTCTAAACTCCAGTGAGTATAATCCCAATCGACACAATCTCACCTCATACGTCATTCCTGCCATCCCAGGTATCAGCCTGGTGAATCTACGCTGCACTCCCTCCATGGCAAGAACGTTCTTCCTCAGGTAAGGTGACCAAAGCTGCACACAATACTCAAGGTGCTGTCTCACCGAGGCCCTGCACAACTGTAGCAAGACATCCTTGTTCCTGTACACGAACCCTCTTGCTACGAAGGCCAACATACCATTTGCCTTCTTAACCGCCTGCTGCACCTGCATGCTTACCTTCAGCAACTGGAGCACAAGAACACCCAGGTCTCTTTGCACTTCCCCTTCTCCCAATCTATTGCCATTCAAATAATAATCGGCCTTCCTGTTTTTGCCACCAATGTGGATAACCTCACATTTATCCACGTTATAATGCATTGGCCATGTTTCTGCCCAATCACCCAATCAGTCCAAATGGTAGTGGATACAGGACCCTTTAATGATTTCTCCTAAATCCACTGAAACCCGTCGGAAATCAAATCAAAGCAACTTTCATCGTCATCGTTAGCGCACGAGTGCAGTACAACGAAATGTAGGCTCGCGGCTCCCGAGAGTGGACATTTAGATTAAGACATTTCAACGTTCGACATTCACTTGGCTTGCAATACATTAACGTCAACATAACCGTGATAAAGCGCATCGGCAGATGTGCAGGCTTTAGAGTTTATTTGTGGAGTTCATTAGGACGACAGCCCCGGGAAAGAAGCCATTCCTAAATCTGGTCGTACGGGTGCGAATGCATCCGTAGCGTCTCCCAGACGGCAGGAGGGCGAACAGACCGTGGCTGGGGTGGGCAGCGTAGTGTCCGTGTGTAGATAAAGACACTGAAGACAGGAGTTGGTTCATAGGTATTTACTAAGCAAGTCTGGGGGGGGGGGTTTCTAAAGGATATACACAATACACAGGCTTATATAGCCAAGTGGCAATTACCGGCATTACGCACACCTCGGGCTCTTAAAGGCACATAAACCACAATTCCTCCCCTTCTAGCTAACTAGTACATCATATTTTAAGTAATTATTAATTACATGTTATATGCAAAATAATATACATTGCTGTATTAATTAATTATAAGTTAGTCTCTCAGGAGGCTTCCTGACTCGGTCCGGATAACGCCTCGGGGGTGTAGTAGTTTCTGGTGGTGTAGTAGGTTCTTCTGGCAAGGCTGAGTCGGCTTGAAGGCCAGTGTCGGGTTCATCAGGCTCCAGTATCACCGGATCGGAGGTAGATATGGGTATCTCTACTTCATCGTTAGATGTATAGAGTGGTGGTGTAGGTTGTCCCTTTTCGGATGACTTGATGATTTGGTCAGCATGGCGCCTTATTATGCTGTCTCCGATGTCCACGGTATACATCAGTGGTCCTAATCGTGTGCAGATAGTTCCAGGCTGCCATTTCTCGGTACGGTAGTCCCGGGCCAAAACCGGTTGGCCTATCTGGAAGGCCCTAGTTGGCCTTTCATTCATGCCCTGAAACTGCCGGTTCTCCACGTCCCTTCAGATGTTGGGCTTGACCAAATCCAGCTGGCATCTTAGGTTTCTATTGTAGAACATCATGGCGGGAGTTTGGTTAGTAACCACATGCGTTGCATTCCTATATGCAAATAAGAAGTTATCCACCTTGTGCTGAAGTTTTATGTCTTCATTACCCATGGCCTTGATGGCCTTCTTGAAGGTCTGGACAAACCTTTCAGCCAATCCATTGGTGGCGGGATGGTATGGGGCGGACGTGTAGTGCTTTACCCCATTGTTCTTTAAGAACTTTCTGAATTCTTCGGACACAAATTGCGGTCCATTATCAGAACATATCTGCTCCGGCAGCCCATTCCTGGCAAATATGGTCCTTAATACTGTGATGGTTTTTTCCGTTGTGGTGGAGGACATCTTTATTACCTCTGACCACTTGGAGTGTGCATCAACTGCGATTAAGAACATCGAGTCCATAAATGGACCAGCAAAGTCGATGTGCACCCTTTGCCAGGGAGATGAGGGCCACTCCCATGGATGTAGAGGGGCCTGTGGCGGAGCATTTTGGACCTTCTGGCATCCTAGGCATCCATCGATACCTGGCCACCATACAAACGCCCTAGCTAGGTTCTTCATTTTCACTCCACCCAGATGCCCCTCGTGAAGCTCCTTTCGTACTTTATCCTGGAGTTTGGGTGGAATCACCACTCTGGATCCACACATCAAGGTTCCTCGGCACACTGACAGCTGTTCTCTTCTTTGCGAGAATGCTGGCAACAGTGGTTCGCCATGTGCTGGCCATCCCTTCACTGTTAAATCGTAGACCCGTGAGAGAGTAGGGTCATTTCTTGTCTCCCTTTCAATGGCAGAATTTGTCACCGGTAGACATTCCACTATGGTAGAGTGGAATATCTCTACTGGGTCTACTGTAGGTGCCTCTTCTATCGTTGGCAACGGTAGGCGTGATAAACCGTCAGCATTCCCATGCTATTTTGACCCTTTGTATTCAATGTTGTATTGGTGTGCCCCTAGAAAAAGTGACCACCTCTGAAGTCTTTGTGCCGTCATAATGGGGACACCTTTTTTAGGGTTGAATATGGAGATGAGGGGTTGATGGTCAGTCAGCAATGTGAATTTTTGTCCGTGTAGGTAACGGTTGAATTTCTTCACTCCCCATACCAGGCTGAGTGCTTCCCTGTCTATCTGGGCATAGTTACACTCAGCTGAGTTCAATGAGCGTGACGCAAAAGCTATCGGTCGTACCGAGCCATCAGGGAATCTATGGGACAATACCGCTCCTATGCCGTAAGGGGATGCATCGCACGCCAGTCTGATTGGTAGTGATGGGTTGTAATGAGCCAAAATTTTCCTCGGATGTGATTAAGTCTTTACATTTATGGAAGGCACGTTTACAGTCTTCGTTCCATTTCCAAATCACTCCTGTCTGTAGAAGATCATTAAGAGGGTGTAGAATAGTTGATAAGTTAGGTAAAAATTTATGATAGTAATTTATTAATCCCAGGAATGACCTTAATTGTGAAACATTTTCAGGTGCTGGGGCTTTTATAACTGCTTCAATTTTTTCAGGTGAATTATGCAACCCTTCCTTATTAATTATGTGGCCACAATATGATATCTGATTTTGGAAAAATTCGCACTTGGGGCGATTTGCTCGTAGGCCCCGTTCTTTCAGCCTAGTGAGCACCTGCTCCAAATTGGCAAGGTGCTCGTTGTCGTTTTCTCCTGTTATAAGGATGTCGTCTAGGTAGCATTGAGTCCCCGGAATCCCTTGCAGGACTTGCTCCATAGCTCTTTGCCAGATAGCTGGAGCGGATGCTATTCCAAAAACCAGTCGATTGTACTGGTACAGGCCTTTGTGTGTGTTTATTGTGAGATACTTTTTAGAGGTCTCCTCAACCTCCATCTGTAGATATGCCTGTGCGAAGTCAATTTTTGTGAAACGTTTCCCTCCGGATAGTGAGGCGAAAATATCTTCTATCCTCGGAAGAGGATACTGTACCGTGTGAAGGACCGGGTTTACAGTCACCTTAAAGTCCCCACAGATGCAAATTTTTTTCTGTTCCTCAGAGTTATTTTTCAATGTTTTTTTCATGACTGGAACGATGGGTGTTGCCCATTCGCTCCAATCTATTTTGGATAATATGCCTGCCTTTTCCAAATTCTTCAGCTCTGCCTCGACTGCTGGACGTATTTGCGTATGGCACCGGTCTTGCCTTAAAATTTTTTGGAATTGCTGTATCTTCCACTTTTATTGAGGCGGTGATGCCTTACAAGGTTCCTAGTTTCTCTTGAAACACTTCTTTGGCGTTGGCCAAGATGTCTTTTAATCGTTCAGGTATGATGTCATCATTGTTTTTTTCCTTACTGGTCACCGTCAGTGCCTGAATGGAGTGCCAGTCTAAACGTATCTTCCTCATCCATTCACGTCCCAACAACGGTGGACCACCATCTTGTAGAATGTATAAATACAACTTTTGTATTTCTTTGCCGTTGTACACCACAGGCACCCTTATTTTTCCTTTGGGGTAGACGTTCTGCCCCGTATATGTTTTTAAGATAATGGATGTTTCTTTTAGAGGTATATGCGAAAATAGCCTCTCGTAATCTCGTCCATTTATTACGGTTAGAGCTGATCCTGTATCTAGCTCCATTTTAACTGGGGACCCTGCTATTGTAAGGGTAACCCAAATGGTTTGGTAATCCTCTTTGGCAAGTACATTATGTAATTTGAGACAGCTTAGTCTCTTGTTTCCGTAGTCGCGATCGTTATTCTGGTCTTCGGAGCTATTGTCCGTCATCATTTGTACCTTCCTGTACTTTTCTTTATTGATTTTTTGTTTTCTGTCAGTGGATTTATTTTGTCCAGATTGGCATACCCGTGCAATGTGTCCAATCTTACCACATTGCCTGCATGCTTTGCCCTTGAACCAGCAGTCCCTCTGGTTATGGGTGGATCTGCCGCAGCGATAACATCTTCCGAACTCCTGTGTCATTTTATGGGCGCCGAAGTCCTGTATCTCTTGTTGTATCTCTGCAGCTCCTTTTGCTGCTGCCTCATATGATACAGCCATACTGAAAGCTTTGT
Source organism: Somniosus microcephalus (assembly GCF_052327205.1). Classification (NCBI taxonomy): domain Eukaryota; kingdom Metazoa; phylum Chordata; class Chondrichthyes; order Squaliformes; family Somniosidae; genus Somniosus; species Somniosus microcephalus. The sequence continues at coordinate 15,521,112 of NW_028225184.1, forward strand.
CCAATGTTAAATCTTTTTCAGAAAGCAGTCTTTTTTGTGTTCCTTCACTTAAGAGACCGCAAACAAATTTGTCTCGAAGATAATCCGATAGTCCTGCTCCGAATTGGCAGTACTTTGATAGCTTTCTTAATTTGTTTAGGTAATCAGCGTTACTTTCATTCTTGTGTTGATTTCTCTTGAAGAACTTGAATTGTTCCGCTATCAGCAGCGGTGTTGGGTTTAAATGCTCCTGCAGGGTATCAACAATTTCTTTAAAAGTCTTGTCCTTTGGTTTGGCTGGAGTGATTAAATTTCGTAACAGCCCGTATGTCTTCACGCCCATTAAGTTCAGAAGTACTGAAGCTTCGTTTTCATCTGTTATTCCATTTGCAGTGCAATAAACCTCTACTCTTTCCACGTATGTGGTCCAATCTTCTATTTCGCCATCAAAAGCCTCAATATTACCAGATTTAGGCATTTCAGAAAAGATATGGGGCTTCCCGTGTTATTTTTTTCTCTCTGTAGCAGCGATATGGCGCTTCCCGCGCTTTCCCGCCGCTGCTACCGATAACAACGCTGTTTTACTGTGGTTTCCGTTTATTCACTGTTGGAGACTCGTTCCCGACGGAGGTCTAAACGCTGACCTGCTTGCCGCGCCGGCCGTCTCTCGAGTGCACCCTCCCAGTCCGTTATTGCTTGCCTCCGATTTCGCTGCCTGTCTCAGCTGTAGAGCCCGCCGCTGGAGCTCCAGCCTGACGCCCAGGAAGGATTAGCGCAGTACCTGTCACCAGCTTGGCCAGCTGGTGAAACCACAGTTTCTCTTACTTCCTTGAGTCTTCTGGACGCTGGAGGAATCGATGTCCTTGAGGTGCTGCCGAATTGCAGGTAAGTCCGTTTCCACCTCGTCGCCACTGTAGTGTCCGTGTGCAGATAAAGACACTGAAGACAGGAGTTGGTTCATAGGTATTTACTAAGCAAGTCTGGGGGGGGGGGGGTTTCTAAAGGATATACACAATACACAGGCTTATATAGCCAAGTGGCAATTACCGGCATTACGCACACCTGGGGCTCGTAAAGGCCCATACACCATAATTGCTCTTAAAGGCACATACACCACAGGCAGGGTCTTTGACGATGGACCGCGACCTCCGTAAAGAGTGTTTCTGGTATATGCGCTCTGCGGTCGGCAGCCGGTAATGCGTCAGGCAGTTTTAACTACCCGCTGCGGGGCTTTCCGGTCATGGTAGCTACAGCTGCCATACCACACCGTGAGACGGTTCATCAGGATGCTCTCTATTGCGCAGCGGTAAAAGTTAGAGAGGATCAGGGGCGACAGGTTACATCCCTTCAGCCTCCTTAGGAAGGACCGCCATCATTCATCCCCTTCAGCCTCCTGGAGGCGATGGGCATGAACGACGGTAGTCCATTCTCCCGGGTGGAGAAGACTACCCAGTTAGCAGGGGAGACCCCGCAGGCTTTCGCAGACAGGTTGCGGCCTGCGTACAGGAGCGCCCGTAATGGGGATCTCGACCGGGCTAACACGAACCAGGACGAGCCGGTGAGCCGGCTCGCCGCCTCCGGAGTCCGGCGGCAGACAGCTCACCACGGTTCAGAGCCGAGGCCGAGCTGCGGTTCGACCCAAAGGGCCCCCCGAGTCACCGAGGAGACAGCGGTCAGACAACTGACCCCGGCATACGGCGACGGTAGAGGGGCAGAAGAACCGCAAACAAAAGGAAAGGTTCACGAGTTAAAACCCAGCCGGCGTAAGCAGGAACGGCACCAGGAAGGGGATCACCCTTCGGACACGAGGCGTCACTGCTTCGGGCGTGGGAAAAGAGGGCATCGGAGAAGGGACCGTCGAAATCCTTGGAAGGATAGTGCGGGTTAAACTCCCCAGCTCCCGGCCCAAAGACAGAAACACCGACCTCTCCCCCCCCCGCAGTCGATTCGTCCGGAGCTGCGCTTCGAGTTTGGTCGGCTGACCCGGGGAAGGTAGCCACAGCCACGGGTGCTTTAATCCCATCTGCCCCGTACAACCCAGACCTACGACTAGAGCCAGCGCAGCCCGTCGACTCGTGTCCCCTCGAATACGACGAGGGGGGGGCAGGCCCCGTGTTAAGACGGGAACGGAGACGGTGCAGGGGAGATATTCGGCGGGCATCGGAGCTTCCGGCGCGGCGGTCCGTTCGGAAGACCCGACCAATTCACCCAGGTCTGAGGAGGTCCCGTCTAGCCTGGCGGGAGTCACAGGGAGCGAGCAGGCCGGGGAAAGGTCCAAACCATTGGCCATAGATTTAGGATCCCTCCCTACCACGCGGGAGGGCGGCCCAAGGACCGGCGAGGTGGCCGAGCAGAGGGCTAGGGAAAGGAGAGTTCCGGGATCCCTGCAGAGCAGGTGCGGTAGCCGCAATCCGGGACAAGGGAGGCACACAGGGGGTGGCTTGGGCCCCGCACCTAAAGCAGGCCCGAGCCCAGGATTCCGTCCTCAAGGCCATCCCGGTAAAGAGAGAGAACGGGGAGCCCGCAGAAGGCCTGTTCGGGGCAGCGGACGAGACTCGAAAACAGGCCGCCGGTTACATTGTCTGGCGTCAACTGTTTAAAACCGAGAAAGGGGAACGGCCAGCAAAGGCCGACCGTGTTCAAACTAGAGAGCGTCAGCCTGCGGCCGCCTCGCAGACCGCAAAGGCGGGGGCGGCGGCTCGCGTCACCGGCGAGGCCCTCCCGCCAATTACTTCGGACTCGTCCCCAGTGGCCGGAGCCCTGAGGAGGTTCTAATGCTCATTAATAACGAGACATTCTTATTATGAACACAGCTAGCTTCTAGCTAGTCATTTATTCGGTACACGTTCTCCGGGTACAGTATCTGTAGAGATGCAGCACGTGTGCTCCTGTGTGCAGGCTGCCATCTTGACTGTTGCCTTGTGGGTTGCCTAGCCTCATGGGTAACGTAGTCTTAATATAATATACAGCTGGGTAGCGTAGTCTTATACATACAGCTCTATGGCTCCACCTAGTGTCCACTATAGAACGACATGCTAGCGATCACGACAGAGGTCTCCCGGCATACCACCGCAGAAACTCCCACGGTCACCCGAGTGTCAATTTAAATGGATCCAGCCGCAGGAGAGCCCTTAACAGAAAGGGAAAAGCCAAAGGCCAGGGACCAGTCTAAGGACACAGATCCCCAGCCTACAGCCTCCAAAGGTGAGGGAGTCACAGGAGAGGTTGCGTCGGGCAGAGAGAGAGAGAGAGAGAGAGAGAGAGAGAGAGAGAGAGAGAGGAGGGTCCCCAGCCTTTATCCCCACTCTCTGCCTTCTCTTAGATAGCCGAGCCTCCACCCGCGCTAGAAGATGAGCCCAATCCCGTGATTTTTGTCATCCGGAGCGAGAATCTTTGGCGCGGCACCTCGTCAAATGCCCTTTCGGAAGTCTAAAGACACGACGTCCACCGGTTCCCCTCTCTCCACCCTGTACGTTACTTCCTCCAAAAACTCCAGCAAATTTGTCAAACACGACTTCCCCTTCGTGAAACCGTGCCGAGTTTGTCCTATTAAATGACGTGGATCCAAACGTCCCGTTACTGTCTCCTTAATAATGGACTCTAACATTTGACCGACCGCAGATGTCAGGCTAACAGGTCTACAGTTACCAGCCTTCTGCCTACGACCCTTTTTAAATAAAGGGTGTCACATTAGCAGTTTTCCAATCTGCCGGCACCTTTGCTCTGTCCAGTGAGTTTGGGACATTTATGACCAACGCATCCGCAATGCCTACCGCCGCTTCCCTCAAGACCCTAGGATGCAAGCCGTCAGGTCCAGGGGATTTATCCGCCTCGAGTCCCATTATTTGACCGAGTACCACTTCCTCAGTGATCTTCATCGTATTGAGTTCCTCCCCCCCTAGAGCCCCCTGTTTGTCCAGTGTTGGGATCTTCTTAGTGTCCTCTACTGTAAAGACCGAGACAAAATCATCGTTCAGTGTTTTTGCCATCTCCATGTTTCCCACCATTAATTTCCCGGTCTCATCCTCTAAGGGACCAACATTGACTCGAGCCACCTTTTGTCTTTTGATATAACTGTAGAAATTTGGACTGTCTGTTTTGATCTTTTGGCCTAATTTACTTTCATCATCTATCTTCCCTTTCTGAATCAATCTTTTCGTTCTTTTTTGCTGTCTTTCAAAGGCTTCCCAATCCTCTATCCTCCCACTAGATTTGGCGACCTTATTGTAATGATATCAGCAAATAGTGATGTTATTTGCCTGTTCGACGACGATGCCTCAATAGCATGACGATTGCAGGTATCGATGACTTATACCTGACCGGCAGAGGTCACGTGACCGCGAGACGCAAGGCAGAGAGTTTCACTTTCAGTTTCATTCTCGATGCATCACAGCACGGTGTGTTCTGTAAAGGCTGTTCCAAAGAGTCGAATAGACTTTAGATTAAAATTACATCTCTTTCAGAAATGAGTCGCTATTGAACCCACAAAGAAATCAAGACACTTACATGCCCTTGTTTTGAGTCGAATACTATCCTTCATTTCTGGACTTAGCCACAGATGGCTGTCTTTTCTCGGACACCCTTTCCTTCTCAGCGGAAGAGATTTGTTTGGCAAGTTGTCAAATAACCCCTTCGGTGCACACCGCCGACCTGCCACCGTTCCGCCCGTCTGAATGACCCGTCTATCTCGTCCTGCACACCGAGGCTACCCTCCTCGCTATCGACCACCCGAAATAAAGAAGAGATTGGCCTTTCTAATCTAGGCTCGATTAACTTGACCAAATCCAGTAGCACATCTTTCAACACCCAGGCTCCGAGCATGACTGGAGAGAACCAAATTGAAGACGACCACCACAAATCACCGGACATGAACTACCAATGAGTTGACAGCATATATCTCAAGGTCGAAACAAACAACCAATTACCAGACTTCTTACTAACACAGAGAACAACCACCACATTCACCGATCACAAGACTTCTTATTAAACATAGGAATAATCACCACACCACCCTGCCGATTTCGGCATCATCCGCGAACTTACCGATCAGACCTTTGACATTCACATCCGAGTCGTTAACGTAGACCGCAAACATATAGCTGGCAACTCGATATCTTCCCATCACAATCGCAAGGCTCGACTTTTCTCGTCAAGCTCGACCGAAAGACTCTCGTCGTAAAACTGAAAAAGACAACACAGAAACGGAAGCACACATTAGTATACAAGTGCATCACTGATACGCGTACACAAATCGAGGCACGCCCGAGCGACACAGTACATTTGGCACGTCAATGAGCAAACACGTGCAAACACAGCTTACTGCGAAGATACATTGAGCAAACCGGAAGGCATTCTCTTTCAATTAGCCCTGGAGAGAGTGCCGGTACTACAGTAGCAAAGAGAAAGTCGTTCATCTCTTAAGGTAGTTCTCTTAAGGTGGAACAGGTTACATACACCACAGGAAGCGTCCCGAGTGAAGTTCAACCAAGATCATACACCATTCAGACAGACGAGGGTGCTGTTCCGAGAAGAAATCGTCGAGATCTTCTCACGGGACCAGCCAGAGCAGGTCGTCAAGAGACCGATACTGCGGAACAACCCGATCACACCGCCGAGGACCAATCGTCTGAGGCAACAACTCAGATTCGAGGACAATCAATCAGAAAATCCTCAAGACACGTGAAGCCTCCCACGAGACTCATTGAGCAAATTGAAGGACTATTGTTATAGAAGGAAGTAATGTGATCTTATTCTTTCTTCAAGTTCTAGTGTCTTGACATTTTTCACGTGAACACACAAAGCAAGGTTCAAAAACCTTGATCATGATAATGAGAATGTAAGTTCATTAAGTGTTACAGTTCCAAAGCAGATTAAGACAAAGAAAAGATGTTGTTAGTTCAAAGTAAAAGACTTCTGTTTGAAGAAAAGGAGATGTCACGATATCAGCAAATAGAGATGGTCTTTGCCTGTTCGATGACGATGCCTCAGCAGCACGATTGCAGGTATTGATGATGTTAAGTCTGTGTGTTCCAGTTGTATTAAGATTAATTACTGGCACAGACTACAAGAATAAAGTTCAACAGGTCTTTACTAGTTGGAGGTCAGGACTAGACTAAATACACAATATCACTAAACAGTACTTATATACCGGGTGTCACCACCGGTATTACGCATACAGCAGCCAGAGAAAGTAGGACATCTCTTAAGGTGGAACAGGCTTAAGTTCTCTTCAGGTGGAACAGGTTACATACACCACAGATGACTTACGCCTTGCGGCAAACCACCGTTATCGTTCACAACCGTTCACTATTGTCACACTGTTGTTATCACTGTTGACACTGTTGTTATCACTACATAAGGTGACCTCTCGCCATGCACGCTGTTATTCCTAGGCGTACCTCAGCTGACTCCGCCCACGGCTCCGCCTGTTCGCCCAGGTACAAAGGTGACCGATCGGCTAGTCTTCTTCCTTGTCGGAACCGATCACCCACGAGGGTGGGCTCTGTTATTTAGCCAGTAAAAAGCTACAGTTACTATCTTAACTCGTCGCTTTTCATGGAATGAATCGATAGGTCTATCATGCCTGACTGGCAGAGGTCACGTGACCGAGACAAGCAAGGCAGTGAGTTTAGTTTCGGTTTCGTTCTAGATGCATCACAAGCAGGGTGTGTCCTGAAATGCTGTCTAAAGAGTCGAACAGACTTTGGATTCAAACTCACTCTCTTTCAGAAATGTCTCAGCATCGAACCTGCCGAAGCTGCGAGGCCTCGCCCTTGCCCCGGCCTCCCCTGACTCCCCCGGCACCCCGAGCACTCTGTTCAAGCTGCGCACTCCATGCAAGCTCGCACCGGCGAGCCTCTGTTTATAGGCCCTGAAAGCATGACTTGCTGAGCCCAGCCCAGCTCCAGGAGAAGCAGCTTCATCAGATGACTGCACTCGCCCTTGTTAACTGCCTTCAGCTGCACGGAGTGGCTTGCCTCTAGATTTAACCCTTGCAGCGCCGGGGGAGCCCCCCTCTGCCTTTAACCCTTGCAGCGCCGGGACAGTGTCGAGGGAGCCTGCCTCTCTCTTTAACCCTTGCAGCGCCGGGACAGTGTCGCGGGAGCCTGCCTCTTTCTTTAACCCTTGCAGCGCCGGGACAGTGTCAGGGGAGCCTGCCTCTCTCTTTAACCCTTGCAGCGCCAGGACAGTGTCGAGGGAGCCTGCCTCTTTCTTTAACCCTTGCAGCGCCGGGACAGTGTCGAGGGAGCCTGCCTCTCTCTTTAACGCTTGCAGCGCCGGGACAGTGTCGAGGGAGCCTGCCTCTCTCTTTTACCCTTGCAGCGCCGGGACAGTGTCGAGGGAGCCTGCCTCTGCCTTTAACCCTTGCAGCGCCGGGACAGTGTCGAGGGAGCCCCCCTCTCTCTTTAACCCTTGCAGCGCCGGGACAGTGTCGAGGGAGCCTGCCTCTCTCTTTAACCCTTGCAGCATCGGGACAGTGTCGAGGGAGCCTGCCTCTCTCTTTAAACCTTGCAGTGCCGGGACAGTGTCGAGGGAGCCTGCCTCTCTCTTTAACCCTTGCAGCGCCGGGACAGTGTCGAGGGAGCCTGCCTCTGCCTTTAACCCTTGCAGCGCCGGGACAGTGTCGAGGGAGCCCCCCTCTCTCTTTAACCCTTGCAGCGCCGGGACAGTGTCGAGGGAGCCTGCCTCTCTCTTTAACCCTTGCAGCGCCGGGACAGTGTCGAGGGAGCCTGCCTCTCTCTTTAACCCTTGCAGCGCCGGGACAGTGTCGAGGGAGCCTGCCTCTCTCTTTAACCCTTGCAGCGCCGGGACAGTGTCGAGGGAGCCTGCCTCTCTCTTTAAGCCTTGCAGCGCCGGGACAGTGTCGAGGGAGCCTGCCTCTCTCTTTAACCCTTGCAGCGCCGGGACAGTGTCGAGGGAGCCTGCCTCTCTCTTTAAATCTTGCAGTGCCGGGACAGTGTCGAGGGAGCCTGCCTCTCTCTTTAACCTTTACATCGCTGGGACAGTGTCGAGGGAGGCTGCCTCTGCCTTTAACCCTTGCAGCGCCGGGACAGTGTCGAGGGAGCCTGCCTCTCTCTTTAACCCTTGCAGTGCCGGGACAGTGTCAAGGGAGCCTGCCTCTGCCTTTAACCCTTGCAGCGCCGGGACAGTGTCGAGGGAGCCTGCCTCTCTCTTCAACCCTTGCAGCGCCGGGACAGTGTCGAGGGAGCCTGCCTCTCTCTTTAACCCTTGCAGCGCCGGGACAGTGTCGAGGGAGCTTGCCTCTCTCTTTAACCCTTGCAGTGCCGGTACAGTGTCGAGGGAGCCTGCCTCTCTCTTTAACCCTTGCAGTGCCGGGACAGTGTCGAGGGAGCCTGCCTCTGCCTTTAACCCTTGCAGCGCCGGGACAGTGTTGAGGGAGCCTGCTTCTCTCTTTAACCCTTGCAGCGCCGGGACAGTGTCGAGGGAGCCTGCCTCTCTCTTTAACCCTTGCAGCGCCGGAACAGTGTCGAGGGAGCCTGCCTCTCTCTTTAACCCTTGCAGCGCCGGGACAGTGTCGAGGGAGCCTGCCTCTCTCTTTAACCCTTGCAGCGCCGGGACAGTGTCGAGGGAGCCTGCCTCTGCCTTTAACCCTTGCAGTGCCGGGACAGTGTCGAGGGAGCCTGCCTCTCTCTTTAACCCTTGCAGCGCCGGGACAGTGTTGAGGGAGCCTGCCTCTCTCTTTAACCCTTGCAGCGCCGGGACAGTGTCGAGGGAGCCTGCCTCTCTCTTTAACCCTTGCAGCACCGGGACAGTGTCGAGGGAGGCTGCCTCTGCCTTTAACCCTTGCAGCGCCGGGACAGTGTCGAAGGAGCCCCCCTCTCTCTTTAACCCTTGCAGCGCCGGGACAGTGTCGCGGGAGCCTGCCTCTCTCTTTAACCCTTGCAGCGCCGGGACAGTGTCGAGGGAGCCTGCCTCTCTCTTTAACCCTTGCAGCGCCGGGACAGTGTCGAGGGAGCCTGCCTCTCTCTTTAACCCTTGCAGCGCCGGGACAGTGTCGAGGGAGCCTGCCTCTGCCTTTAACCCTTGCAGTGCCGGGACAGTGTCGAGGGAGCCTGCCTCTGCCTTTAACCCTTGCAGCGCCGGGACAGTGTTGAGGGAGCCTGCCTCTCTCTTTAACCCTTGCAGCGCCGGGACAGTGTCGAGGGAGCCTGCCTCTCTCTTTAACCCTTGCAGCGCCGGGACAGTGTCGAGGGAGGCTGCCTCTGCCTTTAACCCTTGCAGCACCAGGACAGTGTCGAGGGAGCCCCCCTCTCTCTTTAACCCTTGCAGCGCCGGGACAGTGTCGCGGGAGCCTGCCTCTCTCTTTAACCCTTGCAGCGCCGGGACAGTGTCGAGGGAGCCTGCCTCTCTCTTTAACCCTTGCAGCGCCGGGACAGTGTCGAGGGAGCTTGCCTCTCTCTTTAACCCTTGCAGCGCCGGGACAGTGTCGAGGGAGCTTGCCTCTCTCTTTAACCCTTGCAGTGCCGGGACAGTGTCGAGGGAGCCTGCCTCTCTCTTTAACCCTTGCAGCGCCTGGACAGTGTCGAGGGAGCCTGCCTCTCTCTCTAACCCTTGCCGCGCCGGGACAGTGTCAAGGGAGTCTGCCTCTCTCTTTAACCCTTGCAGTGCCGGGACAGTGTCGAGGGAGCCTGCCTCTCTCTTTAACCCTTGCAACGCCGGGACAGTGTCGAGGGAGCCTGCCTCTCTCTTTAACCCTTGCAGCGCCGGGACAGTGTCGAGGGAGCCTGCCTCTCTCTTTAACCCTTGCAGCGCCGGGACAGTGTCGAGGGAGCCTGCCTCTGCCTTTAACCCTTGCAGCGCCGGGACAGTGTCGAGGGAGCCCCCCTCTCTCTTTAACCCTTGCAGCGCCAGGACAGTGTCGAGGGAGCCTGCCTCTCTCTTTAACCCTTGCAGTGCGGGGCAGTGTCGAGGGAGCCTGCCTCTCTCTTTAACCCTTGCAGCGCCGGGACATTGTCGAGGGAGCCTGCCTCTGCCTTTAACCCTTGCAGCGCCGGGACAGTGTCGAGGGAGCCTGCCTCTGCCTTTAACCCTTGCAGCACCGGGACAGTGTCGAGGGAGCCTGCCTCTCTCTTTAACCCTTGCAGCGCTGGGACAGTGTTGAGGGAGCCCCCCTCTGCCTTTAACCCTTGCAGCACCGGGACAGTGTCGAGGGAGCCCCCCTCTCTCTTTAACCCTTGCAGTGCCGGGACAGTGCCGAGGGTGCCCCCCTCTGCCTTTAACCCTTGCAGCGCCGGGACAGTGTCGAGGGAGCCCCCCTCTCTCTTTAACCCTTGCAGCGCCGGGACAGTGTCGAGGGAGCCTGCCTCTGCCTTTAACCCTTGCAGCGCCGGGACAGTGTCGAGGGAGCCCCCCTCTCTCTTTAACCCTTGCAGCGCCGGGACAGTGTCGAGGGAGCCTGCCTCTCTCTTTAACCCTTGCAGCGCCGGGACAGTGTCGAGGGAGCCTGCCTCTCTCTTTAACCCTTGCAGCGCCGGGACAGTGTCGAGGGAGCCTGCCTCTCTCTTTAACCCTTGCAGCGCCGGGACAGTGTCGAGGGAGCCTGCCTCTCTCTTTAACCCTTGCAGCGCCGGGGCAGCCTTAATGAACAAATTACGTAGCTCGTCCATTCGGTCTTTGAACGTTTGCCATTGCCTATCCACCGTCAACCCTTTGAGTGCCATTCCCCAATCAATCCTACCCAACTCGCAACTCAGACCATTGTAGTTTCCTTTATTTAAATTGAGGACCCTAGTTTCGGAGTTAAATTCCATCAGTCGCTTGTGTTCCCATTCTGCGAGCTTTTCTATGCCCTGTTGCAGTCGATTGGTATCATCCTCACTCTTTGCCCCAAATTTGGTGTTATCGACAAATTTAGGAATTTTACTTTGTCTTCCAATATCCAGGTCATTTAAATGTATTAAAAAAGCAGTGGCCCCGTCACTGACTACTGGGGAACACCACTGTCTACCATCCTCCAGTCTGAAAAGCAGCCATTTGATAAAACTCGCTGTTTTCTGTCATTAAGCCAATCCCATACCCAAGATGCCACTGATCCACCTAGTCCACGAACCTCGATTTGGTTAACCAGCCTTCCACGCGGTACTTTGTCAAACGCCTTCCTAAAACGCATACAGGCAACATCCATTCCAATTCCTTTCGTCGATCTTCCCCATCACTTCCTCAAAACATTCAATTCGACCAGTCAAACACGATCTGCCTTTTACAAATCCGTGTTGGCTTTCCTGAATTAGCTTAAACCTCACCAAGCGCCCGTTAATTTCTTCCTCGATTATTGTTTCTAATATTTGACCCATCCCTGATGTTAAACTGACCGGCCTGTAGTTACTTGGATTGCCCTTACACCATCTCTGGAAACACGCCGTCACATTTGGTACTTTCCAATCCTCGGCCATCTCCCCCGCGTCTCATAGAACCCTAGAAACATAGAAAGTTACAGCAGGGAAGGAGGCCATTTCACCCATTCTGTCTGCGCCGGCCAATAAAGGGCTATCCTGCCCAATCCCACTTCCCAGCTCTTGGTACAAGTAATTTTAAAATGTAGTTAGGGTTCCTGCCTATACCAGCCTTTCAGGCAGTAGGTTTCAGACCCCCACAACCATCTGGGTGAAGAAATGTCCCCTCGAATCCCCTCTAAAGCTTCCTCCGATTACTTTAAATCTGCGCCCCCTGGTTTCTGACCACGCTACTGAGGGAAATAGATCCTTTCTATCCAATTTATCGAGGCACTTATAATTTTATACACTTCGATAAGGTCTCCCCTCAGCCTCCTCTGTTCCAAGGAAAACAGACCCAGCCTATCCAGTCTTTCCCCGTAGCGAAGATTCTCAACTCCCGGCAACATCTTTGTAAATCTCCTCTGCACCCTCTCTAGTGCAATCACATCTTTCCTCTAATGTGGTGACCAGAACTGCAGGCAGTACTCTAGCCGAGGCCAAAATAGTGTTTTATACAGTTGAAGCATAAACCCCACCCCCCCACCCGCTCTTATATTCTAAGCCACGGATAATAAAGTCTAGCATTTCGTATGCCTTCTGAACAACATTATCTACCCGACCTGTTACCTTCAGGGATCTGTGGACATGCTCTCCAAGGTCACTTTGTTCCACGACGCTACTCAGTGTCCTAAAATTTCAGGTCTATTCCCTTCCTCGTTAGCTCTCCCCAAATGCAAGACCTCACACTGCTCCAGATTGCATTCCAATTGGCACTGCTCTGCCCACCTGACCAATTTATTGATAACTTCCTGCAGTCTACAGCTTCCTTCTTCAGTATCAACCACACAGCCGGTTTTAGTATCACCTGCAAGCTTCTTAATCATTCCCCTTATAGAGTCATAGAGTCATAGAGTTTTACAGCACAGAAAGAGGCCCTTCGGCCCATCGTGTCTACGCCGCCCATCCATCCCTGTCCAGTCTAATCCCATTTTCCAGCATTTGGTCCATAGCCTTGTATGCAATGGCATTTCAAGTGCTCATCCAAATGCTTCTTGAATGTTGTGAGGGTTCCTGCCTCTACCACCCTTTCAGGCATTGAGTTCCACATTCCAACCACCCTCTGGGTGAAAAAGTTCCTCCTCAAATCCCCTCTAAATCTCCTGCCCCTTACCCTGAATCTATGCCCCCTTGTTATTGACCCCCCTACTAAGGGGAAAAGTTCCTCTTTGTCTACCCTATCTATGCCCCTCATCATTTTGTACACCTCAATCAGGTCCCCCCTCAGCCTTCTTTGCTCCAAGGAAAACAACCCCAGCCTGTCCAGCCTCTCTTCATAGCTGAGGCGCTCCATCCCAGGTAACATCCTGGTGAATCTTCTCTGCACCCTCTCCAAAGCAATCACATCCTTCCTATAGTGAGGCGACCAGAACTGCACACAGTACTCCAGCTGTGGCCTCACCAGCGTTTTGTACAGCTCCATCATCACCTCCCTGCTCTTATATTCTATGCCTCGGCTAATGAAGGCAAGTATCCCATATGCCTTTTTAACCACCTTATCTACCTGTTCCGCTGCCTTCAGGGATCTATGTACATGTACACCAAGGTCCCTCTGACCCTCTGTACTTCCTAGGGTCCTACCACTCATTGTGTATTCCCTTGCCTTATTTGTCCGTCCAAAATGCATCACCTCGCACTTTTCAGGGTTAAATTCCATTTGCCACTTTTCCGCCCATCTGACCAACCCGTTTATATCGTCCTGTAGCCTGAGGCTTTCCTCCTCACAATTTACCACCCCACCAATTTTCGTGTCATCTGCGAACTTACTGATCATACCTTTTACATTCTCATCCAAATCATTTATGTAGATCACAAACAACAAGGGACCCAGCACCGATCCCTGAGGTACCCCACTGGACACAGGCTTCCAGTCACAAAAGCAACCTTCGACCATCACCCTCTGCCTCCTGCCACTCAGCCAGTTTATGATCCAACGCGCCAAGGCACCCTGGATCCCATGGGCTCTTACCTTCTTGACCAGTCTCCTATGCGGGACTTTGTCAAAAGCTTTACTGAAGTCCATGTAAACCACATCCACAGCATTTCCCTCATCCACCCCCCTAGTCACCCCCTCGAAAAATTCAATCAGATTTGTCAGACATGATTTACCCTTGACAAAGCCATGCTGACTATCCCCGATTAATCCTCGCCTCTCCAAGTGGAGACTAATTTTGTCCCTCAGAATTTTTTCCAATAATTTCCCTACCACAGATGTTAGGCTCACTGGCCTGTAATTCCCTGGTTTATCCCTGCCACCCTTCTTGAATAATGGTACTACGTTAGCTGTTCTCCAGTCCTCTGGTACATTCCCTGTGGATATTCCAATCTAGATCATTGATATATGCCACAGTAAGCAAGGGACCCGGTACTGAGCCCTGCGGAACCCCACTGGAAACAGCCTTCCAGTCACAAAAACACCCATCAACCATGACCCTCTGCTTCCTGTCTCCGAGCCAGTTTGGAATCAATCTTGACACTTTGCCTTGGATCCCATGCACATTTAACTTTGTGACCCGTCTGCCATGTGGAACATTATCAAAAGCCTTGCTAAAGCCCATAGAAACTAAATCAAACGCACTTCCCTCATCGACCCTCCTTGTGACCTCCTCAAAAAACTCAATCAAGTTTGTCAGACACGACCTTCCCTTAACAAATCCGTGCTGACTATCATTGTTTAATCCGTGGCTTTCTAAATGAAGATTTATCCTGTCCTTTAGAATTCGTCCCAATAATTTCCCCACCACCGAGGTTCGGCTGACTGGCCTGTAATTACTCGGTCTATCCATATCTCCCTTTTTAAACAAGGGCACCAGATTAACAATCCTCCAGTTCTCCGGCACCGCACCTGAAGTCAGAAAGTATTGAAAAATGATGGTCAGTGCCTCCGCTATTTCCTCTTTTGCTTCGCTTAACAGCGTGGGGTACATTTCATCCGCGCCTGGGGAATTATCCACTTTTGAAGCTGTAAACAACTTAATACTTCCTCTCTCACTATGGTTATGTCATCTAATATCTCACACTCCTCCCCCCCCCGATAGCAATGCCTGCTTCAGCCATCTCCTTTCTGAAAACAAGGTATTCATTAGGAAACCAACATACGTCTCCTGCCTCCACACACAGATTACCCGCATGATCGCTAATAGGCCCTACAATTTCTTTAGTTATCCTCTTAATATATTTATAGAACATCTCTGGGTTTGCCTTGATATTACTTGCCTAGAGTTTTTGATGCACTCTCTCTCTTAGCTTTCCAAATATCCTTTTTAATTTTACCCCTGCACTTTCTGTACTCCTTAAATTTTCTGGACTATTTACCCCGCGGTATCTGTCATACTCCCCCCATTTTTTTCATTATCTTATCCTCAATGTCCTTAGACATCTAGTGGGATCTAGATTTGCAAGTCCAACCTTTTTTTCTTTAATGGAACATATTTTATCTGAGCCCTCCGGAATTCTGCCTTGAATGCCTTCCACTGCTCTGACACTGATTTACCTTCAAGTAGCAGTTTCCTGTCCACTATTGCTTATTCCCCTCTGAGCTTAGCACAATTTGCTTTTCCTCAAATTTCCCCAAATTTCCCCAAATTTCAAACATTCAAACCAAATCGAATTGTACGTTATCACTTTAATCAAAGTATTTTCTGTGTCTCTCTCAATAAACAAAGAGTGGTTTCTTCTAAAGTAGCTTCCTGCAATTTTTGGTTGGGGTTTGATACAGGGCTATGGGGAGAGAGCAGGGCAGTGGGATTTGTTTGGATATAACACAGGGCTATGGGGAGAAAGCGGGGCAGTGGGCTTACGTTGGGGATTGATGCAGGGCTATGGGGAGAGAGCGGGTCAGTGGGATTTGTTTGGGGATTGATACAGGGCTATGGGGAAAGCGTGGGGCAGTGGGATTAGTTTGCATTTGATACAGGGCTATCGGGAGGAAGCGTGTCTTTGGGATTAGTTTGGGATTGATACAGGGCTATCGGGAGAGATTGGGGCAGTGTGATTAGTTTGAAATTGATACAGGGCTATCAGGAGAGAGCAAGGCATTGGGAATAGTTTGGGAGAGATACAGGGCTATCGGGAGAGATTGGGGCAGTGTGATTCGTTTGGGATTGATACAGGGCTATGGGGAGAGAGCGGGGCTTTGGGATTAGTTTGGGATTGATACAGGGCTATCGGGAGAGAGCGGGGCAGTGGGATTAGTTTGGGGATTGATGCAGGGCTATGGGGAGAGAGCGGGGCAGTGTGATTAGTTTGGGATTGATACAGGGCTATGGGGAGAGAGCGGGGCAGTGGGATTAGTTTAGGATTGATACAGGGCTATTGGGAGAGAGCGGGGCAGTGGGATTAGTTTGGGATTGATACAGGACTATGCAGAGAGATCGGGGCAGTGCGATTAGTTTGGGGATTGATACAGGGCTTTGGGGAGACAGTTGGGCAGTGGGATTAGCTTGGGATTGATGCAGGACTATGGCGAGAGATCGGGGCAGTGGGATTCGTTTGGGATTGATGCAGGGCTATGGGGAGAGAGCGGGGCAGTGGGATTAGTTTGGGATTGATACAGGGCTACAGGGAGAGAGCGGGGCAGTAGGATTAGTTTGGGATTGATACAGGGCTATCGGGAGAGAGCGGGACAGTGGGATTAGTTTGAGAGTGATACAGGGCTATCAGGAGAGAGCGAGCCATTTGGAAGAGTTTGGGATTGAAACAGGACTCTCAGGAGAGGTCGGGGCAGTGTGATTAGTTTGGGATTGATACAGGGCTATGGGGAGAGATCGGGGCAGTGTCATTCGTTTGGGATTAATGCAGGGCTATGGGAAGAGAGCGTGGAAGTGGAATTAGTTTGTGATTTATACAGGGCTATAGGGAGAGAGCGGGGCAGTGGGATTATTTTGGGGATTGGTGCAGGGCTATGGGGGAGAGTGGGGCAATGGGATTAGTTTGGGATTGATACAGGCCTTTCGGGAGAGAGCGAGGCAATGTGATTAGTTTGGGATAGATACAGGGCTATCGGGAGAGATTGGGGCAGTGGGATTAGTTTGGGATTGATACAGGGCTATCGGGAGAGATCAGGTCAATGTTATTAGTTTGGGATTGATACAGGGCTATGGGGAGAGTGCGGGGCATAGCGATTATTTTACGATTGATACAGGGCTATGGGGAGAGAGCGGGGCAGTGGGATTAGTTTGGGGATTGATGCAGGGCTATGGGGCGAGAGCGGGGCAGTGTGATTAGTTTGGGTTTGATACAGGGCTATGTGGAGAGCGGGGCAGTGGGATTAGTTTGGGGATTGATGCAGGGCTATGGGGAGAGAGCGGGCAGTGTGATTAGTTTGGGATTGATACAGGGCTATGGGGAGAGAGCGGGGCAGTGGGATTAGTTTAGGATTGATACAGGGCTATCTGGAGAGAGTGGGGCAGTGGGATTAATTTGGGATTGATACAGGACTATGCGGAGAGATCGGGGCATTGCGATTAGCTTGGGGATTGATACAGGGCTTTGGGGAGAGAGTGGGGCAGTGGGATTAGTTTGGGATTAATGCAAGACTATGGGGAGAGATCGGGGCAGTGGGATTAGTTTGGGATTGATGCAGGGCTATGGGGGGAGAGCGGTGCAGTGGGATTAGTTTGGGATTGATACAGGGCTACTGGGAGAGAGCGGGGCAGTAGGATTAGTTTGGGATTGATGCAGGGCTATGGGGGGAGAGCGGGGCAGTGTGATTAGTTTGGGATTGATACACGGCTATGGGGAGAGAGCGGGGCAGTGGGATTAGTTTGGGATTGATACAGGGCTATCGGGAGAGATCTGGGCAGTGGGATTGGTTGGGATTGATACAGGGCTATCGGGAGAGAGCAAGGCATTGGGAATAGTTTGGGAGAGATACTGGGCTATCGGGAGAGATCGGGGCAGTGTATTTAGTTTGGGATACAGGGCTATGGGAAGAGAGCGGGGCAGTGGGATTAGCTTTGTAATGATATCAGCAAATAGTGATGATATTTGTCTGTGTTTGATTACTTATGCCTTACAGCATATTTGTCTGTGTTTTTGATTACTTGTGCCTGACCAGCAGAGGTCATGTGAGAGACAAGCAGTCCAGAGGGGTTTTACTTTCAGTTTCTTTCCAGGTGCATCACAGCATAGTGTGTTCTGTAAAAAGCTGTCGAAAGTCTTGAACAAGACTTTAGATTAAACAACATTCTCTTTCAGAAATGAGTCTTTATTGAACCCAAAAAGAAATCAAAACATGATGTCAGAAGTGGCTGAAAGAGAAAAAATCTGAAGTTAGCATCTTGATGTGACAGTGAAAGCAGTTGTGGCAAGTAAGCGAAATCAGCTCTCCACATATTAGCAAGCCAGAAGAGAACATTGTTGCTTACCATTAGAGAATAGCTAACGAAGTGAAAAAATGGAAGGTTTACACCCACCGGCGATGCTTCAATTAAGAGGTAATGTGGCTGAAAATTGGAGGCGATTCAAACAACGTGTAGGGTTGTATTTATCAGCAATCGGAGCTGACGATAAAAGTAATAAACAGAAATCGTCCGTGTTTTTACATGTAGTGGGTGATGCAGCGCTGGAGGTGTATAATAATTTCATATTTGCTGTTGATGGAGACAAAATGAAGCTAGATAAAATAATGGAACAGTTTGAGGCCTACTGCATACCTAAACGCAACGTGACCTTTGAGAGGCACAAATTTTTCACATGTGTACAGAAAATCGGCGAGACTATTGATCAGTATGTGACTGAACTGAGAAACCGGAGCAAATCGTGTGAATTTGGGGGACTCACAGACTCGTTGATAAAAGACAGACTGGTGTGTGGTATTCGAGATAATGGTCTAAGGGAAAGACTGCTAAGAGAGCAAGATCTAGACCTGGGAAAAGCCATAGCACTGTGTAGGGTTACAGAGACTGTGAAGTTGCAGGCAAAGGAGCTGTTCAGTGACAGTAGCTGCAACGTGGATGCAGTGAGAAAGAACGGATACAAACCGTTTAACAAAGTGAGCGCCAATGTGAAAAAAGAGACGTGGCCAGCAAACGAAAATGAAAGAGACAATCGGAAGTCATGAAGTCGATGCGGTACACAGCATCCACCAAGAAAGTGTCCAGCATATGGTAAAACATGCAATAGATGCAACAAAAACAACCATTATGCCCGTTGCTGTAAGAACCAAGCGCAACAAAGCAAGGTCCATACAGTAGATGAAAGCGAGATAGAGGAATTCAATGTAGATGTTGTGTCTGAAAACAACAAAGAAAGAGACTGGATGTTGACACTAAAAGTGAATGACATACACATTCCATTTAAATTGGATACTGGAGCACAAGTTAATGTGATATCAGAGACCGATTTTAAGAGAATTAGACCCAGACCAAAGTTACATGGAATACAAGTGAAAGTGACCGGATACTCAGGTACTGATATACCAGTGAAAGGAAAATGCATTGTCAAAGTAACACACAAGGACAGAGAGCACACGCTAGCATTAATCGTGGTGCCAAAGGATGTGCAAGCCATACTAGGTTTAAAAGCCTGTGAGAGACTGAACCTGGTAAAGTGAGTCCTCGTTGTGGAAAGTGAAAGAGAGACAGTCTATGATGAACTGAATGTTGCGTACACACCGGGTCAGCTGATGTATACAGCAGACATGTTATCCAGAGCTGTTGACCCAAGTGAGCCCGCAAACACCACAATGGATGAAAAAGTGAACGCCTACGTGGACATGATCACAAGTGCACTGCCCATAGCAGATGCAAAAATGGAGCTCATAAAGACTGAGACAAACAAAGGTGAAACAATGAGACGACTGAGGAAAAGCATCTTGGATGGATGGCCCAACATGAAGCAAGACTGCTCACCTGATATAGCAGAGTACTGGAACTGCAGGGTGGAACTATCAGTGGTCGAAGACATCATCTACAAAGGAAGTAAAATAGTTATCCCAAAGAGTCTGAGAAGAGAGATGCTAAAAAAGATCCATGGAGGACATCTGGAAATCGAAAAGTGTAAGAAAAGAGCACGAGAGGTGATGTACTGGCCACGAATCAACCAAGATGTGACAAATGAGGTGTCAAACTGCACAATATGCCTGAAATATCGAGCAAGTAATCCGGTAGAACCACTAAAGCCACACCCAGCACCAGACAGACCTTACCAGAAGGTAGGCGCTGACCTATTCGTATGTCAAGGGAAGGACTATCTTGTCGTCACAGACTATTACTCCCTGTATCCAGAGGTTTGTAGACTGTACACCACCACTGCAGAAGCTGTGATAAGAAGTATGAAAGCCATATTCTCCAGACATGGCGTGGCAAGCGAGGTCTTCACAGACAACGGACCCCAGTTTAACAATGCAAATTTCCGACACTTTGCCAAAGAGTGGGGCTTTGTCCACACAACGTCAAGTCCTCACTATCCACAGTCCAATGGACTAGTGGAAAAATCGGTCCAGACAGTGAAAAGACTGATGAACAAGGCAAAAGACAGTGGAACTGAATTCTGCCAAAGCATGCTTGTATACCGCACAACGCCGCTCGAGTGTGGTATGTCACCAGCCCAACTCCTGATGGGACGTCGGCTAAGGTCAAACCTACCCATCCCGGAGAACCTCCTGAAAACAAAAGAGGGGGAGAAAGTGAGGAAGTTCAAAGAGCAACAGAAAGAAAAGCAAAAGTACTACTATGACAGAGGAACACAAAACCTACCTGAACTCCACACTGGTGACCAAGTAAGGTTGAAAGACAAAACAAACACATGGACTCAGAAGGGAACTGTCCTGAGTGAAGTTCAACCAAGATCATACACCATTCAGACAGATGAGGGTGCTGTTCTGAGAAGAAATCGTCGAGATCTTCTCATGGGACCAGCCACAGCAGGTCAAGAGACTGATACTGGTGAACAACCTGATCACACAGCTGAGAACCAATCATCTGAGGCAACAACTCAGATTCAAGGACAATCAATCAGAAAATCCTCAAGACACGTGAAGCCTCCTGAGAGACTCATTGAGCAAATTTAAGGACTATTGTTATCGAAGGAAGTAATGTTATCTTATTCTTTCTTCAAGTTCTGGTGTATTGACATATTTCATGTGAACACACAAAGAAAGGTTAAAAAACCTTGATCATGATAATGATAATGTAAGTTCATTAAGTGTTGTTAGTTAAAAGTAAAATACTTTTGTTTTAAGAAAGGGAGATGTAATGATATCAGCAAATAGTGATGATATTTGTCTGTGTTTGATTACTTATACCTTACAGCATATTTGTCTGTGTTTTTGATTACTTGTGCCTGACCAGCAGAGGTCATGTGAGAGACAAGCAGTCCAGAGGAGTTTTACTTTAAGTTTCTTTCCAGATGCATCACAGCATAGTGTGTTCTGTAAAAAGCTGTGGAAAGTCTTGAACAAGACTTTAGATTAAACAACATTCTCTTTCAGAAATGAGTCTTTATTGAACCCAAAAAGAAATCAAAACAAGCTTGGGATTGCTACAGGGCTATCGGGAGAGATCGGGGCAGTGTGATTCATTTGGGATTAATGCAGGGCTATGGGGAGAGAGCGGGGCAGTGGAATTAGTTTGGGATTTATACAGGGCTATTGGGAGAGAGCGGGGCAGTGGGATTAGTTTGGGATTGATACAGGACTATGCAGAGAGATCGGGGCAGTGGGATTAGTTTAGGATTGATACAGGGCTATTGGGAGAGAGCGGGGCAGTGGGATTAGTTTGGGATTGATACAGGACTATGCAGAGAGATCGGGGCAGTGCGATTAGTTTGGGGATTGATACAGGGCTTTGGGGAGACAGTTGGGCAGTGGGATTAGCTTGGGATTGATGCAGGACTATGGCGAGAGATCGGGGCAGTGGGATTCGTTTGGGATTGATGCAGGGCTATGGGGAGAGAGCGGGGCAGTGGGATTAGTTTGGGATTGATACAGGGCTACAGGGAGAGAGCGGGGCAGTAGGATTAGTTTGGGATTGATACAGGGCTATCGGGAGAGAGCGCGACAGTGGGATTAGTTTGAGAGTGATACAGGGCTATCAGGAGAGAGCGAGCCATTTGGAAGAGTTTGGGATTGAAACAGGACTCTCAGGAGAGGTCGGGGCAGTGTGATTAGTTTGGGATTGATACAGGTCTATGGGGAGAGAGCGGGGCAGTGGGATTAGTTTGGGATTGATACAGGGCTATTGGGAGAGAGCGGGGCAATGGGATTAGTTTGGGATTGTTACAGGGCTATGGGGGAGAGCGGGGCAGTGGAATTATTTTGGGATTGATACAGGGCTATGGGTTGAGAGCGGGGCAGTGTGATTTGTTTGGGATTGATACAGGGCTATGGGGAGAGAGCGGGGCAGTGGGATTAGTTTGGGATTGATACAGGACTATGGGGAGAGAGCGGGGCAGTGGGATTAGTTTGGGGATTGATACTGGGCTATGGGGAGAATGCGGGGCAGTGGCATTAGTTTGTCGATTGATAAAGGGCTATGGGGTGAGAGCGGGGCAGTGTGATTAGTTTGGGATACAGTGCTATGGGAAGAGAGCGGGGCAGTGTGATTAGCTTGGGATTGCTACAGGGCTATCGGGAGAGATCGGGGCAGTGTCATTCGTTTGGGATTAATGCAGGGCTATGGGAAGAGAGCGTGGAAGTGGAATTAGTTTGTGATTTATACAGGGCTATAGGGAGAGAGCGGGGCAGTGGGATTATTTTGGGGATTGGTGCAGGGCTATGGGGGAGAGTGGGGCAATGGGATTAGTTTGGGATTGATACAGGCCTTTCGGGAGAGAGCGAGGCAATGTGATTAGTTTGGGATAGATACAGGGCTATCGGGAGAGATTGGGGCAGTGGGATTAGTTTGGGATTGATACAGGGCTATCGGGAGAGATCAGGTCAATGTTATTAGTTTGGGATTGATACAGGGCTATGGGGAGAGTGCGGGGCATAGCGATTATTTTACGATTGATACAGGGCTATGGGGAGAGAGCGGGGCAGTGGGATTAGTTTGGGGATTGATGCAGGGCTATGGGGCGAGAGCGGGGCAGTGTGATTAGTTTGGGTTTGATACAGGGCTATGTGGAGAGCGGGGCAGTGGGATTAGTTTGGGGATTGATGCAGGGCTATGGGGAGAGAGCGGGCAGTGTGATTAGTTTGGGATTGATACAGGGCTATGGGGAGAGAGCGGGGCAGTGGGATTAGTTTAGGATTGATACAGGGCTATCTGGAGAGAGTGGGGCAGTGGGATTAATTTGGGATTGATACAGGACTATGCGGAGAGATCGGGGCATTGCGATTAGCTTGGGGATTGATACAGGGCTTTGGGGAGAGAGTGGGGCAGTGGGATTAGTTTGGGATTAATGCAAGACTATGGGGAGAGATCGGGGCAGTGGGATTAGTTTGGGATTGATGCAGGGCTATGGGGGGAGAGCGGTGCAGTGGGATTAGTTTGGGATTGATACAGGGCTACTGGGAGAGAGCGGGGCAGTAGGATTAGTTTGGGATTGATGCAGGGCTATGGGGGGAGAGCGGGGCAGTGTGATTAGTTTGGGATTGATACACGGCTATGGGGAGAGAGCGGGGCAGTGGGATTAGTTTGGGATTGATACAGGGCTATCGGGAGAGATCTGGGCAGTGGGATTGGTTGGGATTGATACAGGGCTATCGGGAGAGAGCAAGGCATTGGGAATAGTTTGGGAGAGATACTGGGCTATCGGGAGAGATCGGGGCAGTGTATTTAGTTTGGGATACAGGGCTATGGGAAGAGAGCGGGGCAGTGGGATTAGCTTTGTAATGATATCAGCAAATAGTGATGATATTTGTCTGTGTTTGATTACTTATGCCTTACAGCATATTTGTCTGTGTTTTTGATTACTTGTGCCTGACCAGCAGAGGTCATGTGAGAGACAAGCAGTCCAGAGGGGTTTTACTTTCAGTTTCTTTCCAGGTGCATCACAGCATAGTGTGTTCTGTAAAAAGCTGTCGAAAGTCTTGAACAAGACTTTAGATTAAACAACATTCTCTTTCAGAAATGAGTCTTTATTGAACCCAAAAAGAAATCAAAACATGATGTCAGAAGTGGCTGAAAGAGAAAAAATCTGAAGTTAGCATCTTGATGTGACAGTGAAAGCAGTTGTGGCAAGTAAGCGAAATCAGCTCTCCACATATTAGCAAGCCAGAAGAGAACATTGTTGCTTACCATTAGAGAATAGCTAACGAAGTGAAAAAATGGAAGGTTTACACCCACCGGCGATGCTTCAATTAAGAGGTAATGTGGCTGAAAATTGGAGGCGATTCAAACAACGTGTAGGGTTGTATTTATCAGCAATCGGAGCTGACGATAAAAGTAATAAACAGAAATCGTCCGTGTTTTTACATGTAGTGGGTGATGCAGCGCTGGAGGTGTATAATAATTTCATATTTGCTGTTGATGGAGACAAAATGAAGCTAGATAAAATAATGGAACAGTTTGAGGCCTACTGCATACCTAAACGCAACGTGACCTTTGAGAGGCACAAATTTTTCACATGTGTACAGAAAATCGGCGAGACTATTGATCAGTATGTGACTGAACTGAGAAACCGGAGCAAATCGTGTGAATTTGGGGGACTCACAGACTCGTTGATAAAAGACAGACTGGTGTGTGGTATTCGAGATAATGGTCTAAGGGAAAGACTGCTAAGAGAGCAAGATCTAGACCTGGGAAAAGCCATAGCACTGTGTAGGGTTACAGAGACTGTGAAGTTGCAGGCAAAGGAGCTGTTCAGTGACAGTAGCTGCAACGTGGATGCAGTGAGAAAGAACGGATACAAACCGTTTAACAAAGTGAGCGCCAATGTGAAAAAAGAGACGTGGCCAGCAAACGAAAATGAAAGAGACAATCGGAAGTCATGAAGTCGATGCGGTACACAGCATCCACCAAGAAAGTGTCCAGCATATGGTAAAACATGCAATAGATGCAACAAAAACAACCATTATGCCCGTTGCTGTAAGAACCAAGCGCAACAAAGCAAGGTCCATACAGTAGATGAAAGCGAGATAGAGGAATTCAATGTAGATGTTGTGTCTGAAAACAACAAAGAAAGAGACTGGATGTTGACACTAAAAGTGAATGACATACACATTCCATTTAAATTGGATACTGGAGCACAAGTTAATGTGATATCAGAGACCGATTTTAAGAGTATTAGACCCAGACCAAAGTTACATGGAATACAAGTGAAAGTGACCGGATACTCAGGTACTGATATACCAGTGAAAGGAAAATGCATTGTCAAAGTAACACACAAGGACAGAGAGCACACGCTAGCATTAATCGTGGTGCCAAAGGATGTGCAAGCCATACTAGGTTTAAAAGCCTGTGAGAGACTGAACCTGGTAAAGTGAGTCCTCGTTGTGGAAAGTGAAAGAGAGACAGTCTATGATGAACTGAATGTTGCGTACACACCGGGTCAGCTGATGTATACAGCAGACATGTTATCCAGAGCTGTTGACCCAAGTGAGCCCGCAAACACCACAATGGATGAAAAAGTGAACGCCTACGTGGACATGATCACAAGTGCACTGCCCATAGCAGATGCAAAAATGGAGCTCATAAAGACTGAGACAAACAAAGGTGAAACAATGAGACGACTGAGGAAAAGCATCTTGGATGGATGGCCCAACATGAAGCAAGACTGCTCACCTGATATAGCAGAGTACTGGAACTGCAGGGTGGAACTATCAGTGGTCGAAGACATCATCTACAAAGGAAGTAAAATAGTTATCCCAAAGAGTCTGAGAAGAGAGATGCTAAAAAAGATCCATGGAGGACATCTGGAAATCGAAAAGTGTAAGAAAAGAGCACGAGAGGTGATGTACTGGCCACGAATCAACCAAGATGTGACAAATGAGGTGTCAAACTGCACAATATGCCTGAAATATCGAGCAAGTAATCCGGTAGAACCACTAAAGCCACACCCAGCACCAGACAGACCTTACCAGAAGGTAGGCGCTGACCTATTCGTATGTCAAGGGAAGGACTATCTTGTCGTCACAGACTATTACTCCCTGTATCCAGAGGTTTGTAGACTGTACACCACCACTGCAGAAGCTGTGATAAGAAGTATGAAAGCCATATTCTCCAGACATGGCGTGGCAAGCGAGGTCTTCACAGACAACGGACCCCAGTTTAACAATGCAAATTTCCGACACTTTGCCAAAGAGTGGGGCTTTGTCCACACAACGTCAAGTCCTCACTATCCACAGTCCAATGGACTAGTGGAAAAATCGGTCCAGACAGTGAAAAGACTGATGAACAAGGCAAAAGACAGTGGAACTGAATTCTGCCAAAGCATGCTTGTATACCGCACAACGCCGCTCGAGTGTGGTATGTCACCAGCCCAACTCCTGATGGGACGTCGGCTAAGGTCAAACCTACCCATCCCGGAGAACCTCCTGAAAACAAAAGAGGGGGAGAAAGTGAGGAAGTTCAAAGAGCAACAGAAAGAAAAGCAAAAGTACTACTATGACAGAGGAACACAAAACCTACCTGAACTCCACACTGGTGACCAAGTAAGGTTGAAAGACAAAACAAACACATGGACTCAGAAGGGAACTGTCCTGAGTGAAGTTCAACCAAGATCATACACCATTCAGACAGATGAGGGTGCTGTTCTGAGAAGAAATCGTCGAGATCTTCTCATGGGACCAGCCACAGCAGGTCAAGAGACTGATACTGGTGAACAACCTGATCACACAGCTGAGAACCAATCATCTGAGGCAACAACTCAGATTCAAGGACAATCAATCAGAAAATCCTCAAGACACGTGAAGCCTCCTGAGAGACTCATTGAGCAAATTTAAGGACTATTGTTATCGAAGGAAGTAATGTTATCTTATTCTTTCTTCAAGTTCTGGTGTATTGACATATTTCATGTGAACACACAAAGAAAGGTTAAAAAACCTTGATCATGATAATGATAATGTAAGTTCATTAAGTGTTGTTAGTTAAAAGTAAAATACTTTTGTTTTAAGAAAGGGAGATGTAATGATATCAGCAAATAGTGATGATATTTGTCTGTGTTTGATTACTTATACCTTACAGCATATTTGTCTGTGTTTTTGATTACTTGTGCCTGACCAGCAGAGGTCATGTGAGAGACAAGCAGTCCAGAGGAGTTTTACTTTAAGTTTCTTTCCAGATGCATCACAGCATAGTGTGTTCTGTAAAAAGCTGTGGAAAGTCTTGAACAAGACTTTAGATCAAACAACATTCTCTTTCAGAAATGAGTCTTTATTGAACCCAAAAAGAAATCAAAACAAGCTTGGGATTGCTACAGGGCTATCGGGAGAGATCGGGGCAGTGTGATTCATTTGGGATTAATGCAGGGCTATGGGGAGAGAGCGGGGCAGTGGAATTAGTTTGGGATTTATACAGGGCTATGGGGAGAGAGCGGGGCAGTGGGATTATTTTGGGGATTGGTACAGGGCTATGGGGGGAGAGTGGGGCAGTGGGATTAGTTTGGGATTGATACAGGCCAATCGGGAGAGAGCGAGGCAGTGTGATTAGTTTGGGATAGATACAGGGCTATCGGGAGAGATTGGGGCAGTGGGATTAGTTTGAGATTGATGCAGGGCTATCGGGAGAGAGTGAGGCATTGGCAATAGTTTGGGATTGATACAGGGCTATCGGGAGAGAGCGGGGTAGTAGGATTAGTTCGGGATTGATACAGGGCTATCAGGAGAGAGCGGGGCAGTAGGATTAGTTTGGGATTGATGCAGGGCTATCGGGAGAGAGTGAGGCATTTGGAATAGTTTGGGATTGATACAGGACTCTCGGGAGAGATCGGGGCAGTGTGATTAGTTTGGGATTGATACAGGACTATGGGGAGAGAGCGGGGCAGTGTGATTAGTTTGGGATTGATACAGGACTATGGGGAGAGAGCGGGGCAGTGGGATTAGTTTGTGATTGATGCAGGACGATGGGGAGAGAGCGGGGCAGTGGGATTAGTTTGTGATTGATACACGGCTATGGGGGGAGAGCGCGGCAGTGGGATTAATTTGGGATTGATACAGGGCTATGGGGAGAGAGCAGTGCAGTAAGATTAGTTTGGGATTGATACAGGGCAATCAGGATAGATCGGGGCATTGGGATTATGTTTGAGATTGATACAGGGCTATCGGGAGAGAGCGAGGCATTGGGAATAGTTTGGGATTGATACAGGGCTATCGGGAGAGATCGGGGCAGTGTGATTAGTTTGGGATTGATACAGGGCTATGGGGAGAGATCGGGGCAGTGTGATTAGTTTGGGATTGATACAGGGCTATGGGGAGAGATCGGGGCGGTGGGATTAGTTTGAGATTGATACAGGGCTATCGGGAGAAAGAGGGCATTTGGGTTTAGTTTGGGATTGATACATGGCTATCACGAGAGAGAGGGACAGTGGGATTAATTTGGGATAGATACAGGGCTATCGGGAGTGAGCGGGGCAGTGGCATTAGTTTGTGAATTGATACAGGGCTATCGGGAGAGAGCGAGGCATTGGGAATAGTTTGGGGATTGATATAGGGCTTTGGCGTGAGAGCGGGGCAATGGGATTAGTTTGGGGATTAATACAGGGCTGTGGGGAGAGAGCGGGGCAGTGTGATTAGTTTGGGATTGATACAGGGTTATGGGGAGACACGGGGGCATTGGGATTAGTTTGGGATTGATGCAGGACTCTGGGGAGAGCGAGGCAGTGGGATTAGTTTGGGATTGATGCAGGACTATGGGAAGAGAGCAGGGCAGTGGGATTCATTTGCGATTGATACAGGGCTATCAGGAGAGATCGGGGCAGTGGGATTCGATTGAGATTGATACAGGGCAATCAGGAGAGAGCAAGGCATTGGGAATAGTTCGGGATTGATGCAGGGCTATGGGGGGATAGCGGGGCAGTGTGATTAGTTTGGGATTGATACAGGGCTATGGGGAGAGAGCGGGGCAGTGGGATTAGTTTGGGATTGATACAGGACTATGGGGAGAGAGCGAGGCAGTGGGAGTAGTTTGGGATTGATACAGGGCTATGGGGAGAGAGCGGGGCAGTGGGATTAGTTTCAGATTGATTCAGGGCTATTGGGAGAGAGCGAGGCATTGGGAATAGTTTGGGGATTGATACAGGGCTATGGGGAGAGAGCGGGGCAGTGTGATTAGTTTGGGATTGATACAGGGCTATGGGGAGACACGGGGCAGTGGGATTAGTTTGGGATTGATGCAGGACTATGGGGAGAGCGAGGCAGTGGGATTAGTTTGGAATTGATGCAGGGCTATGGGGGGAGAGCGGGGCAGTGGGATTAATTTGGGATTGATACAGGGCTATGGGGAGAGAGTGGTGCAGTAAGATTAGTTTGGGATTGATACAGGGCAATCAGGATAGATCGGGGCATTGGGATTATGTTTGAGATTGATACAGGGCTATCGGGAGAGAGCGAGGCATTGGGAATAGTTTGGGATTGATACAGGGCTATCGGGAGAGATTGGGGCAGTGTGATTAGTTTTGGATTGATACAGGGCTCTGGGGATAGATCGGGGCAGTGTGATTAGTTTGGGATTGATACAGGGCTATGGGAAGAGATCGGGACGGTGGGATTAGTTTGAGATTGATACAGGGCTATCGGGAGAAAGCGGGCATTTGGGTTTAGTTTGGGATTGATACAGGGTTATCACGAGAGAGCGGGACAGTGGGATTAATTTGGGATAGATACAGGGCTATCGGGAGTGAGCGGGGCAGTGGCATTAGTTTGTGAATTGATACAGGGCTATCGGGAGAGAGCGAGGCATTGGGAATAGTTTGGGGATTGATACAGGGCTTTGGGGTGAGAGCGGGGCAATGGGATTAGTTTGGGGATTATTACAGAGCTATGGGGAGAGAGCGGGGCAGTGTGATTAGTTTGGGATTGATACAGGGTTATGGGGAGACACGGGGGCATTGGGATTAGTTTGGGATTGATGCAGGACTCTGGGGAGAGCGAGGCAGTGGGATTAGTTTGGGATTGATGCAGGACTATGGGAAGAGAGCAGGGCAGTGGGATTAATTTGCGATTGATACAGGGCTATCAGGAGAGATCGGGGCAGTGGGATTAGATTGAGATTGATACAGGGCTATCGGGAGAGATCGGGGCAGTGTGATTAGTTTGGGATTGATACAGGGCTATGGGGAGAGATCGGGGCAGTGTGATTAGTTTGGGATTGATACAGGGCTATGGGGAGAGATCGGGGCGGTGGGATTAGTTTGAGATTGATACAGGGCTATCGGGAGAAAGAGGGCATTTGGGTTTAGTTTGGGATTGATACATGGCTATCACGAGAGAGCGGGACAGTGGGATTAATTTGTGATAGATACAGGGCTATCGGGAGTGAGCGGGGCAGTGGCATTAGTTTGTGAATTGATACAGGGCTATCGGGAGAGAGCGAGGCATTGGGAATAGTTTGGGGATTGATATAGGGCTTTGGCGTGAGAGCGGGGCAATGGGATTAGTTTGGGGATTAATACAGGGCTGTGGGGAGAGAGCGGGGCAGTGTGATTAGTTTGGGATTGATACAGGGTTATGGGGAGACACGGGGGCATTGGGATTAGTTTGGGATTGATGCAGGACTCTGGGGAGAGCGAGGCAGTGGGATTAGTTTGGGATTGATGCAGGACTATGGGAAGAGAGCAGGGCAGTGGGATTCATTTGCGATTGATACAGGGCTATCAGGAGAGATCGGGTCAGTGGGATTCGATTGAGATTGATACAGGGCAATCAGGAGAGAGCAAGGCATTGGGAATAGTTCGGGATTGATGCAGGGCTATGGGGGGATAGCGGGGCAGTGTGATTAGTTTGGGATTGATACAGGGCTATGGGGAGAGAGCGGGGCAGTGGGATTAGTTTGGGATTGATACAGGACTATGGGGAGAGAGCGAGGCAGTGGGAGTAGTTTGGGATTGATACAGGGCTATGGGGAGAGAGCGGGGCAGTGGGATTAGTTTGGGATTGATGCAGGACTATGGGGAGAGCGAGGCAGTGGGATTAGTTTGGAATTGATGCAGGGCTATGGGGGGAGAGCGGGGCAGTGGGATTAATTTGGGATTGATACAGGGCTATGGGGAGAGAGTGGTGCAGTAAGATTAGTTTGGGATTGATACAGGGCAATCAGGATAGATCGGGGCATTGGGATTATGTTTGAGATTGATACAGGGCTATCGGGAGAGAGCGAGGCATTGGGAATAGTTTGGGATTGATACAGGGCTATCGGGAGAGATTGGGGCAGTGTGATTAGTTTTGGATTGATACAGGGCTCTGGGGATAGATCGGGGCAGTGTGATTAGTTTGGGATTGATACAGGGCTATGGGAAGAGATCGGGACGGTGGGATTAGTTTGAGATTGATACAGGGCTATCGGGAGAAAGCGGGCATTTGGGTTTAGTTTGGGATTGATACAGGGTTATCACGAGAGAGCGGGACAGTGGGATTAATTTGGGATACATACAGGGCTATCGGGAGTGAGCGGGGCAGTGGCATTAGTTTGTGAATTGATACAGGGCTATCGGGAGAGAGCGAGGCATTGGGAATAGTTTGGGGATTGATACAGGGCTTTGGGGTGAGAGCGGGGCAATGGGATTAGTTTGGGGATTATTACAGGGCTATGGGGAGAGAGCGGGGCAGTGTGATTAGTTTGGGATTGATACAGGGTTATGGGGAGACACGGGGGCATTGGGATTAGTTTGGGATTGATGCAGGACTCTGGGGAGAGCGCGGCAGTGGGATTAATTTGGGATTGATACAGGGCTATGGGGAGAGAGCAGTGCAGTAAGATTAGTTTGGGATTGATACAGGGCAATCAGGATAGATCGGGGCATTGGGATTATGTTTGAGATTGATACAGGGCTATCGGGAGAGAGCGAGGCATTGGGAATAGTTTGGGATTGATACAGGGCTATCGGGAGAGATCGGGGCAGTGTGATTAGTTTGGGATTGATACAGGGCTATGGGGAGAGATCGGGGCAGTGTGATTAGTTTGGGATTGATACAGGGCTATGGGGAGAGATCGGGGCGGTGGGATTAGTTTGAGATTGATACAAGTCTATCGGGAGAAAGAGGGCATTTGGGTTTAGTTTGGGATTGATACATGGCTATCACGAGAGAGAGGGACAGTGGGATTAATTTGGGATAGATACAGGGCTATCGGGAGTGAGCGGGGCAGTGGCATTAGTTTGTGAATTGATACAGGGCTATCGGGAGAGAGCGAGGCATTGGGAATAGTTTGGGGATTGATATAGGGCTTTGGCGTGAGAGCGGGGCAATGGGATTAGTTTGGGGATTAATACAGGGCTGTGGGGAGAGAGCGGGGCAGTGTGATTAGTTTGGGATTGATACAGGGTTATGGGGAGACACGGGGGCATTGGGATTAGTTTGGGATTGATGCAGGACTCTGGGGAGAGCGAGGCAGTGGGATTAGTTTGGGATTGATGCAGGACTATGGGAAGAGAGCAGGGCAGTGGGATTCATTTGCGATTGATACAGGGCTATCAGGAGAGATCGGGGCAGTGGGATTCGATTGAGATTGATACAGGGCAATCAGGAGAGAGCAAGGCATTGGGAATAGTTCGGGATTGATGCAGGGCTATGGGGGGATAGCGGGGCAGTGTGATTAGTTTGGGATTGATACAGGGCTATGGGGAGAGAGCGGGGCAGTGGGATTAGTTTGGGATTGATACAGGACTATGGGGAGAGAGCGAGGCAGTGGGAGTAGTTTGGGATTGATACAGGGCTATGGGGAGAGAGCGGGGCAGTGGGATTAGTTTCAGATTGATTCAGGGCTATTGGGAGAGAGCGAGGCATTGGGAATAGTTTGGGGATTGATACAGGGCTATGGGGAGAGAGCGGGGCAGTGTGATTAGTTTGGGATTGATACAGGGCTATGGGGAGACACGGGGCAGTGGGATTAGTTTGGGATTGATGCAGGACTATGGGGAGAGCGAGGCAGTGGGATTAGTTTGGAATTGATGCAGGGCTATGGGGGGAGAGCGGGGCAGTGGGATTAATTTGGGATTGATACAGGGCTATGGGGAGAGAGTGGTGCAGTAAGATTAGTTTGGGATTGATACAGGGCAATCAGGATAGATCGGGGCATTGGGATTATGTTTGAGATTGATACAGGGCTATCGGGAGAGAGCGAGGCATTGGGAATAGTTTGGGATTGATACAGGGCTATCGGGAGAGATTGGGGCAGTGTGATTAGTTTTGGATTGATACAGGGCTCTGGGGATAGATCGGGGCAGTGTGATTAGTTTGGGATTGATACAGGGCTATGGGAAGAGATCGGGACGGTGGGATTAGTTTGAGATTGATACAGGGCTATCGGGAGAAAGCGGGCATTTGGGTTTAGTTTGGGATTGATACAGGGTTATCACGAGAGAGCGGGACAGTGGGATTAATTTGGGATACATACAGGGCTATCGGGAGTGAGCGGGGCAGTGGCATTAGTTTGTGAATTGATACAGGGCTATCGGGAGAGAGCGAGGCATTGGGAATAGTTTGGGGATTGATACAGGGCTTTGGGGTGAGAGCGGGGCAATGGGATTAGTTTGGGGATTATTACAGGGCTATGGGGAGAGAGCGGGGCAGTGTGATTAGTTTGGGATTGATACAGGGTTATGGGGAGACACGGGGGCATTGGGATTAGTTTGGGATTGATGCAGGACTCTGGGGAGAGCGCGGCAGTGGGATTAATTTGGGATTGATACAGGGCTATGGGGAGAGAGCAGTGCAGTAAGATTAGTTTGGGATTGATACAGGGCAATCAGGATAGATCGGGGCATTGGGATTATGTTTGAGATTGATACAGGGCTATCGGGAGAGAGCGAGGCATTGGGAATAGTTTGGGATTGATACAGGGCTATCGGGAGAGATCGGGGCAGTGTGATTAGTTTGGGATTGATACAGGGCTATGGGGAGAGATCGGGGCAGTGTGATTAGTTTGGGATTGATACAGGGCTATGGGGAGAGATCGGGGCGGTGGGATTAGTTTGAGATTGATACAGGGCTATCGGGAGAAAGAGGGCATTTGGGTTTAGTTTGGGATTGATACATGGCTATCACGAGAGAGAGGGACAGTGGGATTAATTTGGGATAGATACAGGGCTATCGGGAGTGAGCGGGGCAGTGGCATTAGTTTGTGAATTGATACAGGGCTATCGGGAGAGAGCGAGGCATTGGGAATAGTTTGGGGATTGATATAGGGCTTTGGCGTGAGAGCGGGGCAATGGGATTAGTTTGGGGATTAATACAGGGCTGTGGGGAGAGAGCGGGGCAGTGTGATTAGTTTGGGATTGATACAGGGTTATGGGGAGACACGGGGGCATTGGGATTAGTTTGGGATTGATGCAGGACTCTGGGGAGAGCGAGGCAGTGGGATTAGTTTGGGATTGATGCAGGACTATGGGAAGAGAGCAGGGCAGTGGGATTCATTTGCGATTGATACAGGGCTATCAGGAGAGATCGGGGCAGTGGGATTCGATTGAGATTGATACAGGGCAATCAGGAGAGAGCAAGGCATTGGGAATAGTTCGGGATTGATGCAGGGCTATGGGGGGATAGCGGGGCAGTGTGATTAGTTTGGGATTGATACAGGGCTATGGGGAGAGAGCGGGGCAGTGGGATTAGTTTGGGATTGATACAGGACTATGGGGAGAGAGCGAGGCAGTGGGAGTAGTTTGGGATTGATACAGGGCTATGGGGAGAGAGCGGGGCAGTGGGATTAGTTTCAGATTGATTCAGGGCTATTGGGAGAGAGCGAGGCATTGGGAATAGTTTGGGGATTGATACAGGGCTATGG
Organism: Somniosus microcephalus; assembly: GCF_052327205.1. Lineage (NCBI taxonomy): Eukaryota > Metazoa > Chordata > Chondrichthyes > Squaliformes > Somniosidae > Somniosus > Somniosus microcephalus. The sequence goes on from NW_028225184.1 coordinate 15,555,421, forward strand.
GGAGAGAGCGGGGCAGTGTGATTAGTTTGGGATTGATACAGGGCTATGGGGAGACACGGGGCAGTGGGATTAGTTTGGGATTGATGCAGGACTATGGGGAGAGCGAGGCAGTGGGATTAGTTTGGAATTGATGCAGGGCTATGGGGGGAGAGCGGGGCAGTGGGATTAATTTGGGATTGATACAGGGCTATGGGGAGAGAGTGGTGCAGTAAGATTAGTTTGGGATTGATACAGGGCAATCAGGATAGATCGGGGCATTGGGATTATGTTTGAGATTGATACAGGGCTATCGGGAGAGAGCGAGGCATTGGGAATAGTTTGGGATTGATACAGGGCTATCGGGAGAGATTGGGGCAGTGTGATTAGTTTTGGATTGATACAGGGCTCTGGGGATAGATCGGGGCAGTGTGATTAGTTTGGGATTGATACAGGGCTATGGGAAGAGATCGGGACGGTGGGATTAGTTTGAGATTGATACAGGGCTATCGGGAGAAAGCGGGCATTTGGGTTTAGTTTGGGATTGATACAGGGTTATCACGAGAGAGCGGGACAGTGGGATTAATTTGGGATAGATACAGGGCTATCGGGAGTGAGCGGGGCAGTGGCATTAGTTTGTGAATTGATACAGGGCTATCGGGAGAGAGCGAGGCATTGGGAATAGTTTGGGGATTGATACAGGGCTTTGGGGTGAGAGCGGGGCAATGGGATTAGTTTGGGGATTATTACAGGGCTATGGGGAGAGAGCGGGGCAGTGTGATTAGTTTGGGATTGATACAGGGTTATGGGGAGACACGGGGGCATTGGGATTAGTTTGGGATTGATGCAGGACTCTGGGGAGAGCGAGGCAGTGGGATTAGTTTGGGATTGATGCAGGACTATGGGAAGAGAGCAGGGCAGTGGGATTAATTTGCGATTGATACAGGGCTATCAGGAGAGATCGGGGCAGTGGGATTAGATTGAGATTGATACAGGGCTATCGGGAGAGATCGGGGCAGTGTGATTAGTTTGGGATTGATACAGGGCTATGGGGAGAGATCGGGGCAGTGTGATTAGTTTGGGATTGATACAGGGCTATGGGGAGAGATCGGGGCGGTGGGATGAGTTTGAGATTGATACAGGGCTATCGGGAGAAAGAGGGCATTTGGGTTTAGTTTGGGATTGATACATGGCTATCACGAGAGAGCGGGACAGTGGGATTAATTTGTGATAGATACAGGGCTATCGGGAGTGAGCGGGGCAGTGGCATTAGTTTGTGAATTGATACAGGGCTATCGGGAGAGAGCGAGGCATTGGGAATAGTTTGGGGATTGATATAGGGCTTTGGCGTGAGAGCGGGGCAATGGGATTAGTTTGGGGATTAATACAGGGCTGTGGGGAGAGAGCGGGGCAGTGTGATTAGTTTGGGATTGATACAGGGTTATGGGGAGACACGGGGGCATTGGGATTAGTTTGGGATTGATGCAGGACTCTGGGGAGAGCGAGGCAGTGGGATTAGTTTGGGATTGATGCAGGACTATGGGAAGAGAGCAGGGCAGTGGGATTCATTTGCGATTGATACAGGGCTATCAGGAGAGATCGGGGCAGTGGGATTCGATTGAGATTGATACAGGCAATCAGGAGAGAGCAAGGCATTGGGAATAGTTCGGGATTGATGCAGGGCTATGGGGGGATAGCGGGGCAGTGTGATTAGTTTGGGATTGATACAGGGCTATGGGGAGAGAGCGGGGCAGTGGGATTAGTTTGGGATTGATACAGGACTATGGGGAGAGAGCGAGGCAGTGGGAGTAGTTTGGGATTGATACAGGGCTATGGGGAGAGAGCGGGGCAGTGGGATTAGTTTGGGATTGATGCAGGACTATGGGGAGAGCGAGGCAGTGGGATTAGTTTGGAATTGATGCAGGGCTATGGGGGGAGAGCGGGGCAGTGGGATTAATTTGGGATTGATACAGGGCTATGGGGAGAGAGTGGTGCAGTAAGATTAGTTTGGGATTGATACAGGGCAATCAGGATAGATCGGGGCATTGGGATTATGTTTGAGATTGATACAGGGCTATCGGGAGAGAGCGAGGCATTGGGAATAGTTTGGGATTGATACAGGGCTATCGGGAGAGATTGGGGCAGTGTGATTAGTTTTGGATTGATACAGGGCTCTGGGGATAGATCGGGGCAGTGTGATTAGTTTGGGATTGATACAGGGCTATGGGAAGAGATCGGGACGGTGGGATTAGTTTGAGATTGATACAGGGCTATCGGGAGAAAGCGGGCATTTGGGTTTAGTTTGGGATTGATACAGGGTTATCACGAGAGAGCGGGACAGTGGGATTAATTTGGGATACATACAGGGCTATCGGGAGTGAGCGGGGCAGTGGCATTAGTTTGTGAATTGATACAGGGCTATCGGGAGAGAGCGAGGCATTGGGAATAGTTTGGGGATTGATACAGGGCTTTGGGGTGAGAGCGGGGCAATGGGATTAGTTTGGGGATTATTACAGGGCTATGGGGAGAGAGCGGGGCAGTGTGATTAGTTTGGGATTGATACAGGGTTATGGGGAGACACGGGGGCATTGGGATTAGTTTGGGATTGATGCAGGACTCTGGGGAGAGCGAGGCAGTGGGATTAGTTTGGGATTGATGCAGGACTATGGGAAGAGAGCAGGGCAGTGGGATTAATTTGCGATTGATACAGGGCTATCAGGAGAGATCGGGGCAGTGGGATTAGATTGAGATTGATACAGGGCTATCAGGAGAGAGCAAGGCATTGGGAATAGTTTGGGATTGATACAGGGCTATGGGGAGAGAGCGGGGCAGTGTGATTAGTTTGGGACTGATACAGGGCTCTGGGGACAGATCGGGGCAGTGTGATTAGTTTGAGATTGATACAGGGCTATCGGGAGAAAGCGGGCATTTGGGTTTAGTTTGGGATTGATACAGGGTTATCACGAGAGAGCGGGACAGTGGGATTAATTTGGGATAGATACAGGGCTATCGGGAGTGAGCGGGGCAGTGGCATTAGTTTGTGAATTGATACAGGGCTATCGGGAGAGAGCGAGGCATTGGGAATAGTTTGAGGATTGATACAGGGCTTTGGGATGAGAGCGGGGCAATGGGATTAGTTTGGGGATTATTACAGGGCTATGGGGAGAGAGCGGGGCAGTGTGATTAGTTTGGGATTGATACAGGGTTATGGGGAGACACGGGGGCATTGGGATTAGTTTGGGATTGATGCAGGACTCTGGGGAGAGCGAGGCAGTGGGATTAGTTTGGGATTGATGCAGGACTATGGGAAGAGAGCAGGGCAGTGGGATTAATTTGCGATTGATACAGGGCTATCAGGAGAGATCGGGGCAGTGGGATTAGATTGAGATTGATACAGGGCTATCAGGAGAGAGCAAGGCATTGGGAATAGTTTGGGATTGATACAGGGCTATGGGGAGAGAGCGGGGCAGTGTGATTAGTTTGGGACTGATACAGGGCTATGGGCAGAGAGCGGGGAAGGGGGTTAGTTTGGGATTGATACAGGGCTATAAGGAAAGAGCGGGGTAGTGGGATTTTTTTTGGGATTGATACAGGGCAATGGGGAGAAAGTGGGGCAGTGGGATTAGTTTGGGGATTGATACAGGGCTATGGGGAGAGAGCAGGGCAGTGGGATTAGTTTGGGGATTGATACAGGGTTATGGGGAGAGAGCCTGGCAGTGGGATTAGTTTGGGGATTGATACAGGGCTATGGGGAGAGAGTGGGGCAGTGGGGTTAGGTTGGGGATTGATACAGGGCTAACGGGAGAGACGGGGCAGTGGGATTAGTTTGGGATTGATGCAGGGCTATGGGGAGAGAGTGGGGCAGTGGAATTAGGTTGGGGACTGATACAGGGTTATGGGGAGAGAGTGGGGCAGTGGGATTAGGTTGGGGATTGATACAGGGCTAACGGGAGAGACGGGGCAGTGGGATTAGTTTGGGATTGATGCAGGGCTATGGGGTTTTGTATATTCCACATGTCCTGTGCTTGAAGTCTCTGACATTGGCCAGACATTGTTTCAGCATTTCATTGTCTTGGTCTGTTTACTATGAACACCTTTACCTGTTTCTGATCAACACAGGATGCAACAGATCAGAAAAAGCTCCATTCAGCAATGCCTCTGCAAAGACATCATACTGTTCCACAATGCAGGAATGTCGCAAACAGTCTTTGATCCCATAAGCTGAGATCAACTTTAAACATTCAAATCTTTCAGGTAAAGAAACTTCTAGATTCCGAGCCACAAATTGAATCGTTTAAGACAGAAAGAATGTCACAGAAATGTGATTTATTGCTGTTATTTTACAATTTACAAATATACACACAATTTGTGTCACTGAATTATAAACAAAAAGCAGGCAAAGCTGTGACTTAACAGAAATAAACACTTGGTTTTCTTCCTGGACAGCAAAACCAGTCAGACTGATTGATATGTTGACGTAAAGATTTATAATTTACCAATTTCGCTTCTGATGTTTTTCTCTCAAACATTCTCCACAATATTAATCCCTGCTCTTGTCACAAGGAGTGTTGAATTATTTTAGGTACTTCGCAATTAATAGCAGGAAACAAACGTCATTATACTCACAAATTTTAATCTCCTATTTCAAACATTCAAACCAAATCGAATTGTACGTTATCACTTTAATCAAAGTATTTTCTGTGTCTCTCTCAATAAACAAAGAGTGGTTTCTTCTAAAGTAGTTTCCTGCAATTTTTATACATCGTTACATAACTCTTGCTTCAATTAACACTCCACGAAATGTTTAAGAGGAAATCTATATTTACGTTATTCCTGCGACTTGTTAGGACTATCGAACGACAGACATTATAAAATGGTTTGTGTTTTTCCCCTTTCGTGGTTCTCTTCCTAAATGTCTTAATCGTGTATTTTTTAAAAAGTCATTAAAAAGTAATATGTAACTCCTACAAATCCTCCCCGACCTTCCCGCACCTCAACACCATGGTTGCGTGTTTGTGTAAAGCTGCTCACTTCAGTCAATCACTCAAAATCAAATCTTGAGATATTTCAATTTTCATACATTTTAACCATTTCAGAGCTCTTTAAAAGCATTTGGACTTCAAGACCTGGTTGAAATTGTTTAGGTGAGGGGAAGATTGGCTTCTGCTTCAGCCTCTTCCAAAATCATGTTCGAAACTTAGGGGGAAAAAGTGTTTTTTACACTCATTTTTGGTGAAAAGTTCATTAAAAATCTTTAAATTCTTTCAAGTCTCACTGCAGCTTTGACAGAAGAAGTTGCTCCAAGTTTCTCCCTCCCCCTTCAATGCTGTCGTTAAACAGCCGACAAAATGAAGTCTAATTCCAAACGGAGCTCCAATCAGAAAGTGAATAAAGTGGTTAATCTTCCTAAGAAGGCGGCGAGGTTATCTATCCCCAGCCTTGGCGATGAGTTGGGATCAGTTTTTGGAGATGTTGTTTCCTCCTTTTCTGTTGGCGTTCCCTCCGTCTCTCAGACTCTGAGGTACAAACGGAGGGACAAACTATTTCCCTTCCTCGCAACATGATTTAAATAACCCTGGCTGATTTCCCTCTCTCTCTAACCCAGGGGTCACTGGACAGTGATCAGGAGCAGGAACCCTGGCTGATTTCCCCTCTCGCTAACCCAGGGTCACTGGGCAGTGATCAGGAGCAGGAACCCTGGCTCATTTCCCCTCTCTCTAACCCAGGGGTCACTGGGCAGTGATCAGGAGCAGGAACCCTGGCTGATTTCCCCTCTCTCTAACCCAGGGGTCACTGGGCAGTGATCAGGAGCAGGAACCCTGGCTGATTTCCCCTCTCTCTATCCCAGGGATCACTGGGCACTGATCAGGAGCAGGAACCCTGGCTGATTTCCCCTCTCTGTCCAACCCAATGGTCACTGGGCAGTGATCAGGAGCAGGAACCCTGGCTGATTTCCCTCTCTCTCTCTAACCCAGGGGTCACTGGGCAGTGATCAGGAGCAGGAACCCTGGCTGATTTCCCCTCACTCTCGAACCCAGGGGTCGCTGGGCAGTGATCAGGAGCAGGAACCCTGGCTGATTTCCTCTCTCTCTAACCCAGGGGTCACTGGGCAGCGATCAGGAGCAGGAACCCTGGCTGATTTCCCCTCTCTCTAACCCAGGGGTCAATGGGCAGTGATCAGGAGCAGTAACCCTGGCTGATTTCCCCTCTCGAAGGGGAGAGAGCGGGGCAGTGGAATTAGTTTGGGATTGATACAGGGCTATTGGGAGAGAGCGAGGCATTGGGAAAAGTTTGGGATTGATGCAGGGCTATGGGGAGAGAGCGGGGCAATGGGATTAGTTTGGGATTGATACAGGGCTTTGGGGAGAGAGCGGGGCAGTGGATTTAGTTTGAGATTGATACAGGGCTATCGGGAGAGAGCGAGGAATTGGGAAAAGTTTGGGATTGATGCAGGGCTATGGGGGAGAGCGAGGCAGTGGGATTAGGTTGGCGATTGATACAGGGCTATGGGGAGAGAGCAGGGCAGTGGAAATAGTTTGTGATTGATACCGGGCTATGGGGATAAAGCAGGGCAGTGGGATTAGTTTGGAGATTGATACAGGGCTATGGGGAGAGAGCGCGGCAGTGGGATTAGGTTGGGAACTGATACAGGGCTATGGGGAGAGAGCGAGGCAGTGGGATTAGGTTGGCGATTGATAAAGGGCTAACAGGAGAGAGCAGGGCAGTGGGATTAGTTTGTGACTGAGACAGAGGGTTGTCAAGTTGCTGTTCCCAGTCCACTTTGGACAGATACTGCCTTATCATATTAAAAGCGGCCTGTTGTTTGCTAAATTTCCCCACTAAACTCATTGTTAATCTGCTTTATCACAACGTGCCTGGATCTCCTGGTATATTTCAATACTGAACCTCGGTAGATTAAATAAAAGTGTTACCGTGATTTGATTTAAATGCAGAGGAGGGATTCACATGCGTTTGAATGTTGGTCTGCAGATATCTGGGTACACCTTAGAAAAATGTAGCAAATAAAAGACAATTAAAGTCTGTTCTGGGCATTCTTACTGAGATTTGAATGAATTTTAGGCCGTGAGACTCACTGTCTTATACACAGGAGTGAAGGATTACATCAAGCAAAGATAATGGCCCTGAAATCATGGTCTCCGTAACGACGACTTAGGCCTTGGTACTGGCCCCGCAAGTTCCGTGTTTCCATCTGCGCTGTGTATGCGCTGAATCCCCGGACTTCCAATCTGTCAAGGTTTGCTGCAGAATCGATAGAGTAAAGCTCTCTTTAAACCAGCCCATCGAAAACTCACAGGGTAGGAAAAACACGGGTTAGATACAGAGTAAAGCTCCCTCTACACTGTCCCATCAAACACTCCCAGGGCAGGTACAGCATGGGTTAGATACAGAGTAAAGCTCCCTCTACACTGTCCCATCAAACACTCCCAAGGCAGATACAGCACGGGTTAGATAAAGAGTAAAGCTCCCTCTACACTTTCCCATCAAATAATCCCAGGGCAGATACAGCACGGGTTAGATACACAGTAAAGCTCCCTCTATACTGTCCCATCAAACAATCCCAGGGCAGGTACAGCACGGGGTTAGATACAGAGTAAAGCTCCCTCGACACTGTCCCATCAAACACTCCCAGGGCAGGTACAGCACGCGTTAGATATAGAGTAAAGCTCCCTCTACACTGTCCCATCAAACACTCCCAGGGCAGGTACAGCATGGGTTAGATACAGAGTAAAGCTCCCTCTACACGGTCCCATCAAACACTCCCAAGGCAGATACAGCACGGGTTAGATACAGAGTAAAGCTCCCTCTACACTGTCCTATCAAATAATCCCAGGGCAGATACAGCACGGGTTAGATACAGAGTAAATCTCCCTCCACACTGTCCCCATCAAACACTCCCAGGGCAGGTACAGCACGGGGTTAGATACAGAGTAAAGCTCCCTCTACACTGTCCCATCAAACACTCCCAGGGCAGGTACAGCACGGGTTAGATACAGAGTAAAGCTCCCTCTACACTGTCCCATCAAACACTCCCAAGGCAGGTACCGCACGGGTTACATACAGAGTAAAGCTCCCTCGACACTGTCCCATCAAACACTCCCAGGGCAGGTACAGCACGCGTTAGATACAGAGTAAAGCTCCCTCTACACTGTCCCATCAAACACTCCCAAGGCAGATACAGCACAGGTTAGATACAGAGTAAAGCTCCCTCTACACTGTCCCATCAAATAATCCCAGGGCAGATACAGCACAGGTTAGATACAGAGTAAAGCTCCCTCTACACTGTCCCATCAAACACTCCCAGGGCAGGTACAGCACGGGGTTAGATACAGAGTAAAGCTCCCTCTACACTGTCCCATCAAACAATCCCAGGGCAGGTACAGCACGGGGTTAGATACAGAGTAAAGCTCCCTCTACACTGTTCCATCAAACACTCCCAGGGCAGGTACCGCACGGGTTAGATACAGAGTAAAGCTCCCTCGACACTGTCCCATCAAACACTCCCAGGGCAGGTACAGCACGTGTTAGATACAGAGTAAAGCTCCCTCTACACTGTCCCATCAAACACTCCCAGGGCAGGTACAGCATGGGGTTAGATACAGAGTAAAGCTCCCTCTACACTGTCCCATCAAACACTCCCAGGGCAGGTACAGCATGGGTTAGATACAGAGTAAAGCTCCCTCTACACTGTCCCATCAAACACTCCCAAGGCAGATACAGCACGGGTTAGATACAGAGTAAAGCTCCCTCTACACTTTCCGCATCAAACACTCCCAGGGCAGGTACTGCACGGGGTTAGATACAGAGTAAAGCTCCCTCTACACTGTCCCATCAAACACTCCCAGGGCAGGTACAGCACGGGGTTAGATACAGAGTAAAGCTCCCTCTACACTACCCCATCAAACACTCCCAGGGCAGGTACAGCACGGGGTTAGATACAGAGTAAAGCTCCCTCTGCACTGTCCCACCAAACACTCCCAGGGCAGGTACAGCACGGGGTTAGATACAGAGTAAAGCTTCCTCTACACTGTCCCATCAAACACTCCCAGGGCAGGCACAGCACGGGGTTAGATACAGAGTAAAGCTCCCTCTACACTGTTCCATCAAACACTCCCAGGGCATATACAGGGCAGCCAGGGTATCCCTGTATCAGCCAGAGTAGGCCAATCGACCCCTCGAGCCTGCTCCGCCATTCAATAAGATCATGGCTGATCTGATCCTAACCGCCAATCCACTATCACAGAACCATCTCCTCAAACGCTCTGGTGGCTTCAAATTCTCCATTTCGCTTTTCACAATTTTCAGCAGATCTTCACCACCCTGGTACCATCTTGTGTTCATTGATAAATAGACATTCTTATTATGAACACAGCTAGCTTTTGCTAGTTACTTTATTGAGCACATGTGGACTGGTACAGTATCTGCAGAGGCATCCATCTTGACTGCTGCCTTGTGGGTAGCCAACTGCCTCATGGGTAATGTAGTCTTAATATACATACAGCTGGGTAGTGTAGTCTTATACATACAGGTCTACGGCTCCACCTAGTGTCCACTATAGAATGACATGTTATTGATCATTACAATAATTCGAAAGGGATTAAGAGTGTTATAAAATCAAGCCTGAAGGCTTTGTGTCTTAATGCAAGGAGCGTTCTTAATAAGGTGGATGATTTAGCTGCGCAAATAGATGTAAATGGATATGATGTAATTGGAATTACGGAGACATGGCTCCAGGGTGACAAAGGCTGGAAATGCAACATCTAGGGGTATTCAATATTGAGGAAGGACAGGCAAAAATCTAAAGTAGGTGGGGTAGCATTGCTGGTTAAAGAGCAGTATAACACAATAGTAAGGAAGGATGTTAGCTCTGATGATGTGGAATCTGTATGGGTAGAGCTGAGAAGCACCAAGGGGCAGAAAACGCTAGTGGGAGATGCATACAGACCTCCAAACAGTAATGCTGAGTTTGGGGATGGTATTAAATGGGAAATTAGAAATCCGTACAATAAGGGCAAAGCAGTTATCATGGGTGACTTTAATGTACATATAGATTGGGCTAACCAAATAAGTAACAATACTGTGGAGGAGGAATTTCTAGAGTATTGATGGCTCCCGGGACCAATATGTCGAGGAACCAACTAGAGATCAGGCCATCTTAGACTGGATTTTATGTAATGAGAAAGGATTAATTAGCAATGTTTTTGTGCGAAGCCCCTTGGGTCGGAGAGATCATAACATGAAAGAATTCTTCATTAAGATGGAGAGTGAAGTAATTGAATCAGAGACTAGGATCCTGAATTTAAATAAAGGAATGTACGATGGTATGAGGCCCAAGTTGGCTAGGATGGATTGGGTAACGTTACGTTGACGGTCGATTGGCAATGGCAATCATTTAAAGATCGCATGGATAAACGACAGAATTTCTTCATCCCTGTTTGGCATGAAAATAGAACAAAAATGTGACTCAACCGTGCCTAACAAGGGAAATTAGGGATAGCATAACATCCAAGTAGAGGACACATAAATTGGACAGAAAAGCAGCAGAATCGAGGATTGGGAAGAGTTAGGGATTCAGCAAAGGAGGACAATGGGATTAATTAAGAGGGGGGAAATGAAATATGAGACTAAGCTTGCAGGGAACAGAAAAACTGACTGTAAAAGCTTCTATATATATGTGGAGGGTAAAAGATTGGTGAAGTCAAGCGTAGGTCCCTTGCAGTCAGAATCAGGAGACTTTATAAAGGGGAACAAAGAAATGGCAGGCCAATTAAATACATACTTTGGATCTGTCTTCACAAAGGAGGACACAAATAACCTTCCAGAGATTTCGGGGAACATCGGGCCTAATTAGAGGGAGGAATTGAATGAAATCATTATTTGTAGGGAAATGGTGTTAGGGAAATTGACGGGATTGAAGGCCGATAAATCCCCAGGGCCTGATAATCTACATCCTAGGGTACTTAAGGAATTGGCCCAGAAATGGTAGATGCATTGCTGATCATCTTCCAGAATTCGATAGACTCTAGAATAGTACCCATGGATTGGAGGGTAGCTAATGTTACCCCACTATTCAAAAAAGGTGGTCAAGAGAAAAGGGGCAATTATAGACCGGTAAGCCTCACCTTGGTATTGGGGTAAATGCTAGAGTCCATTATAAAAGATGTAATAGCAGAGCACTTGGAAAACAGTGACAAGATCGGACAAAGTCAACATGGATTTTCAAAAGGTAAAGCATGCTTGACTAATCTACTGGAATTTTTTGATGATGTAACTGGTAGAATAGATAAGGGAGAACCAGTGGATGTGGTGTATTTGGACTTTCAGAAGGCATTCGATAAGATCCCGCATAAGGGATTGGCCTGTAAAGTTAAAGCACATGGGATTGGGGGTAAGGTACTGACTTGGATAGATTACTGGTTGGCAGATAGGAAGCAAATAATTGGAATAAAAGTGTCTTTTTCCGAGTGGCAGGCAGTGACTAGTGGGGTACCGCAGGGATCAGTGCTAGGACCCCAGATATTCACAATATATATTATTGATCTAGACGAAGGAACTAGATGTAATAGCTCCAAATGTGCAGATGACACACAGCTGGGTGGGTGTGTATGTGGTGAGGAGGATGCCGAAAAACTCCATTATGATTTGGACAGGTTGGGTGATTGGGCAGATGCAAGGCAGATGCAGTATAATGTGGATAAATGTGAGGTTATCCACTTTGTTGGCAAAAACAGGAAGACAGATTAATATCTGAATGGCAATAGATGGCGAAAAGGGGAAGTGCAACGAGACCTGGGCGCCCTTGTGCACCAGTTGCTGACGGTAAGCATGCAGGTGCAGCAGGCGGTTAAGAAGGCAAATGGAATGTTGGCCTTCGTAGCGAGAGGGTTCGAGTACAGGAGCAAGGATGTCTTGTTGCAGTTGTACAGGGCCTTGGTGAGACCACACCTTGAGTATTGTGTGCAGTTTTGGTCACCTTATCCGGGGAAGGATGTTCTTGCCATGGGGTGGGTGCAGCGAAGATTCACCAGATGGATACCTGGGATGGCAGGAATTAGGTATGAAGAGAGATTGAGTCGATTAGGCTTATATTCGCTAGAGTTTAGAAGAATGAGAGGGGATCTTATTGAAACCTATAACATTCTAACAGGACTAGACACACTAGATGAAGGAAGGATGTTCACGATGGCGGGGGAGTCCAGCACCAGGGGTCACACACTAAGGATAAGGGGTAAGCCATTTACGACTGAGATGAGGAGGAATTTCTTCACCCAGAGAGCGGTGAACCTGTGGAACTCTCTACCACAGAAGGCAGTTGAGGCCAATTCATTAAATATATTCAAGAAGGAGTTGGATATATTTCCTAAGGCTAAAGGGATCAAGGGATATGGGGAGAAGGCCGGGACAGGGTACTGAATTTGGATGATCAGCCATGATCTCATTAAATGGCGGATTGGGCTCGAGGGGCCGAATGGCCTACTCCTGCTCCTAACTTCTTTGTTTCGATGTTTCTAATACCCTTTGCTTCCTGACACTGAGCCAATTATGGATCCAATTTGACACTCTCTATTTACATTTTTGATGAGCCTGCAATGTGGGACCTCGACAAAAGCCTTGCTTAAATCCATGTAGATTACATCAAACGCACTGCCCTCATCGACCTTCCATGTTACCTCATGAAAGAATTCAATCAAGTAAGTCAGACACGGCCTTCCCTTCACAACACCATGCTGACTGTTCTTGATTACCTACACGTGTACAGGTCAAACCAATTTTAAAATGCTCATGAACTTTAACAGTATTTGTTGTATCCGTGTGTTAATGGAGACACGGAATGCAGGAGTTGGTTTAACAGGTGTTTACTGGACAAAGTCTGGAGGTGAACTAACAGATACAAGACACTATACAGGCTTATATACCCGAGTGGCCACTACCGGCATTACAGTACACAGGGGCTCTTAAAGGCACATACACCACAGTATTTAATACATTATCAGTTCTGTATTGTCCTGTAAAAATAATTCAAAAACACAACTATTTCATTTACATAAATTATCAAGGACAGGGGCCATTGGCGAGCGGGGTACGAAGCGGAACATTTGTCCATATATTACATGGAAAGTGGAGGACTGGGTTCCAGGAAATAGGAGACTGGGGAAGTACAGTCTAGTGGTGGTGAAGGCGGCAGAGGGGGTCTGATGGCTGAGGCACAGATCTCAGTTGAACAGCATGCTGAGGTTGTGTACAGTCAGATTAAAACTGAGCCAGCAGCCACGGGAAAGAAGGGAGTCCGAGGCTGATTATGGAGAGTTCCTCCAGACCCAGAAAATGATGGGATGGGATGGGTCTATGCCTTTGTCAATGGGAGGAAATTCTGGATCGTCTGCGATTGAACGTTACTCGCAGTCTGGGAGCACAGCCGTGGCGCAGTGGTAATGGGGCAGGCAAAACAACAACAACAACAACCTACATTTATATAGGGCCTTTAATGGAGCTAAACGGTGTCATAGACAATCCACTGGGAGTTGATCGTGTCCACACATCATGTCGCCGAGTGGCAGTGTACAGATTCGAAAGAGCAGGGACTGAGGGTATATCCTCATGAAATTCCACAGAAGATCAGGTGAGTGCTGGAGGATGAGCAATTGTTGGAGATGCATTGAACAGTATGGCGATTCTACAATCCCAATATCCATCCCCTCTTGGTAAACTCCGCCACATTACCAGCTTATCCAGACCCGCAATCTCCCCGACCATTGCTCCTCCATCTCTTAGCAGTCGTACTCCCATTGTGACTAATTTTCTACTGTTTATATACTTCATAGAATGGTTTGTCAGTGCCATTTATTTTGCTCATTCCTCCCCTGTTGTATCTTAAAGGTTATAACCTCCCTTTAATCCACCCATGAAAAGAAAGTTTCCATAGCAGAACCCATCAATGCCAAGTGTTGGCCTTTCCTATGCTCTCTCACATGTTTCACAATTATACATTTATTATACATCACAGAATCATAGAATGATACCACACAGAGCAAGTTATTATCTTAATGGCAAGAAACTGGAAAGTGCTGAAGTACAAAGGGATCTGGGGGTCCTGGTGCACGAAACTCAAAAGGTTAGTATACAGGTGCAGCAAGTGATTAAGAAGGCCAATGGAATGTTGGCTTTCATTGCTAGGGGGATAGAATATAAAAATAGGGAGGTATTGCTTCAGTTGTACAAGGTATTGGTGAGACCGCACCTGGACTACTGCGTACAGTTTTGGTGTCCATACTTAAGAAAGGACATACTTGTTCTCGAGTCAGTACAAAGAAGGTTCACTCGGTTAATCCCGGGGATGAGGGGATGGACATATGAGGAGAGGTTGAGTCGATTGGGACTCTAATCATTGGAGTTCAGAAGAATGAGAGGCGATCTTATTGAAACATATAAGATTGTGAAGGGGTTGGATTGGGTGGATGCGGGGAGGATGTTCCCGATGATGGGTGAAACTAGAACTAGGGGGCATAGTCTTAGAATAAGGGGCTGCTCTTTCAAAACTGAGTGAGGAGGAACTACTTCACTCAGAGGGTGGTAGGTCCATGGAATATGCGGCCCCAAAAAGCTGTAGAAGCTACATCATTACATAAATTTAAAACAGAAATAGACAGTTTCCTAGAAGTAAAGGGAATTAAGGGTTACGGGGAGCGGGCAGGAATTTGGACATGAGTCTAGGTTCGGATCGGTCATGGCCCTGTGGGTAGCGGAGCGGGCCCAGGGGCCGTGTAGCCTGATCCTGCTCCTATTTCGTGTGTCTAATTCTGTTAGATTCAGGAGATGTTTCTGTGATAGTAGATTGGCGGTTAGGATCAGATCAGCCATGATCTTATTGAATGGCGGAGCAGGCTCGAGGGGCCGATTGGCCTACTCCTGCTCCTATTTCTTATGTTCTTAGAAGGTGCTAATTCGGCTCATCCTGTCTATGCCTTAAGCACAAGTCTATATTAATTCACCTAATAAATAGCTACTGTATAAAGACAACTCTTTACTTTGTTAATCGATGTCTTTCCACAGTTCCAGTGCCAAGTTACAGTCTGCAGCTAACATCATTACCCTGGTCCCTTTCATCCATCCAAGAATCTACTCACATCCTGTGTTTGTACCTAAAAAGGATATTAATGGATTTTAAATCAGCTGTGAGTTTCATCATTTGTAATCTGTGTTACTTCAATATTATTTACCTCAATAAAGAATCTAATAAATAGGTCAACTCCTTGCTGCTCGAGTTCACATGATTAAGAGGGCAATAGAGTGAGGAAGCTCAATGTCCTTTCGAGGTTCCATGTAATAATGAGCAACGTTTATTTTCTAAACAGATCGATAATCCAGTCAGCTTGTTAATGTCGGTACTGTTCTCATAGTTCTGTGGATGTGGCTGACGCCGATCCCTAGTTTCCTGGGAATGGGCTAACACGAACCAGGACGAGCCGGTGAGCCGGCTCGCCGCCTCCGGAGTCCGGCGGCAGACAGCTCGCCACGGTTCAGAGCCGAGGCCGAGCTGCGGTTCGACCCAAAGGGCCCCCCGAGTCACCGAGGAGACAGCGGTCAGACAACTGACCCCGGCATACGGCGACGGTAGAGGGGCAGAAGAACCGCAAACAAAAGGAAAGGTTCACGAGTTAAAACCCAGCCGGCGTAAGCAGGAACGGCACCAGGAAGGGGATCACCCTTCGGACACGAGGCGTCACTGCTTCGGGCGTGGGAAAAGAGGGCATCGGAGAAGGGACCGTCGAAATCCTTGGAAGGATAGTGCGGGTTAAGCTCCCCAGCTCCCGGCCCAAAGACAGAAACACCGACCTCTCCCCCCCCCCGCAGTCGATTCGTCCGTAGCTGCGCTTCGAGTTTGGTCGGCTGACCCGGGGAAGGTAGCCACAGCCACGGGTGCTTTAACCCCATCTGCCCCGTACAACCCAGACCTACGACTAGAGCCAGCGCAGCCCGTCGACTCGCATCCCCTCAAATACGACGAGGGGGGGGCAGGCCCCGTGTTAAGACGGGAACGGAGACGGTGCAGGGGAGATATTCGGCGGACATCGGAGCTTCCGGCACGGAGGTCCGTTCGGAAGACCCGACCGATTCACCCAGGTCGGAGGAGGTCCCGTTCAGCCGGGCGGGAGTCACAGGGAGCGAGCAGGCCGGGGAAAGGTCCAAACCGTTGGCCATAGATTTAGGATCCCTCCCTACCACGCGGGAGGGCGGCCCAAGGACCGACGAGGTGGCCCAGCAGAGGGCTAGGGAAAGGAGAGTTCCGGGATCCCTGCAGAGCAGGTGTGGTAGCCGCAATCCGGGACAAGGGAGGCACACAGGGGATGGCTTGGGCCCCGTACCTAAAGCAGGTCCGAGCCCAGGATTCCGTCCTCAAGGCCGTCCTGGTAAAGAGAGAGAGAACGGGGAGCCCGCAGAAGGCCTGTTCGGGGCAGCGGACGAGACTGGAAAACAGGCCGCCGGTTACATTGTCCGGCGTAAACTGATTAAACCCGAGAAAGGGGAACGGCCAGCAAAGGCCGACCGTGTTCAAACTAGAGAGCGTCAGCCTGCGGCCGCGGCAGACTTGCAGACCGCAAAGGCGGGGGCGGCGGCTCGCGTCACCGGCGAGGCCCTCCCGCAAATTACTTGGGACACGTCCCCAGTGGCCGGAGCCCTGAGGAGGTTCTTACGTTCATTAATAACGAGACATTCTTATTATGAACACAGCTAGCTTCTAGCTAGTCATTTATTCAGTACACATTCTCCGGGTACAGTATCTGTAGAGATGCAGCACGTGTGCTCCTGTGTGCAGGCTGCCATCTTGACTGTTGCCTTGTGGGTAGCCTAGCCTCATGGGTAACGTAGTCTTAATATAATATACAGCTGGGTAGCATAGTCTTATACATACAGCTCTACAGCTCCACCTAGTGTCCACTATAGAACGACATGCTATCGATCACGACAGAGGTCTCCCGGCATACCACCGCAGAAACTCCCACGGTCACCCGAGTGTCAATTTAAATGCACCCAGCCGCAGGAGAGCCCTTAACAGAAAGGGAAAAGCCAAAGGCCAGGGACCAGTCTAAGGACACAGATCCCCAGCCTACAGCCTCCAAAGGTGAGGGAGTCACAGGAGAGGTAGCGTCGGGCAGAGAGAGAGAGAGAGAGAGAGAGAGAGAGAGAGAGAGAGAGAGAGAGAGAGAGAGAGAGGAGGGTCCCCAGCCTTTATCCCCACTCTCTGCCTTCTGTTAGATAGCCGATCCTCCACCCGCGCCAGAAGATGACCCCCAATCCCGTCAGTTTTTCATCCGGAGCGAGAATCTTTGGCGCGGGACCTCGTCAAATGCCCTTTCGGAAGTCTAAAGACACGACGTCCACCGGTTCCCCTCTCTCCACCCTGTACGTTACTTCCTCCAAAAACTCCAGCAAATTTGTCAAACACGACTTCCCCTTCGTGAAACCGCGCCGAGTTTGTCCTATTAAATGACGTGGATCCAAACGTCCCGTTACTGTCTCCTTAATAATGGACTCTAACATTTGACCGACCGCAGATGTCAGGCTAACAGGTCTACAGTTACCAGCCTTCTGCCTACGACCCTTTTTAAATAAAGGGTGTCACATTAGCAGTTTTCCAATCTGCCAGCACCTTTGCTCAGTCCAGTGAGTTTGGGACATTTATGACCAACGCATCCGCAATGCCTACCGCCACTTCCCTCAAGACCCTAGGACGCAAGCAGTCAGGTCCAGGGGATTTATCCGCCTCGAGTCCCATTATTTGACTGAGTACCACTTCCTCAGTGATCTGCATCGTATTGAGTTCCTCCCCCCCTAGAGCCCCCTGTTTGTCCAGTGTTGGGATCTTCTTAGTGTCCTCTACTGTAAAGACTGAGACAAAATCATCGTTCAGTGTTTTTGCCATCTCCATGTTTCCCACCATTAATTTCCCGGTCTCATCCTCTAAGGGACCAACATTGACTTGGGCCACCTTTTGTCTTTTGATATAACTGTAGAAACTTGGACTGTCTGTTTTGATCTTTTGGCCTAATTTACTTTCATCTATCTTCCCTTTCTTAATCAATCTTTTAGTTCTTTTTTGCTGTCTTTTAAAGGCTTCCCAATCCTCTATCCTCCCACTAGATTTGGCGACCTTATTGTAATGATATCAGCAAATAGTGATGTTATTTGCCTGTTCGACGACGATGCCTCAATAGCATGACGATTGCAGGTATCGATGACTTATACCTGACCGGCAGAGGTCACGTGACCGCGAGACGCAAGGCAGAGAGTTTCACTTTCAGTTTCATTCTCGATGCATCACAGCACGGTGTGTTCTGTAAAGGCTGTTCCAAAGAGTCGAATAGACTTTAGATTAAAAAGACATCTCTTTCAGAAATGAGTCGCTATTGAACCCACAAAGAAATCAAGACACTTACATGCCCTTGTTTTGAGTCGAATACTATCCTTCATTTCTGGACTTAGCCACAGATGGCTGTCTTTTCTCGGACACCCTTTTCTTCTCAGCGGAAGAGATTTGTTTGGCAAGTTGTCAAATAACTCCTTCGGTGCACACCGCCGATCTGCCACCGTTCCGCCCGTCTGAACGACCCGTCTATCTCGTCCTGCACACCGAGGCTACCCTCCTCGCTATCGACCGCCCGAAATAAAGAAGAGATTGGCCTTTCTAATCTCGGCTCGATTAACTTGAACAAATCCAGTCGCACATCTTTCAACACCCAGGCTCCGAGCATGACTGGAGAGAACCGAATTGAAGACGGCCACCACAAATCACCTGACATGAACTACCAATGAGTTGACAGCATATATCTCAAGGTGGAAACAAAAAACCAATTACCAGACTTCTTACTAACACAGAGAACAACCACCACATTCACCAATCACAAGACTTCTTATTAAACATAGGAACAATCACCACACCACCCTGCCGATTTCGGCATCATCCGCGGACTTACCGATCGGACCTTTGACATTCACATCCGAGTCGTTAACGTAGACCACAGACAGATAGCCGGCAACTCGATATCTTCCCATCACAATCGCAAGGCTCGACTTTTCTCGTCAAGCTCGACCGAAAGACTCTCGTCGTAAAACTGAAAAAGACAACACAGAAACGGAAGCACACATTAGTATACAAGCGCATCACTGATACGCGTACACAAATCGAGGCACGCCCGAGCGACACAGTACATTTGGCACGTCAATGAGCAAACACGTGCAAACACAGATTACTGCGAAGATACATTGAGCAAACTGGAAGGCATTCTCTTTCAATTAGCCCTGGAGAGAGTGCCTCAAAAGACAGCTACTAGTTAAACGGCCAGACAGAGAGTGAGCACTTCACGGCTAGCCGTGTAAGTTGGCTTACAGAGAGAAGTGACAAACTCAACATTTCCTGCAACATACAGTGTACACTAATCATCGATAACATTCTCAAGTCCTTACAGACAAAGAATATCCAGGATTCGGGCACGGGAACCAGACAACTTCCCGGAGCACGTGCCGCCGTAGGTCTGCAGTTTACTCGACCGCACCGACGTAAGGATTTCGGGGGCTTCTTTGAACCGGTTTAAAGTAATTGTCCTGCTCTTGCAGCCTTTGCCTGCACATCAGACCAATTCCAATAAAACCACTTTGAAAACAGCGGTTTGGAATCGCGACCCCTCCTTTAGTTCCGAGCGGAGGAACTTATAATTAATGATATGAAAACGGAACAAGCGGTTTGGACGAGAGCCAAAAATCAAGCTTCATTAACTGAAAGAAACTACCATCACACTATCAAACTAGCCCACACGAACACAGTAAAATGGTAAAACTATATAACAAGGGGGTACACACGGCAAAAAGGAGGGATACAATGGCTACAATGTTATTTAAACAATCTTAGCAATTCCCTTAAATCACCATCCCCCCTTTACTCCTGCTAGGTTGCCTTGTGTGGAGTCAGAAACTCTGCTCACATGTTGAGAGAGAGAGAGAGAGAGAGAGAGAGAGCTCACCTATGGTCCCAGGAAGTCAAGAGAGCGAGCTGGCTTCTCAGCCCTATCTTGAAATCTGGCGAGCCCCCCCTGCCGTTCTGCCTCGCAAGGGCTGCGTGCAAAAATTCCCCACCCAAAAGGGTCGAAAGCTGTGATAGGCTAACTCAAAGTGGTTAGATTGAGTGAATGCGATTTGCAGAGCTCCCTGTGCTGAAACAAAAAGGGAGATACAGTTGCTCTATTGTCCAGCACTGGGTGATTGGAAACCCATTGCAATGTGAACGCTTCCCATTCAAGGTGCAAAAGTCTCTTCTGCAGTTTCAGGTGTATCTAAACAAATGCTAATAGCATTCAGTTGCTTTGTAAACAAAGCATTGTCCTTTGTCTTCATTGAACCTTACTTCCAGACACAGGAAGCTACATTCCAAGCCTTTTTGTCTCGGCCACGTGGCGACTGCCATTCGATCCCTGGAAATTTAAAAGCACATCGCCCAGGGATACTTTAATCCAAAAAAGGAATCTTCGGAACTGTCAATTATTGCGAAGTCTTACACATACTGCACTCGACAGCACTCGACTGCACTTTGACCGCAGTCGCTAGGTACCAAAGAGCCAGCGGGTGGCAGCGCACAATGGGAATCGACCCAACTTACTGCAACCCCTGAATTCACTGGAAAACTCACATCAATCGCTACAGAGAGACAGCACACCAGGAGTAATGCAGAGATGACAACCTTGGAGGTGCTGCTCTTTAATCTTCTACCTAGCTCCCTCAATTCTTGCCACAGGACCTCATCCCCGAATTCCCACACAGAGCGAGAGGAGCACGTCACGGGGCTGGGCTCTCCCGGCACGGCCCACCCCTGGAATCCACTTCAATTCAATTCATTCAATCCCACCAGTAAAGTCAGTCTCACCTGGTCTCCGGAGCCCCTCGCAGGCCCGCTGTGCCGCCGAAGCTCCTCGCCCTCGCCTCCCCTAACTCCCCCAACTGCCGGCACTCTGTTCGAACCCGCACTCCCTGCAGAACGCACTGGCGAGCCTCTCTTTATAGGCCCTGCAAGCCAGACTTGCTGAGCTCAACTGCAGGAGAAGCAGCTTCATCAGATGACTGCACTCGCCCTTGTTAACTGCCTTCAGCTGCACTGAGTGGCTTGCCTCTAGATTTAAGCCTTGCAGCGCCGGGACAGTGTCGAGGGAGCCTCCCTCTGCCTTTAACCCTTGCAGCGCCTGCCCCCCGAGTGCCATTGACTTCCCTCTGCCTTTAACCCTTGCAGCGCCTGCCCCGGGCGCGACCGACTTCCCTCTGCCTTTAACCCTTGCAGCGCCTGCCCCCCGGGTGCCATTGACTTCCCTCTGCCTTTAACCCTTGCAGCGCCTGCCCTGGGAGTATTTGACGGGACAGTGTAGAGGGAGCTTCGCTCTAGATTTAACCCTTGCTGTACCTGCCTTGGGCGTGATTGATGGGACAGTGTAGAGGCAGCGATGGGTGCTCTCTCTCTCTCTCTCACACACAGAGAGTGGGTACAGGGGGCGACGGAGGCTCTCTCTCTCTCTCTCTCTCTGAGAGTGGGTACAGGGGGCGATGGGAGAGAGGGACTGAGTGACACGAGTGAGTTTACAGATATCTTGCTGAAAGAGGGACTGAGAGACTCCAATCAGTGGACAGATCTCGCCCCGAGAGAGAGAGGGGCCGAGAGACACCGGTCAGTGGACAGATATCTCCCTGAGAGAGAGCGACCGAGAGACACCAGTCAGCGGACAGATATCTCCCTGAGAGAGAGCGACCGAGAGACACCGGTCAGCGGACAGATATCTCCCCGAGAGAGAGAGGGGCCGAGAGACCCCGGTCAGTGGACAGATATCTCCCTGAGAGAGAGCGACCGAGAGACACCAGTCAGCGGACAGATATCTCCCTGAGAGAGAGCGACCGAGAGACACCAGTCAGCGGACAGATATCTCCCCGAGGAAGAGGGACCGAGAGACAAGAATTCTGCACCCGCTAAGCCTTTCGCACTCTGACTATCCCGATTCATCTTGGGGAAGTGGAAATCCCCCACTATTATGGCCTTCTTCTTTTCGCACTTCTGAGATTTGCCTACATCTCTGTTCCTCCGTCTCCCCCTGACTGTCTGGGGGCCTACAGTACACGCCCAGCAAAGTGCTCGCCCCCTTTTTGTTTTGAAGTTCGACCCAGACGGCCTCATTAGAGGAACCCGCTAATATATCACCCCTCCTCACAGCAGTCATCGACTCCTTCGTTAATCTCGCGACACCCCCTCCCCTTTTGCAGCCCCCTCTGTCTCGGCCGAAGATTCTAGACCCCGGAATACGGAGCCGCCAGTCCTGACCCTCCCTCGACCACGTCTCCGTGATAGCGGCAAGATCGTACTCCCACGTGTTCGACAACAACTTCAGTTCATCCACCTTATTCGCAAGACTCCTTGCATTCAAATAAATGCCTTCCAGCCTTGCCGTATTCCCTTTTGCATTCATATATTTGCTCCGCCTTCCCAGCCGACTTGTTTTTTCCTCCCTCTTTGGCTGGAAATCACCCCCTACCATAGCTCCACTCTGTATCCCATTGGTCGCTCCCTTTTAACCTCCGCTGCTTCTCCGGTCTCGGTTTGTGGAATTCGCTGCCCCAGAAAGCTGTGGAAGCTACATCATTCAATAAATTTAAAACAGAAAGAGATAGTTTCCTAGAAGGAAAGGCAATTAAGGGTTACGGGGAGTGGGCAGGAAATCGGACACGAGTCTAGGTTCGGGATGGTCACGGCCCTCTGGGTAGTGGAGTGGGCCCAGGGGCCGTGTAGCCTGATCCTGCACCTACCTGTGTTCTAATTCGGTGTTAGCTTTCAGGAGATGGTTTTATTCCTGTTCCTGGCTGGGGTGGAGATCGCCTTGACAGAAGGTAAGTACGATAGAAAATACAGGCACAGAGTGAGCTCCTGGAAGAATGTCGATCGCCTAGATGGCTCGGAGAGGAATCGCCCAGATTTCTGTCTCCCAAATTGGCCATTGGCTCTTTATCTGGTTTTTCGCCTCTCCCGGGAGATCACATGGGTTCGGCTGGATGCACAGTGATACGAGATTTGAGGTTAGGATCAGATCAGCCGTGATCTTATTGAACGGTGGAGCAGGCTCGAGGGGCCGATCGGCCTACTCCTGCTCCTATTTTTGACGTTCTTATGTCAGTAGCTGCAGCCGGATGCATTTCTGGCACACGTCTCGGTCAGGGACACGGACTTGGACCCATCCTCTTCCAGAGCATTCACAGTCAAACCACAAACAACACGGTCAGATCACAGTCAAATTACTATGTCTCTTAAAAAGACAGAAACAAACACAGAAACACAACCCAGTAAACCGCACAACACCAAAACATCGTACAGATGGGCCAAAAACGACACAGAAAAAGACCAGAAAGCAATTAGCAATGAATCAACTCAAGCTCTCTCGGACACCTTTCCGGATAACATATACACTCACAATAAAGAAGGCGTCAACCGGGCAGTGAATAATCTTAGCAATATTTTGGATCATTTGGCAACAAGGTCAAACTTGAAAGCTCGCAAGAACAAACCCAAAACAAAAAACTATGAAAAATGCTTTGACCCAGATTGCCATAACATGAGGATAAAACTTGGAAAAATATCAAACCAAAAACACAGACATCCAGAAAACGAGGACTTACGCCTTACTTATTGTCAGACACTAACACAATACAGAAACACACTCAGAACCCAAAAAGAGCAAGATATTCAGAATACACTAAGCTCCATTGAGGAATCCATTGATTCCAATGGTTTCTGGGACAACTGGAAGACATTACACAGAAAACAACACGACGAATTGGCCATTCAAAATGGAGACACGTGGGAAAACCACTTGGAAAAATGAGAGCAGAAAAACACACTGAGGCCAGAGCGACACCAAATATGCATAAAACTGGAAAAGCTAGAAATGGCCAGAAAAGATAACCAAAACCCGCTAGACTCCATAATAACAAAAAAAGAACTTTTTGAAAAACTCAAGGACCTGCGACCAGGAAAAGCTTGCGGGCCAGACGGCATACTAAGCGAGATGATTAAACACACAGACGAGAAAATGAAACCGGCTATCCTGAAACTCTTCAACTTGGTTCTGAGTTGTCGGTGACTTCCCTGATATCTGGAACAAAGGACTCATAACGCCCATAGACAAAAGTGGGGACAAAGTCGACCCAAATAACTATCGAGGCATCTGTGTAAACAGTAACCTGGGGAAGGTATTCTGTAGCATCATAAACAAAAGACTGATAAACTTCCTTGAGGAGCACAATGTCTGGAGTAAAAGCCAAATTGGATTCCTGCCAAACTATAGAACATCAGATCATATCTTGACCCTACAGACCCTCATCGACAAACACGTTCATCCAAACAAAAGCAAAATCTACGCATGCTTTATAGATTTCCAGAAGGCTTTCGACTCCACCCGGCACGACGGTTTATTCCTGAAACTTCTCGAAAGCGGGGTAGGGGGAAAAACATACGATGTCATTGAATCAATGTATACAAACAATAAATGTGCAGTTAAAATTGGAGACAAACAAACAAAAGACTTCCCACAGGGGCGGGGGGTGACGCAGGGCTCGGCAATCTCACCGACACTCTTTAATATTTACATAAATGAATTGGCAAAACTACTTGAACAATCTACAGCACCCGGCCTCACCCTATATGAATCCAAGGTTAAATTCCTCCTCTATGCAGACGACCTGGTTCTGCTGACACCAACTAAGGAGGGTCGACAGCAGCACCCGGATCTGCTGGAGTCGTACTGCCAGACTTGGGCCATGACAAGAAATCCCCAAAAAAACAAAGTCCTTGTGTTCCAGCAAAGATCCAGACATCAGGGACCCAAAATAAATATCACACTAGGAACAACCAAAATTGAACAAACCACTAACTACACATACTTGGGCTTAAAAATCAGTTCGACGGGAAATTTCAAACTGGCTGTGAATGAACTGAAAGAGAAAGCAAGAAGGGCTTTCTATGCCATTCAAAAATCAATCCAAATAGAAATCCGAATGAGCATTTGGCTCCAAATTTTCAAATCACTCATTGAACCAATTGCACTCTATGGCAGTGAGGTGTGGCGACCGCTAACACCACAAGAATTTGCAACATGGGACAAACACCCAATTGAGATCCTACATGCAGAATTCTGTAAAAGTATACTCCGGACTCAAAGGAAAACCGTCAACAATGCATGCAGGGCAGACCTAGGCCAATATCCATTAATAATCACTATCCAAAAAAGAGCCACCACATTTTGGAGACACCTAGAAATGAGCAACCCCCAATGCTATCACTACGAAGCCCTGAAATACCAAGACAGGACCATAAAGAAGAATACCCTCAGTCAACTAGTCCTGGGACTCAGTGAAGTCACTACTAACACTACTAACAATAACCAGCCCCAGGACAGTGACAGCGTAACACAAAGAACTCGAGCCAACACAATCGTCGCTGAGCAAAAGGAAAAATGATCTGTCATATTGGGCAGAAACAACAAAAACCCAAAGCAAACTCAATTGCTACTTGGCCCTAAACAGACAATACAACATGGCTGATTACCTGAACATGGTAAAGGGTAGCAAACTGAGAAAAACTTTGACAATGTACAGACTTAGTGAACATAACCTGGCGATCGAAAAAGGTCGACACAGGCAGACCCGTCTACCAAGAGAGGACAGGATATGCTCTCACTGCAGTCAGGGAGTGGTGGAGACAGAGACGCACTTCCTCACAGCTTGTAGAAAAGATCAGGGCATAAGGGAGACTTTCGACCCAAAATTCACAAAAAGATGCCCGGAATTCAGAAATTTGAATGACGACCAAAAACTCCCATACCTACTGGGGGAAGAGAGAAATGGTGTAACACTAGCGGCACACTATGTTACAGCTTGCCATAAACAGAGGGACAACCAGTAAATATAAGATAAGTGTATCTATCAATTCTGTGAAAGTATATTTATACACTCAGGGATATATCTGTTTATACACTGCACGGATAGATCGCTCTTTTTGTGAACAACCATGAATGTTTCCTCACGCTTCGGCAACATAAGATGTCACTTGTCCTGCCAATAAAGCGATTTGATTTGAATTGAATGGACTTGAATT
Organism: Somniosus microcephalus; assembly: GCF_052327205.1. NCBI lineage: Eukaryota > Metazoa > Chordata > Chondrichthyes > Squaliformes > Somniosidae > Somniosus > Somniosus microcephalus. Next base: position 15,581,585 of record NW_028225184.1, read on the forward strand.
CCCACACAGAGCGAGAGGAGCACGTCGCGGGGCTGGGCTCTCCCGGCACGACCCACCCCTTTAATCCACTTCAATTCAATTCATTCAATAGCACCAGTCAAGTAAGCCTCACCCGGTCTACGGAGCCCCTCATAGGCCCGCTCTGCCGCCGAAGCTCCTCGCCCCCGACTCCCCCGACTCCCCGCACTCTCGCCGGCACACTGTTCAAGCTCGCACTTGCGAGCCTGTTTTTATAGGCCCTGAAAGAATGACTTGCTGAGCCCAACTGCAAGAAAAGCAGCTTCATCAGATGACTGCGCTCGCCCTTGTTAACTGCCTTCAGCTGCACGGAGTGGCTTGCCTCTAGATTTAACCCTTGCAGCGCCGGGGGAGCCCCCCTCTGCCTTTAACCCTTGCAGCGCCGGCACAGTGCCGAGGGAGCCCCCCTCTGCCTTTAACCCTTGCAGCGCCGGGACAGTGTCGAGGGAGCCCCCCTCTGCCTTTAACCCTTGCAGCGCCGGCACAGTGCCGAGGGAGCCCCCCTCTGCCTTTAACCCTTGCAGCGACGGCACAGTGCCGAGGGAGCCCCCCTCTGCCTTTAACCCTTGCAGCGCCGGGACAGTGCCGAGGGAGCCCCCCTCTGCCTTTAACCCTTGCAGCACCTGCCCCCGGGCGCGATCGACTTCCCTCTGCCTTTAACCCTTGCTGCGCCTGCCCCCCGGGTGCGATCGACTTCACTCTGCCTTTAACCCTTGCTGCGCCTGCCCCCCGGGTGCGATCGACATCACTCTGCCTTTAACCCTTGCTGCGCCTGCCCCCCGGGCGCGATCGACTTCCCTCTGCCTTTAACCCTTGCTGCGCCTGCCCCGGGCGTCATTGACAGGATGGCGGAGAGAAGGCGACGGGGGCTCTCTCTCTCTCTCTCTCTCTCTGAGAGTGGGTACAGGGGGCGATGGGAGAGAGGGACCGAGTGACACGAGTGAGTTGACAGATATCTCGCTGAAAGAGGGACCGAGAGACACCACTCACTGGACAGATATCTCCCTGGCAGAGAGGGGGGCCGAGAGACTCCAGTCAGTGGACAGATATCTCCCTGCCAGAGAGGGGCCGAGAGACACCAGCCAGTGGACAGATATCTCCCTGGCAGAGAGGGACCGAGAGACCCCAGTCAGCGGACGGATATCTCCCTGAGAGAGAGGGACCGAGAGACACCGGTCAGTGGACAGATATCTCCCTGGCAGAGAGGGGCCGAGAGACCCCAGTCAGCAGACGGATATCTCCCTGAGAGAGGGACCGAGAGACACCGGTCAGTGGACAGATATCTCCCCGAGAGAGAGGGGGACCGAGAGACACCAGTCAGTGTACCGATATCTCCCTGAGGGAGAGAGGGACCGAGAGACCCCAGTCAGTGGACAGATATCTCCCCGAGAGAGAGGGGCCGAGAGGCCCCAGTCAGCGGACAGATATCTCCCCGAGAGAGAGCGACCGAGAGACACCGGTCAGTGGACAGGTATCTCCCTGAGAGAGAGCGACCGAGAGACACCGGTCAGTGGACAGATATCTCCCTGAGTGAGAGAGGGACGAGAGGCACCAGTCAGCGGACAGATATCTTCCTGAGGGAGAGGTGCGGAGAGACAGCAGTCAGTGGACAGATATCTCCCCGAGAGAGAGAGGGGCCGAGAGACACCAGTCAGTGGACAGATATCTCCCTGAGAGAGAGAGAGGGACCGAGAGACACCGGTCAGTGTCCAGATATCTCCCCGAGAGGGAGAGCGACCGAGAGACATCGGTCAGCGTACAGATATCTCCCTGAGAGAGAGAGAGGGACCGAGAGACACCGGTTAGCGTACAGATATCTCCCCGAGAGGGAGAGCGACCGAGAGACACCGGTCAGTGTACAGATATCTCCCCAAGAGAGAGGGACCGAGAGACACCGGTCAGTGTACAGATATCTCCCTGAGAGAGAGGGACCGAGAGACACCGGTCAGTGTACAGATATCTCCCTGAGAGAGAGGGACCGAGAGACACCGGTCAGTGTACAGATATCTCCCTGAGAGAGAGGGGCCGAGAGACACTGGTCAGTGTACAGATATCTCCCCGAGGGAGAGAGGGGCCGAGAGACACCAGTCAGTGTACAGATATCTCTCTGGGTGAAGAAGTTCCTCCTCATTTCGGTCCTAAATGGCTTACCCCTTATCATTAGACCGCGACCCCTGGTTCTGGACTCCACGGCCACCGGGAACATCCTTCGTGCACCTAGTCTGTCCAGGCCTGACAGAATTTTATAGGTTTCGATGAGATCCCCTCTCAATCTTCTAAACTCCAGTGAGTATAATCCCAATCGAACCAATCTCTCCTCGTACATCATTCCTGCTGTCCCAGGTGTCAGCCTGATGAACCTTCGCCGCACTCCTTCCACGGCAAGAACGTCCTTCCTCGGGCAAGGCGACCAAAACTGCACACAATACTCGAGGCGCGGTCTCACCGAGGCCCCGCACAACCCTAGCAAGACATCCTCGCTCCTGTACTCGAACCCTCTCGCTACGAAGGCCAACGCACCATTTGCCTTCTCGACCGCCTGCTGCACCTGCACGCTTACCTTCAGCGACCGGTGCACAAGAACACCCAGGTCTCTTTGCACTTCCCCTTCTCCCAATCTATTGCCGTTCAAATAATAATCCACCTGCCTGTTTTTGCCACCAAAGTGGATAACCTCACATTTATCCACGTCACAGTGCATTCGCCACGTTTCTGCTCAATCACCCAACCTGTCCAAATCGTACTGGAGTTTCGCGACATCCTCCTCGCAGCATACCCTCCCACCCAGCTTTGTGTCATCTTTGACTCATTTTTAACGGAGGGCGTTTCAACATGTTCTCGTCGGTTTGGTACCGCGGACCTTTCCCACGTCAGACAAGTATGATAACGGTCATACTGCGGAAACCACCGGGGCATTTTTTAAAAATGTCAGCGTAACAACATAAGAAATAGCCGCAGCAGTTAACCATTCGGCCCCTCGAGCCTGCTCCGCCGTTCAAGATGGTCACGGCTGATCTGACCTTCACCTCAACTCCACTTTCCCGCCTGTTCTCCATAACGCGGGGCTCCCCCGAAGCTCAAATATCGGTCTATCTCCACCTCGACTACATTCAATGAGTCCTACTCCACAGCGCTCCGGGGGAGCGAAGCCCAAACTCAGAAGGGAACTGCGGTCAGCAAATCAGCTTTGACAAAACAGTTTTGGTATTAATTATGCAAAACTCGCTAAACACTAAAACGAAGAGAGAAATTTCTATGTTCGCCATTAATTAACCAATCACTTTCAGTGTCGGTCGGAAAGATGTACCAACATGGTCAACACATTAAGTTTTTTGTGTTTTGCATTAGCTGACTTGTCATTCCCTCTCAGTTCACAGACGGTTTAAAATTATTCAGCGCTTATGAAAACAGGAATTTGAGGCAGTCTTATTTAAAAGTTAAGGCTGCAACACAGATCCCTGCGGGACACCACAGGCCACATCCTGCCCGTTAGAGTGCCGACCATTATCCCTACACTCTCTCCTAACCAGGTCATTAATTTGCCCTCAATTCCACGGGTGTCTGCCTCAGGTAACCGTATCTTATGTGGAACTTTATCAAACGCCTACTGGAGGGCGATATAAATAACATCCGTCGACATTCCCCTGTCGAATACTTTAGTCACCCCTTCAAATAATTCAGTCGCGTTTGTCAGAAATAACCTGCCGTTCACAAATCTACGCTGCCTCTCTCTGATCAACTGCAACATTGAGGTGTTCAGTCACTCTCTCCTTAATTATACATTCTAGCAATTTCCCAACAACAGTCGTTAGGCTAACTGATCTATGATTCCCTGTTTTCCCTCTCTCACCATTCGTAAACAGCAGAGAGACATGCACAATATTCCAATCTGAAGGAACAGTTACTGAATCTACAGAACTTTGGAAATTTTTCGTTGGGACATCTGCAATGTGCTCACCTATTTCCTTTAAACCCCTGGGATGGAAACGAACTGGCCCTAGGGATTTGTCACTCGTTACTGCAATTATTTTCTTCTTATTGTTATTTTGCTTACGTTAATTTGATTGAGTCCCTGTCACTGATTCAATATTACGTTCCTTGGGATTTCCGGCATGCTATCCACTTCCGCTGCTGTAAATAATGACACCAAGTAACTATTCAAAATGTCTACCATTTTCTTGTTATCATTAACAATATCACCGCGTTCAGTTTTGAAGGGGCCAACATTGCTCCTCACTACCCCCTTTCCCCAAATGTAATTTTAAACATTCTTCTTATTGATTCTGATATCCCTTGCAAGTGTCGTTTCGTGCTCCATTTTTGCAACTCTTACTGTCTGTTTTGTGATCCTTTGATGTTCTTTGTATCTTTCCCATTCGCCAGGATCTGTGCCATTTTTTTCATTTTTGTATGCATTTTTAATTTCGTTTTATGCTGTCCCTTACCTTTGTACTGGTCCATGACATTGTTTTGGCCAGTAGAACTCTTGCCCCTCAGAGTTATAACCTGGTGTTTATAACACATTAACATTTTTTTTGGACATCTTCCACTGATCTTCTGTAGATTTACCCATTAAGAGATTAGCCCAGTTTACTGTGGACAGTCCTGTTGAAGATGGTCTTTCCTTAATCGAAAACCTTAATAGCTGATTCGCCTTTCTTCCATTCAAAAGCTACGTGGAACTCGATCATGTTATCACAGAATCACAGAAACCCCACAGTGCAGATAGAGGCCATTTTCGGCCCATCGAGCCTGCACCGACACATATCCCACCCGATCGCCGTAACCCCTACACCAACACATATCCCACCCTATCTCCGTAACCCCACACATTTTAATCCCCCTAACTCTAAGGGTCAATTTATCATAGCCAATCTGTTAAGTCTGTGTGTTATAATGAGAATTATTACACAGACCACAAGAGTAACTTTTTAAACAGGTCTTTACTAGTCGAAGGTCAGGGCGGAACTGCCCAATAAATCATTACACAGCACTTATATACCGGTGTGGTCACCACCGGTATTACAGTATACAGCAGCCAAGATAAAGTAGTGCAACACTTAAAATAGTTCTCTTAAAGGTGGAACGGTTACATACACTACAATCATCCCTTTTTAGCTTCACAGTATATATTCCCCATTAAACATAACATCATAACATATATACACAACTTCATGTAAGAACAGTTCACAGATTCAGTCTCTCTGGAGGCTTCCTGACTCGGTCCGGATAACGCCTCGGTGGTGTAGTAGTTTTCAGTGGTGTAGTAGGTTCTCGTTGCTGGGGTGACTCATCTAATAGTCCTTCACTGGACTTAACAGCTTGAACTTTCGTAACTTCAGAACCAGCATTGCTGACTTCTAAAGGCTCGAGTACCTTGGGAAGTTTTTCTACTTCCAGACTGATTTGGCTCAGTTCGGAGGGACCACCTGCGTGACCTGGTAGGGGTGATAATGGTTCAGATGAGTCATCATCTTCGGCTTCTTCTCTATTGTCTTCTATTTCCTCCATCACTTCAGCTTTTGCCTCTGCCACCAATTCCCTGAGTGGCTTATTACTGCTGACACTGTTCACAAAAGGGTACTCTTTCTTCTTAGCTTTCAACTGATCGATGAATTTGACATATTCCCTTTCTTCCTCAGCTTTGATTCGTTTGACCTCATCGCGCAGACGGTTTGTGTGTTCCTGATCCATTTTCTCAATCAGCTGCTTCTGCTGTCTTCCCAGATTCTCCAACTCTGTGTCAAAAGACTTTTTCTTTGCATTCATCTCTTGCTCAAAACGGCGAATCATTTGTTCTAATTGCTATTGTAGTTTGAAATTGAGTTGAGTTCGAGCCCGGTGTTCCGCAGAAATGTGCATGTCTGTAGACTGGACAGACTCAGAATTCTCTGTCAAACTATGTTGTTGTTGTTCAGTGGAATTCTGTTCTGATACTTTGTTCTCTCCTGAAGCATTTATACACTCCTTCGTTTTTCCATCATTAGTCTGCAAGTCCATTTTAGACTTGTCTTTTGCACATGGGCTGGTCTTACCATCATCAGTTCCAGAGTCTGAGCTGATTGTCTTCACCGAGTTCTCACTCTCTGCTTTGTCACTGTCACTGCTGCATATGCCCTCATCCAATATTCTGGACAATCGTGCAGGTTTGACATCTTTTTTTTTTCCGGAATCTCCCGTTATTGCTTTTAGGGAGTGCCAGTCCATATTTACTTTCCTGATCCACTCCCGTCCCAGAAGTGGTGGACCTCCCTCAGGTAGTACATATATGTCCATTCCTTGGTGTTCTTTGCCCTTGTGTACCACCTTGACTTTTATCTTTCCGATGGGGTATACTCTTTGCCCCGTGCATGTCTGCAATACTATCTCCGTATCCCGTAGGGGAATATGTGTGAATAACCTTTTGTAATCTTGCTTATTCATGACCGTCAATGCCGATCCGGTGTCCAATTCCATCTTCTCCTGGACTCCTGCTATCTGAAGTGTGACCCAGATAGTTTGTCGGTCAGCTTCCTTACTCACATTGTGAATTCTCAGACTACCCAGTTCCTTGCTGTTGGAGTCTGAATCCGAATTCTGTTCATCCGAACTCTTCTCAGCCACCTTATGTACCTTTCTGCACTTTTCCTGCGGTGACTTTTTGTTGCTGGTCTTCTTTCCTGACCGGCATACTTTAGCTATGTGACCAAGCTTGCCACATTTTCTACATTCCTGGTTTTTTAACCAGCATTGGTTCTGATCGTGTGTTGTCTTCCCACAACGATAACATTTTGTTGTACCCAAAGCCATTTGATCTACGCTGAGTACCGCTGCCTTCAGCTGCATTTCTGCAGTGCCTCTCGCTGCGGCTTCGTGCGATGCTGCAATAGTGACAGCCTTATCAAGTGTAAGATCATCCTCTTCAAGCAGCCGCTTTTGTGTTCCTTCTTTCGACAAGCCACACACGAATTTGTCTCTCAGTGCCTCTGTCAGTCTTTCCCCAAACTGACAGTATTTCGCTAGCTTACGCAGTTCAATTAAATACTCCGCGTTGCTTTCCTCTTTCAGTTGCGTTCTCGCATAAAATTTAAATCGTTCCGCTAACATCAGCGGTGTGGGGTTCAAATGATTCTTCAGGACAGCAACAATATTAGCGAAAGTCTGATCCACCGGTTTAGCTGGTGCTAGAAGATGCTTCAATAGCCTGTATGTCTTCGCACCCATTGAGTTTAGTAAGGTTAGTGCTTTATCTTCATTTTATTTGCCTTACAATATATCTCTATGCGTTCTACATACGTGGCCCAATCTTCAACATCGGGATCGAAATCGTTGATGTTACCACGCTTAGGCATCCTCGCAATCTTCTTGAGAAACAAAAATAAATTTTTCTTTTTTTTTGAAAATGGCGGTTTCCCGCGCTTGTCTTCTTCCCCCGCCTGCGAAAATGGCGGCTTCCCGCGTTTGCCTTTCTCCCCCGCTGGCTGTAATGGCGATTGCCGTATTGCTGCGTTCGCCCTCCCCAGCGGTTCTCGAATCGTGCCTCCCAGCCCCTCTTGCAGTCCGATCCTTTCCCCCCCGGCTGCGGCTGAGTTCTCCGCGTTTTTTTTATTTTCTCCCGTGCCTTACGCTGTCCCTGTCGCTGCGCCTCACGGCCTCGGTAGCTGCCCGGCCTTTTTCACCGGTCGCGGTCGAGCTCTCTCTCGATGCTGTTGCGTCTCCCAGACCGCTTGCAGCCCGGTCTCTCACACCGGCTGCGTTTGCATTCACCGCGGCTTCCATGCCTTACGCTGCCCCAGTCTCAGCGCCTCTGGCCCCGACTTCTGTCCGGCTCTTTTCCCCGGCCGTGGTCGAGTTCTCCGCCCTTATATCCTCCGTCTTTCCCTCCCCTACTTCACAGCCAACGTGGCCGACTTGCTGCTCGTCGCTGATCGGCTTACCCACCACCGTGATAGAAGGGATGATCACTGCCTGTTGCTGATGGAAGGCTTCGTGTCAGAATTCTTCCTTTGCTCTGCAGACCCGAGTCTTCTCTCAGCAGGATGATGAGGGCGGATGCCTCTTCTCGACGCCCGTTAAACTGCCTTGGATATATCTCTGCCGCAGGGTAAATCGTACTCGTCGCCACTGTTAAGTCTGTGTGTTATAATGAGAATTATTACACAGAGCACAATAGTAAACGTTAACAGGTCTTTACTAGTCGAAGGTCAGGGCGGAACTGCCCAATAAATCCTGACACAGCACTTATATACCGGTGTGGTCACCACCGGTATTACAGTATACAGCAGCCAAGATAAAGTAGTGCAACCCTTAAAATAGTTCTCTTAAAGGTGGAACGATTACATACACGACACAATCAACCTAACCCGCACATCTTTGGACTGTGGGAGGAAACCGGAGCACCCGGAGGAAACCCACGCAAACACAGGGAGAATGTGCAAACTCCACACAGACAGTCACCCGAGCCCGGATTCGAACCCGGGTCCCTGGCGCCATGAGGCAACAGTGCTAACCACTATGCCACCGTGGATTGGATAGATGTTTACGCAAAATTAGGCTGTTAACTAAATCTGCTCCGTAATAAATCTAACGTGGCTTGCCCCCTTTTTGTGTCTGGAACATAATTGCCCGGAATTTTCGTTCGGATGCTTCCTGTGTACGGATGGCTCCGATCTGGAAAACATCGACGAAATTATCTGCTGGCTCCGTGGGTCTCAACATTTCCTCTCCTGGGCCTCTCCTGGTGTGTGTGTGCAGAGGTCTCCGTATCCCAGGGACAAAAACAATGAATAGGGATCACTCCAAAACACACTGAAACATTAAAGATTGTTTTTAAACTCACATATTTAAAATTAGTGACATTTACATTACATTAATTATCTTAAACAAAAACTTAATGTTTTGAAAAAAGCTTACTTTTATTTTTAAAGCATTTTAAAATTATAAATGAGTGAAAAAAATGTTTTAATTTTTTGAACTCTTATGCTGGTAAAACATAGAAACATAGAAGATAGGAGCAGGAGTAGGCCATTCGGCCCCTCGAGCCTGCTCCGCCATTTAATGAGATCATGGATGACCATCCAAATTCAGTACCCTGTCCCTGCCTTCTCCCCGATATCCCTCGATCCCTTCAGCCTAAATGAACAAATTATGTAGCTCATCCATTCGGTCTTTCAATGTTTGCCATTGCCTATCCACCGTCAACCCTTTGAGTGCCATTCCCCAATCAATCCTACCCAACTCGCAACTCAGACCATTGTCGTTTCCTTTATTTAAATCGAGGGCCCTAGTCTCGGAGTTAAATTCCATCAGTCGCTTGTGTTCCCATTCTGCGAGCTTTTCTATGCCCTGTTGCAGTCGATTGGTATCATCCTCACTCTTTGCCACAGATTTGGTGTTATCGACAAATTGAGGAATTTTACTTTCTATTCCAATATCCAGGTCATTTAAATGTATCAAAAAAGCAGTGGCCCCGTCACTGACTACTGGGGAACAACACTGTCTACCATCCTCCAGTCTGAAAAGCAGCCATTTGATAAAACTCGCTGTTTTCTGTCATTGTGCCAATTCAATACCCAAGATGCCACTGATCCACCTAGTCCACGAACCTCAATTTGGGTAACCAGCCTTCTACGCGGTACTTTGTCAAACGCCTTCCTAAAATGCATACAGGCAGTATCCATTCCAATTCCTTTTGTCGATCTTCCCTGTTACTTCCTCAAAACATTCAATTCGATCAGTCAAACACGATCTGCCTTTGACAAATCCGTGTTGGCTTTCCTGAATTAGCTTAAACCTCACCGAGCGCCCGTTAATTTCTTCCGCGATTATTGTTTCTAATATTTGACCCATCCCTGATGTTAAACTGACCGGCCTGTAGTTACTTGGATTGCCCTTACACCATCTCTTGAAACACGCCGTCACATTTGGTACTTTCCAATCCTCGGCCATCTCCCCCGCGTCTCATAGAACCCTAGAAACATAGAAAGTTACAGCAGGGAAGGAGGCCATTTCACCCATTCTGTCTGCGCCGGCCAACAAAGAGCTATCCTGCCCAATCCCACTTCCCAGCTCTCGATACAAGTAATTTTAAAATGTAGTTAGGGTTCCTGCCTATACCAGCCTTTCAGGCAGTAGGTTTCAGAACCCCACAACCATCTGGGTGAAGAAATGTCCCCTCGAATCCCCTCTAAAGCTTCCTCCGATTACTTTAAATCTGCGCCCCCTGGTTTCTGACCGCGCTGCTGAGGGAAATAGATCCTTTCTATCCAATTTATCGAGGGACTTATAATTTTATACACTTCGATAAGGTCTCCCCACAGCCTCCTCTGTCCCAAGGAAAACAGACCCAGCCTATCCAGTCTTTCCCCGTAGCGAAGATTCTCTCCTCCCGGCAACATCTTTGTAAATCTCCTCTGCACCCTCTCTAGTGCAATCACATCTTTCCTCTAATGCGGTGACCAGAACTGCAGGCAGTACTCTAGCCGAGGCCAAAATAGTGTTTTATACAGTTGAAGCATAACCCCCCCCCGCCCCCACTCTTATATTATAAGCCACGGATAATAAAGTCTAACATTTCGTATGCCTTCTAAACAACATTATCTACCCGACCTGTTACCTTCAGGGATCTGTGGACATGCTCTCCAAGGTCACTTTGTTCCACGACGCTACTCAGTGTCCTAAAATTTCAGGTCTATTCCCTTTCTCGTTAGCCCTCCCCAAATGCAAGACCTCACACTGCTCCAGATTGCATTCCAATTGGCACTGCTCTGCCCACCTGACCAATTTATTGATAACTTCCTGCAGTCTACAGCTTCCTTCTTCAGTATCAACCACGCAGCCGATTTGAGCATCACCTGCAAGCTTCTTAATCATTCCCCCTATATTCCAATCTAGATCATTGATATATGCCACAGTAAGCAAGGGACCCGGTACTGAGCCCTGCGGAACCCCACTGGAAACAACCTTCCAGTCACAGAAACACCCATCGACCATGACCCTCTGCTTCCTGTCTCCGAGCCAGTTTGGAATCAATCTTGACACTTTGCCTTGGATCCCACGCACTTTTAACTTTGTGACCCGTCTGCCATGTGGAACATTATCCAAAGCCTTGCTAAAGCCCATAGAAACAAAATCAAACGCACTTCCCTCATCGACCCTCCTTGTGACCTCCTCAAAAAACTCAATCAAGTTTGTCAGACACGACCTTCCCTTAACAAATCCGTGCTGACTATCATTGTTTAATCCGTGACTTTCTAAATGAAGATTTATCCTGTCCTTTAGAATTCGTTCCAATAATTTTCCCACCACCGAGGTTCGACTGACTGGCCTGTAATTACTCGGTCTATCCATATCTCCCATTTTAAACAAGGGCACCAGATTAACAATCCTCCAGTTCTCCGGCACCACACCTGAAGTCAGAAAGTATTGAAAAATGATGGTCAGTGCCTCTGCTATTTCCTCTTTTGCTTCGCTTAACAGCGTGGGGTACATTTCATCCGCGCCTGGGGAATTATCCACTTTTGAAGCTGTAAACAACTTAATACTTCCTCTCTCACTATGGTTATGTCATCTAATATCTCACACTCCTCCCCCCCCCGATGGCAATGCCTGCTTCAGCCATCTCCTTTCTGAAAACAAGGTATTCATTAGGAAACCAACATACGTCTCCCGCCTCCACACACAGATTACCCGCATGATCGCTAATAGGCCCTACAATTTCTTTAGTTATCCTCTTAATATATTTATAGAACATCTCTGGGTTTTCCTTGATATTACTTGCCTAGAGTTTTTGATGCACTCTCTCTCTTAGCTTTCCAAATATCCTTTTTAATTTTACCCCTGCACTTTCTGTACTCCTTAAATTATCTGGACTATTTACCCCGCGGTATCTGTCATACTCGCCCCATTTTTTTCATTATCTTATCCTCAATGTCCTTAGACATCTAGTGGGATATAGATTTGCAAGTCCAACCTTTTTATCTTTAATGGAACATATTTTATCTGAGCCCTCCGGTATTCTGCCTTGAATGCCTCCCACTGCTCTGACACTGATTTACCTTCAAGTAGCAGTTTCCTGTCCACTATTGCTTATTCCCCTCTGAGCTTAGCACCATTTGCTTTTCCTCAAATTTCCCCAAATTTCCCCAAATTTCAAACATTCAAACCAAATCGAATTGTACGTTATCACTTTAATCAAAGTATTTTCTGTGTCTCTCTCAATAAACAAAGAGTGGTTTCTTCTAAAGTAGCTTCCTGCAATTTTTGGTTGGGGTTTGATACAGGGCTATGGGGAGAGAGCAGGGCAGTGGGATTTGTTTGGATATAAAACAGGGCTATGGGGAGAAAGCGGGGCAGTGGGCTTATGTTGCGGATTAATACAGGGCTATGGGGAGAGAGCGGGGCAGTGGGATTTGTTTGGGGATTGATACAGGGCTATGGGGAGAGCGTGGGGCAGTGGGATTAGTTTGCAATTGATACAGGGCTATCGGGAGGAAGTGGGTCTTTGGGATTAGTTTGGGATTCATACAGCGCTATGGGTAGAGAGTAGGGCTGTGGGATTAGTTTGGGGATTGATACAGGGCTATGGGGAGAGAGTGGGGCAGTGGGATTAGTTTGAAATTGATACAGGGCTACCAGGAGAGATCGGGGCAGTGGGATTAGTTTGAAATTGATACAGGGCTATCAGGAGAGGGCAAGGCATTGGGAATAGTTTGGGAGAGATACAGGGCTATCGGGAGAGATCGGGGCAGTGTGATTTGTTTGGGATTGATACAGGACTATGGGGAGAGAACGGGGCTTTGGGATTAGTTTGGGATTGATACAGGGCTATTGGGAGAGAGCGGGGCAGTGGGATTAGTTTGGGATTGATACAGGACTATGCAGAGAGATCGGGGCAGTGCGATTAGTTTGGGGATTGATACAGGGCTTTGGGGAGAGAGTGGGGCAGTGGGAATAGCTTAGGATTGATGCAGGACTACTGGGAGAGATCGGGGCAGTGGGATTAGTTTGGGATTGATGCAGGGCTATGGGGAGAGAGCGGGGCAGTGGGATTAGATTGGGATTGATACAGGGCTACAGGGAGAGAGCGGGGCAGTAGGATTAGTTTGGGATTGATACAGGGCTATCAGGTGAGAGCGAGCCATTTGGAATAGTTTGGGATTGAAACAGGACTCTCGGGAGAGATCGGGGCAGTGTGATTAGTTTGGGATTGATACAGGACTATGGGGAGAGAGCGGGCCAGTGGGATTAGTTTGGGATTGATACAAGGCTATGGGGAGTGAGCAGGGCAGTGGGATGAGTTTGGGGATTGATACAGGGCTATGGGGAGTGAGCGGGGCAGTGGGATTAGTTTGGGATTGATACAGGGCTATGGGGAGAGAGCGGGGCAGTGGAATTAGCTTGGGATTGATACAGGGCTATGGGTTGAGAGCGGGACAGTGTGATTTGTTTGGGATTGAAGCATGGCTATGGGGAGAGAGCGGGGAAGTGGGATTAGTTTGGGATTGATACAGGACTATGGGGAGAGAGCGGGGCAGTGGGATTAGTTTGGGGATTCATACTGGGCTATGGGGAGAATGCGGGGCAGTGGGATTAGTTTGGGGATTGATACAGGGCTATGGGGAGAGAGCGGGGCAGTGGGATTAGCTTGGGATTGCTACAGGGCTATCGGGAGAGATCGGGGCAGTGTGATTCATTTGATATTAATGCAGGGCTATGGGGAGAGAGCGTGGCAGTGGAATTAGTTTGGGATTTATACAGGGCTATGGGGAGAGAGCGGGGCAGTGGGATTATTTTGGGGATTGTTACAGGGCTATGGGGGGAGTGTGGGGCAGTGGGATTAGTTTGGGATTGATACACGCCTATCGGGAGAGAGCGAGGCAGTGTGATTAGTTTGGGATAGATACAGGGCTATCGGGAGAGATTGGGGCAGTGGGATTAGTTTGAGATTGCTGCAGGGCTATCGGGAGAGAGCGAGGCATTGGCAATAGTTTGGGATTGATACAGGGCTATCGGGAGAGATCAGGTCAATGTTATTAGTTTGGGATTGATACAGGGCTATGGGGAGTGAACGGGGCATAGGGATTATTTTACGATTGATACAGGGCTATGGGGAGAGAGCGGGGCAGTGGGATTAGTTTGGGGATTGAAGCAGCGCTATGGGGAGAGAGCGGGGCAGTGTGATTAGTTTGGGTTTGATACAGGGCTATGTGGAGAGCGGGGCAGTGGGATTAGTTTGGGGTTTGATGCAGGGCTATGGGGAGAGAGCGGGGCAGTGTGATTAGTTTGGGATAGATACAGGGCTGTGGGGAGAGAGCGGGGCAGTGGGATTAGTTTAGGATTGATACAGGGCTATCGGGAGAGAGCGGGGCAGGGGGATTAGTTTGGGATTGATACAGGACTATGCGGAGAGATCGGGGAAGTGCGATTAGTTTGGGGATTGATACAGGGCTATGGGGAGAGAGTGGGGCAGTGGGATTAGTTTGGGATTGATGCAGGACTATGGGGAGAGATCGGGGCAGTGTGATTCGTTTGGGATTAATGCAGGGCTATGGGGAGAGAGCGGGGCATTGGAATTGGTTTGGGATTTATACAGGGCTATGGGGAGAGAGCGGGGCAGTGGGATTATTTTGGGGATTGGTACAGGGCTTGGGGGGAGAGTGGGGCAGTGGGATTAGTTTGGGATTGATACAGGCCTATCGGGAGAGAGCGAGGCAGTGTGATTAGTTTGGGATAGATACAGGGCTATCGGGAGAGATTGGGGCAGTGGGATTAGTTTGAGATTGCTGCAGGGCTATCGGGAGAGAGCGAGGCATTGGCAATAGTTTGGGATTGATACAGGGCTATCGGGAGAGATCAGGTCAATGTTATTAGTTTGGGATTCATACAGGGCTATGGGGAGTGAACGGGGCATAGGGATTATTTTACGATTGATACAGGGCTATGGGGAGAGAGCGGGGCAGTGGGATTAGTTTGGGGATTGAAGCAGCGCTATGGGGAGAGAGCGGGGCAGTGTGATTAGTTTGGGTTTGATACAGGGCTATGTGGAGAGCGGGGCAGTGGGATTAGTTTGGGGTTTGATGCAGGGCTATGGGGAGAGAGCGGGGCAGTGTGATTAGTTTGGGATAGATACAGGGCTGTGGGGAGAGAGCGGGGCAGTGGGATTAGTTTAGGATTGATACAGGGCTATCGGGAGAGAGCGGGGCAGGGGGATTAGTTTGGGATTGATACAGGACTATGCGGAGAGATCGGGGAAGTGCGATTAGTTTGGGGATTGATACAGGGCTATGGGGAGAGAGTGGGGCAGTGGGATTAGTTTGGGATTGATGCAGGACTATGGGGAGAGATCGGGGCAGTGTGATTCGTTTGGGATTAATGCAGGGCTATGGGGAGAGAGCGGGGCATTGGAATTGGTTTGGGATTTATACAGGGCTATGGGGAGAGAGCGGGGCAGTGGGATTATTTTGGGGATTGGTACAGGGCTATGGGGGGAGAGTGGGGCAGTGGGATTAGTTTGGGATTGATACAGGCCTATCGGGAGAGAGCGAGGCAGTGTGATTAGTTTGGGATAGATACAGGGCTATCGGGAGAGATTGGGGCAGTGGGATTAGTTTGAGATTGATGCAGGGCTATCGGGAGAGAGTGAGGCAGTGGGATTAGTTTGGGATTGATACAGGGCTATCGGGAGAGAGCGGGGTAGTAGGATTAGTTCGGGATTGATACAGGGCTATCGGGAGAGAACGGGGCAGTAGGATTAGTTTGGGATTGATGCAGTGCTATCGGGAGAGAGCGGGGCAGTAGGATTAGTTTGGGATTGATGCAGGGCTTTGGGGGGAGAGCGGGGCAGTGTGATTAGTTCGGGATTGATACAGGGCTATGGGGAGAGAGCGGGGCAGTGGGATTAGTTTGCGATTGATACAGGACTATGGGGAGAGAGCGAGGCAGTGGGAGTAGTTTGGGATTGATACAGGGCTATCGGGAGAGATTGGGGCAGTGTGATTAGTTTGGAGATTGATACAGGGCTATGGGGAGAGAGCGGGGCAGTGGGATTAGTTTCAGATTGATACAGGGCTATCGGGAGAGAGCGAGGCATTGGGAATAGTTTGGGGATTGCTACAGGTCTATGGGGAGAGAGCGGGACAGTGTGATTAGTTTGGGATTGATACAGGGCTATGGGGAGACACGGGGGCAGTGGGATTAGTTTGGGATTGATGCAGGACTATGGGAAGAGCGAGGCAGTGGGATTAGTTTGGGATTGATGCAGCACTATGGGAAGAGAGCAGGGCAGTGGGATTAGTTTGGAATTGATGCAGGGCTATGGGGGGGAGAGCGGGGCAGTGGGATTAATTTGGGCTTGATACAGGGCTATGGGGAGATAGCGGTGCAGTAAGATTAGTTTGGGATTGATACAGGGCAATCAGGATAGATCGGGGCAGTGGGATTATGTTTGAGATTGATACAGGGCTATCGGGAGAGAGCGAGGCATTGGGTATAGTTTGGGATTGATACAGGGCTATCGGGAGAGATCGGGGAAGTGTGATTAGTTTGGGATTGATACAGGGCTATGGGGAGAGAGCGGGGCAGTGTGATTAGTTTGGGATTGATACAGGGCTATCGGGAGAAATCGGGCATTTGGGTTTAGTTTGGGATTGATACAGGGCTATCACGAGAGAGCGGGACAGTGGGATTAGTTTGGGATTGATACAGGGCTATCGGGAGTGAACAGGGCAGTGGCATTAGTTTGTGAATTGATACAGGGCTATCGGGAGAAAGCGAGGCTTTGGGAATAGTTTGGGGATTGATACAGGGCTTTGGGGTGAGAGCGGGGCAATGGGATTAGTTTGGGGATTAATACAGGGATATGGGGAGAGAGCGGGGCAGTGTGATTAGTTTGGGATTGATACAGGGTTATGGGGAGACACGGGGGCATTGGGATTAGTTTGGGATTGATACAGGACTCTGGGGAGAGCGAGGCAGTGGGATTAGTTTGTGATTGATGCAGGACTATGGGAAGAGAGCAGGGCAGTGGGATTAATTTGGGTTTGATACAGGGCTATCAGGAGAGATCGGGGCAGTTGGATTAGATTGAGATTGATACAGGGCTATGGGGGGAGAGCGGGGCAGTGTGATTAGTTCGGGATTGATATAGGGCTATGGGGAGAGAGCGGGGCAGTGGGATTAGTTTGGGATTGATACAGGACTATGGGGAGAGAGCGAGGCAGTGGGAGTAGTTTGGGATTGATACAGGGCTATCGGGAGAGATTGGGGCAGTGTGATTAGTTTGGAGATTGATACAGGGCTATGGGGAGAGAGCGGGGCAGTGGGATTAGTTTCAGATTGATACAGGGCTATCGGGAGAGAGCGAGGCATTGGGAATAGTTTGGGGATTGATACAGGGCTATGGGGAGAGAGCGGGACAGTGTGATTAGTTTGGGATTGATACAGGGCTATGGGGAGACACGGGGGCAGTGGGATTAGTTTGGGATTGATGCAGGACTATGGGAAGAGCAAGGCAGTGGGATTAGTTTGGGATTGATGCAGGACTATGGGAAGAGAGCAGGGCAGTGGGATTAGTTTGGAATTGATGCAGGGCTATGGTGGGGAGAGCGGGGCAGTGGGATTAATTTGGGCTTGATACAGGGCTATGGGGAGAGAGCGGTGCAGTAAGATTAGTTTGGGAATGATACAGGGCAGTCAGGATAGATCGGGGCAGTGGGATTATGTTTGAGATTGATACAGGGCTATCGGGAGAGAGCGAGGCATTGGGAATAGTTTGGGATTGATACAGGGCTATCGGGAGAGATCGGGGAAGTGTGATTTGTTTGGGATTGATACAGGGCTATGGGGAGAGAGCGGGGCAGTGTGATTAGTTTGGGATTGATACAGGGCTATAGGGAGAAAGCGGGCATTTGGGTTTAGTTTGGGATTGATACAGGGCTATCACGAGAGAGCGGGACAGTGGGATTAGTTTGGGATTGATACAGGGCTATCGGGAGTGAGCAGGGCAGTGGCATTAGTTTGTGAATTGATACAGGGCTATCGGGAGAGAGCGAGGCTTTGGGAATAGTTTGGGGATTGATACAGGGCTTTGGGGTGAGAGCGGGGCAATGGGATTAGTTTGGGGATTAATACAGGGATATGGGGAGAGAGCGGGGCAGTGTGATTAGTTTGGGATTGATACAGGGTTATGGGGAGACACGGGGGCATTGGGATTAGTTTGGGATTGATACAGGACTCTGGGGAGAGCGAGGCAGTGGGATTAGTTTGTGATTGATGCAGGAGTATGGGAAGAGAGCAGGGCAGTGGGATTAATTTGGGTTTGATACAGGGCTATCAGGAGAGATCGGGGCAGTTGGATTAGATTGAGATTGATACAGGGCTATGGGGGGAGAGCGGGGCAGTGTGATTAGTTTGGGATTGATACAGGGCTATGGGGAGAGTGCGGGGCAGTGGGATTAGTTTGGGATTGATACAGGACTATGGGGAGAGAGCGAGGCAGTGGGAGTAGTTTGGGATTGATACAGGGCTATCGGGAGAGATTGGGGCAGTGTGATTAGTTTGGAGATTGATACAGGGCTATGGGGAGAGAGCGGGGCAATGGGATTAGTTTCAGATTGATACAGGGCTATCGGGAGAGAGCGAGGCATTGGGAATAGTTTGGGGATTGATACAGGGCTATGGGGAGAGAGCGGGACAGTGTGATTAGTTTGGGGATTGATACAGGGCTTTGGGGTGAGAGCGGGGCAATGGGATTAGTTTGGGGATTAATACAGGGATATGGGGAGAGAGCGGGGCAGTGTGATTAGTTTGGGATTGATACAGGGTTATGGGGAGACACGGGGGCATTGGGATTAGTTTGGGATTGATACAGGACTCTGGGGAAAGCGAGGCAGTGGGATTAGTTTGTGATTGATGCAGGACTATGGGAAGAGAGCAGGGCAGTGGGATTAATTTGGGTTTGATACAGGGCTATCAGGAGAGATCGGGGCAGTGGGATTAGATTGAGATTGATACAGGGCTATCAGGAGAGAGCAAGGCATTGGGAATAGTTTGGGATTGATACAGCGCTATGGGGTTTTGTATATTCCACATGTCCTGTGCTTGAAGTCTCTGACATTGGCCAGACATTGTTTCAGCATTTCATTGTCTTGGTCTGTTTACTATGAACACCTTTACCTTTTTCTGATCAACACAGGATGCAACAGATCAGAAAAACCTCCATTCAACAATGCCTCTGCAAAGACATCATACTGTTCCACAATGCAGGAATGTCGCAAACAGTCTTTGATCCCATAAGCTGAGATCAACTTTAAACATTCAAATCTTTCAGGTAAAGAAGCTTCTAGATTCCGAGCCGCAAATTGAATCGTTTAAGAGAGAAAGAATGTCACAGAAATGTGATTTATTGCTGTTATTTTACAATTTACAAATATACACACAATTTGTGTCACTGAATTATAAACAAAAAGCAGGCAAAGCTATGACTTAACAGAAATAAACACTTGTTTTTCTTCCTGGACAGCAAAATCAGTCAGACTGACTTGCAAATGTTTACTGATATGTTGACGTAAAGATTTATAATTTACCAATTTCGCTCCTAATGTTTTTCTCTCAAACATTCTCCACAATATTAATTCCTGCTCTTGTCACAAGGAGTGTTGAATTATTTGAGGTACTTCGCAAATAAAAGCAGGAAACAAACTTCATTATACTCACAATTTTTAATCTCCTATTTCAAACATTCAAACCAAATCGAATTGTACGTTATCACTTTAATCAAAGTATTTTCTTTGTCTCTCTCAATAAACAAAGAGTGGTTTCTTCTAAAGTAGCTTCCTGCAATTTTTATACATCACAGAAATCACACAGTGCAGATAGAGGCCATTTCGGCTCATCGAGCCTGCACCGACACATATCCCACCCGATCCCCGTAACCCCACGTATTTAATCCCCCTCACACTAAGGGTCAATTTATCATAGCCAATCAACCTAGCCCGCACATCTTTGGACTGTGGGAGGAAACCGGAGCACCCGGAGGAAACCCATGCAAACACGGGGAGAATGTGCAAACTCCACACAGACAGTCACCCGAGGCCAGATTCGAACCCGCGTCTCTGGTGCTGTGAGGCAACAAGTGCTAACCACTATGCCACCGTGCATCATTACATAACTCTTGCTTCAATTAACACTCCACTAAATGTTTAAGAGGAAATCTATATTTACATTATTCCTGCGACTTGTTAGGACTATCGAATGACAGACATTATAAAATGGTTTGTGTTTTTCCCCTTTCGTGGTTCTCTTCCTAAATGTCTTAATCGTGTATTTTTTTTAAAGTCATTAAAAAGTAACATGTAACTCCTACAAATCCTCCCCGACCTTCCCCCTCCTCAACACCATGGTTGCGTGTTTGTGTAAAGCTGCTCACTTCAGTCAATCACTCAAAATCAAATCTTGAGATATTTCAATTTTAAAACATTTTAACCATTTCAGAGCTCTTTAAAACATTTGGACTTCAAGACCTGGTTGAAATTGTTTAGGTGAGGGGAAGATTGGCTTCTGCTTCAGCCTCTTCCAAAATCATGTTCGAAACTTAGGGGGAAAAAGTGTTTTTTACACTCATTTTTGGTGAAAAGTTCATTAAAAATCTTTAAATTCTTTCAAGTCTCACTGCAGCTTTGACAGAAGAAGTTGCTCCAAGTTTCTCCTTCCTCCTTCAATGCTGTCGTTAAACATCCGACAAAATGAAGTCTAATTCCAAACGGAGCTCCAATCAGAAAGTGAATAAAGTGGTTAAACTTCCGAAGAAGGCGGCGAGGTTATCTATCCCCAGCCTTGGCGATGAGTTGCGATCAGTTTTTGGAGATGTTGTTTCCTCTTTTTCTGTTGGCGTTCCCTCCGTCTCTCAGACTCGGAGGTACAAACGGGGGCACAAACTATTTCCCTTCCTCGCAACATGATTACATGATTTAAATAACCCTGGCTGATTTCCCTCTCTCTCTAACCCAGGGGTCACTGGACAATGATCAGGAGCAGGAACCCTGGCTGATTTCCCTCTCTCTCTAACCCAGGGGTCACTGGGCAGTGATCAGGAGCAGGAACCCTGGCTGATTTCCCCTCTCTCTCTAACCCAGGGGTCACTGGGCAGTGATCAGGAGCAGGAACCCTGGCTGATTTCCCCTCTCTCTCTAACCCAGGGGTCACTGGGCAGTGATCAGGAGCAGGAACACTGGCTGATTTCCCCTCTCTCTCTAACCCAGGGGTCGCTGGGCAGTGATCAGGAGCAGGAACCCTGGCTGATTTCCCCTCTCTCTCTAACCCAGGGGTCGCTGGGCAGTGATCAGGAGCAGGAACACTGGCTGATTTCCCCTCTCGAAGGGGAGAGAGCGGGGCAGTGGAATTAGTTTGGGATTGATACAGGGCTATCGGGAGAGAGCGAGGCATTGGGAAAAGTTTGGGATTGATGCAGGGCTATGGGGAGAGAGCCGGGCAGTGGGATTATTTTGGGATTGATACAGGGCTTAGGGGAGAGAGCGGGGCAGTGGGATTAGGTTGGGATTGATGAAGGGCTATGGGGGAGAGCGGGGCAGTGGGATTAGTTTGGGATTGATACAGAGCTATGGGGAGAGAGCGCGGCAGTGGGATTAGGTTGGGGACTGATACAGGGCTATGGGGAGAGAGCGAGGCAGTGGGATTAGGTTGGCGATTGATAAAGGGCTAACAGGAGAGAGCAGGGCAGTGGGATTAGTTTGTGACTGAGACAGAGGGTTGTCAAGTAACTGTTCCCAGTCCACGTTGGACAGATCCTGCCTTATCATATTAAAAGCGGCCTGTTGTTTGCTAAATTTCCCCACTGAATTCATTGTTAATCTGCTTTATCAAAACGTGCCTGGATCTCCTGGTGTATTTCAATACTGAACCTCGGTAGATTAAATAAAAGTGTTACCGTGACTTGATTTAAATGCAGAGGAGGGATTCACATGCGGTTGAATGTTGGTCTGCAGATATCTGGGTACACCTTAGAAAAATGAAGCAAATAAAAGACAATTAAAGCCTGTTCTGGGTATTCTTACTGAGATTTGAATGAATTTTAGGCCGTGAGACTCAATGTCTTATACACAGGAGTGAAGGATTACATCAAACAAAGATAATGGCCCTGAAATCATGGTCTCCGTACCAACGACTTAGGCCTTGGTAGAGGCCCCGCAAGTTCCGTGTTTCCGGCGGCGCTGTGTATGCGCTGAATCCCCGGACTTCCAATCTGTCAAGGTTTGCTACAGATTCGATAGAGTAAAGCTCTCTTTAAACCAGCCCATCGAAAACTCCCAGGGCAGGAACAACACAGGTTAGATACAGAGTAAAGCTACCTCTACACTGTCCCATCAAACACTCCCAAGGCAGGTAACGCACGGGTTAGATACAGAGTAAAGCTCCCTCTACACTGTCCCATCAAACACTCCCAGGGCAGGTACAGCACGGGTTAGATACAGAGTAAAGCTCCCTCTACACTGTCCCATCAAACACTCCCAGGGCAGATACAGCACGGGTTAGATACAGAGTAAAGCTCCCTCTACACTGTCCCATCAAACACTCCCAGGGCAGGTACAGCATGGGTTAGATACACAGTAAAGCTCCCTCTACACTGTCCCATCAAACACTCCCAAGGCAGGTACCGCACGGGTTAGATACAGAGTAAAGCTCCCACTACACTGTCCCATCAAACACTCCCAGGGCAGGTACAGCACGGGTTAGATACAGAGTAAAGCTCCCTCTACACTGTTCCATCAAACACGCCCAGGGCAGGTACAGGGCAGCCAGGGTATCCTTGTATCAGCCAGAGTCGGCCAATCGGCCCCTCGAGCCTGCTCCGCCATTCAATAAGATCATGGCTGATCTGATCCTAACCGCCAATCCACTATCACAGAACCATCTCCTGAATCTAACAGAATTAGACACACGAAATAGGAGCAGGATCAGGCTACACGGCCCCTGGGCCCGCTCCGCTACCCACAGGGTCATGACCGATCCGAACCTAGACTCATGTCCAAATTCCTGCCCGCTCCCCGTAACCCTTAATTCCCTTTACTTCTAGGAAACTGTCTATTTCTGTTTTAAATTTATGTAATGATGTAGCTTCTACAGCTTTTTGGGGCAGCATATTCCATGGACCTACCACCCTCTGAGTGAAGTAGTTCCTCCTCATCTCAGTTTTGAAAGAGCAGCCCCAATTCAAAGACTATGCCCCCTAGTTCTAGTTTCACCCATCATCAAGAACATCTTCCCCGCATCCACCCGATCCAACCCCTTCACAATCTTATATATTTCAATAAGATCGCCTCTCATTCTTCTGAACTCCAATGAGTAGAGTCCCAATCTACTCAACCTCTCCTCATATGTCCATCCCCTCATCCCCGGGATTAACCGAGTGAAACTTCTTTGTACTGACTCGAGAGCAAGTATGTCCTTTCTTAAGTATGGACACCTCTCTCCTGAGGTTTATATCCATCAATGTTAAAATAGGGAGAGCTGTGAAATGGGAGGCTGATTCACAATCACCCGGTTTGTTCTATAGCGCCAAGTCAAAACCTACACCAGTGTTATTTCCCTCTATGTCTCTGCCTCTGTCCTGTGGGTAAATGGAGTCGAGGTGCAGATCAGCCACAATCCAACATTGTTGGGACAGGCTCGATGGGCTGAATGGCCTCCTATGTCAACCAATGTTTGTCTCTTTTCTCTGTTCAGGGTTCAGGGACACCCAGCTCAGGTTTTGTTTCCCAGTACACTGATGGGGATTGGAGGGGAGGGGGGGGAACATCTTCCTGCAGTGAGGAATACGGCTGGAGCTGGGATCGCACTGTGTGTAAAGGTTGGGAATGCCAGTCAACCTCTGCATGTCTCCATGTCTGACCCTCTGATCTCTAATGTCACCCATCTCACTCACCATCCTGTATCCCCAGGCTTCTCAATCTCTCTCCAATTAGGTTCCAGACACTCATTATACAGTGAGCGGCGGCAGACATTTTGTGCTCGGTGCGGGTTGGTGTGGAGTGTTACAGAGTTTGTGTTTGTCTGGACATGAATTAAACTAAATTAAAGAGTGTCATGAGTTGGATCCACACCAGGTAAGTGAGCCACACGAGGGGCAAAATAAAGTTTCACCAGCAGTGGGGAGGGAGATTGACCGGGCGGGGCGGGGGGATTATACAGGGATGGAGATATATGGGGGTCTTATACAGGGGGGGCTGTGGAGTTTCACCAAGGGGAGGAGGGAAGGAGTTTCACAGAGGGAGAGAGATACAGGGGGGAGTGTACAGGGAGATGGGTGAATTATACAGGGGGGATTTATTGTACAGGAGTGGCGTACGGGTGGATTATACAGTGGGAGTGGTGGGGCGATTATACAGGGGCATTGACGGGGGAAATTATACGTGGGTGCAGGAGATAAGCAGAGTGGAATTAAATGGGGTGGAATTCACAGGGGGATTAAAAGGGGCATTTCATAGCGGGGCAGGGGAGCTTCACGAGGGGCTGTAGTATACAGAGGTACTATACGGGGGTGGGTTTAACGGTGTGGGGTATACCAGGGCAGGGGTGGAAGATTCGCAGGGCTACAGTATAGAGCGGGGGTGGGGGTTTCCACAGCGGGCAGCTTCACCAGGGCTATTATACAGTGGCGGGGGGAGGAGAGTTTCACGGGGGTATTATATGCAGGCTGGAGGACATGGGGAGGGGTGGGGAATTAGACAGTGGAGGGGAGGAATTAACAGGGGCAATAAAAAGGGCAGTTGACAGGGCTGGAGTTAGGAAGAAACAAACGTTTGGTGCGTGAGCGGCGACAGCCATATTGGGCTTGGTGTGAGGGGCAGCCATTTTGGGCTTGGTGTGAGGGGCAGCCATTTTGGGCTCTGTGCAGGGGGGCAGCCATTTTGTGCATGGTGCTGATAGGGCAGCCATTTTGGGTCATAATTTGGATCCACACCAGGTAAGTTAATCACACAAGGGGCAAAATAGAGTTTCACCTGCAGTGGGGAGGGAGATTGACAGGGCGGGGCGGGGGGATTATACAGGGATGGAGATATATGGGGGTCTTATACAGGGGGGGCTGTGGAGCTTCACCAAGGGGGAGGAGGGAAGGAGTTCCACAGAGGGAGAGAGATACAGGGGGGAGTATACAGGGAGATGGGTGAATTATACAGGGGGGAGTTATTGTACAGGAGTGGCGTACGGGTGGATTATACAGCAGCTGGGGGCAGGAGAGTTTCAAGGTGGGGGAGCCTCATGAAGGTTTAGTAGGCAGGGTTATTTAGGGGGGTTGGGGGATTTTAATGGTGCGGGGGGGAAATAGTGGGGGGGGAAACAGCGGGGGCGGAAACAGCGGGGGGGAAAACAGTGGGGGGGAAACAGCGGGGGGGAAAACAGCGGGGGGGGGAAACAGCGGGGGGGGGGAAAACAGCGGGGGGGGAACAGCGGGGTTTCTTTGATGTAATGTTTTCCTGACTAACCTGTTTGGACACCATTCACACCTTGATTGCTGTGATTATCTCTCTGCCGAGGTGTGATAAATGGCAGTTAGAAAGATGACCTGTAAACATCTGACATTATTCTCTGACTATATAAGCTGTGTTTTTGTGCATCCACTTCACCTGACGAAGGAGCAGCGCTCTGAAAGCTTGTGATTTCAAATAAAACTGTTGGACTATAACCTGGTGTTGTGTGACTTCTTACCTCTGCTAAAGGAAATAGGTCCTTCCTAACTACTCTCACTAGGCCCCTCATAATTTTGTACACCTCAGTTAAATGTTTCCTCAGCCTTCACTGTTCCGAGGAATACTACCCCAGCCTATTCAATCAATCCACATAGCTAAGTTTTTCCATTCCTGGCAAGATCCTCGTAAATCTCCTCTGCACCCTCTCCAGTGCAACCACATCCTTCCTGTAATATGGTGACCAGAACTGCACGTAGTATTCAAGCTGTGGCCTAAACATTGTTGTATGCAGTTTTAGCATAACTTGCCTGCTCTTATATTCTATGCCTCCGCTAATGAAGGAAATATTCTGTACAACTTTTTATCTACTTTATCGACATATCAACGTACCTTTAAGGATCTGTGGACATACATTCCAAGGTCCGTCTGTTCCTCTTCACGTCTCAGTATCCTCCCATTAATTGTGAATTCCCTTGCCTCGTTGCCCCTCCCCAAATGCATTACCTCACACTTTTCCGGATTGAATTCCATTTGCCACTTTTCTGCCCAGCTGACCAGTTCATCGATATCTCCCTGCAGTCTAAAGCCTTCCTCCTCACTGTCAACCAGACGGCCAATTATTGTATCATCTGCAAATTTCTTTATTATCCCACCTGCATTTAATTCTAAATAGAAACATAGAAGATAGGAGCAGGAGTAGGCCATTCGGCCCCTCTAGCCTGCTCCGCCATTCAATGCGATCATGGCTGATCATCCAAGTTCAGTACCCAGTCCCTGATTTCTCCCCATACCCCTTGATCTCTTTAGCCTCAAGAAATATATCCAACTCCTTCTTGAATATATTTAATGAATTGGCCTCTACTGCCTTCTGTGGTAGAGAATTCCACAGGTTCACCCCTCTCTGGGTGAAGAAATTCCTCCTCATTTCTGTCCTAAAAGGCCTACCCCTTATCCTTAGACTGTGACACTTGGTTCTGGATTCCCCGACCATCGGGAACATCCTCCCTGCATCTAGTCTGTCCAGTCCTGCCAGTATTTTATAAGTTTCAACGAGATCCCCTCTCAATCTTCTAAACTCCAGCGAGTACAAGCCCAATCGACACAATCTCTCCTCATACGTCATTCCTGCCATCCCAGGTATCAGCCTGGTGAATCTTCACTGAACTCCTTCCATGGAAAGAGTATCCTTCCTCAGATAGGGCGGCCAAAACTGCACACAATACTCAAGATGTGGCCTCACCAAGGCCCTGTACAGCTGCAGCAAGACATCCTTGTTCCTGTACTCAAACCCTCTCGCTACAAAGGCCAACATACCACTTGCCTTCTTAACCGCCTGCTGCACCTGCATGCTTACCTTCAGCGACTGGTGCACAAGGACACCCAGGTCTCGTTGCACTTCCCCTTCTCCCAATCTATTGCCATTCAGATAATAATCTGCTTTCCTGTTTTTGAAACCAAAGTGGATAACCTCATATTTATCCACGTTATATTGCATCTGCCATGCTTCTGCCCAATCACCCAACCTGTCCAAATCGCCCTATATTTTCTCAGCATCCTCCTCACAGCACACAAGCCCACCCAGCTTTGTACCGTCTGCAAATTTGGAGATATTACATCTAGTTCCCTTGTCTAGATCATTAATATATATTGTGAATAGCTGGGGTCCAAGGACTGATCCCTGCGGTAACCCACTAGTCACTGCCTGCCACTCGGAAAATGACCCATTTATTCCAACTCTTTGCTTTCTATCTGCCAACCAGTTCTCTATCCAAGTCAATACCTTGCCTCCAATCCCATGTGCATTAATTTTACACGCTAATCCCTTATGCGGGACCTTATCGAAAGCCTTCTGAAAGTCCAAATACTCCACATCCACTGGTTCTCCCTTATCTATTTTACTAGTTATATCCTCAAAAAATTCCAGTAGATTAGTCAAGCACGATTTACCTTTTGTAAATCCATGTTGACTTTGTCCGATGCTGTCACTGTTTTCCAAGTGCTCTGCTATTATATCTTTTATAATGGACTCTAGCATTTTCCCCACTACCGATGTCAGGCTTACCGGTCTGAAATTCCCTGTTTTGTCTCTACCACCTTTTTTGAATAGTGGGGTAACATTAGCTACCCTCCAATCAATGGGTACTGTTCCAGATTACATCGAATGTTGGAAGATGATCAGCAATGCATCTACTATTTCTAGGGGCACTTCCTTAAGTACCCTAGGAGGTAGATTATCAGGCTCTGGGGATTTATCGGCCTTCAATCCCATCAATTTCCCTAACACCATTTCCCTACAAATATTAATATATAATACAAAAGAATGGGACCATGTAGTGAGCCCTTTGGAGCACCACTGGAAACAGCCGTCCAGTCGCAAAAGCTTCCCTCAACTATGAGTATATCATTTAATTGTAGTGTAATTAGTGGTATTGAATTGATTTAAATTAATTTGAATTAATTAAAGGCTAATTCATGGCAGGACAGCTCGGTGCCATGGCATGCTCTTCCTGCGCTATGTGGGAAGTCAGGGACACTTCCTGTGTCCCTGACGACCATGTGTGCGGGAAGTGTATCCAGCTGCAGCTACGGACAGACCGCATTGCGGCGCTGGAGCTGCCGTTGGATACATACTGGAGATTTCGCAATGCTGAGGACATCATGGATAGCTCGTTTAGGGATTTGGACACACTGCAGGTAAAGTTTGCACAGGTAGAAACGGAATGCGTGACCACCAGTCAGGTTAGTAGGTGCAGGTGGGTAGTGCAGGGGACCCCTGTGGCCATCCCCCTCTCAAACAGATATACCACTGGGAGAGCGATAGTGATAGGGGAACTATTGTAAGTGTAATAGATAGGATTGACTGAGGCCACCAAGGAGACTCCAGCATGTTATGTTGCCTCCCTGGTGCAATGGTCAATGATGTCTCGGGGCGGCTGCAGGGCATTCTGGAGGGGGAGGGTGAACAGCCAGTTGTCGTGGTGCATATAGGTACCAAAGAAATAGGTAACAAATGGGATGAGTTATTAAAGCTGAAAATAGTGAGTAAGGAGGTAAATTAAAAAATAGAACCTCAAAGGTAGTAATCTCAGGATTGCTGCTAGTGCCATGAGCTAGTCAGAGCAGAAATAGAAGGATATTTCAGATGAATACGTGGCTAGAGGAATGGAGCAAGGGGGAGTGATTCAATTTCCTGGGACATTGGAACCGGTTCTGGGGGACTTGGGACCAGTACAAACTGGAAAGTTTGCACCTGGGCGGTAACGGGACCAATGTTATAGGGGGAGTGTTTGCTAGTGCCGTTGGGGAGGGTTTAAACTAAGAGAGCAGGTGTGTGGGAACATCTGCAGGGAGACAGAAGGAAGTGAAGCAAGGATAGAAACAAAATGCAGCAAGGAGCAAAGCAAAAGTGGAAGGCAGAGAAATCAAGGGTGTAAATCAAACAGGGCTACAGTAAATAATAATTCTAAAAGGATTAAGAGTGTGATAAAATCAAGTCTGAAGGTGTGTCTTAATGCGAGGAGCGTTCCTAATAAGGTGGATGATTTAGCTGCGCAAATAGATGTAAACGGATATGATGTAATTGGAATTACGGAGACATGGCTCCAGGGTTACACAGGCTGGAAATGCAACATCTAGGGTTATTCAATATTCAGGAAGGACAGGCAAAAATCTAAAGTAGGTGGGGTAGCATTGCTGGTTAAAGAGCAGTATAACACAATAGTAAGGAAGGATGTTAGCTCTGATGATGTGGAATCTGTATGGGTAGAGCTGAGAAGTACCAAGGGGCAGAAAACGCTAGTGGGAGATGCATACAGACCTCCAAACAGTAATGCTGAGTTTGGGGATGGCATTAAATGGGAAATTAGAGATGTACAATAAGGGCAAAGCAGTTATCATGGGTGACTTTAATGTACATATAGATTGGGCTAACCAAATAAGTAACAATACTGTGGAGGAGGAATTTCTAGAGTATAGATGGCTCCCGGGACCAATATGTCGAGGAACCAACTAGAGATCAGGCCATCTTAGACTGGGTATTATGTAATGAGAAAGGATTAATTAGCAATGTTTTTGTGTGAAGCCCCTTGGGTCGGAGAGATCATAACAGGAAATAATTCGTCATTAAGATGGAGAGTGAAGTAGTTGAATCAGAGACTAGGGTCCTGAATTTAAATAAAGGAATGTACGATGGTATGAGGCCCAAGTTGGCTAGGATGGATTGGGTAACGTTACGTAAAGGGTTGACGGTCGATTGGCAATGGTCATTTAAAGATTGCATGGATAAACTACAGGATTTCTTCATCCCTGTTTGGCATGAAAATAAAACAAAAATGTGACTCAACCGTGGCTAACAAGGGAAATTAGGGATAGCATAACATCCAAGTAGAGGACATATAAATTGGACAGAAAAAGCAGCAGAATCGAGGATTGGGAAGAGTTAGGGTTTCAGCAAAGGAGTACAATGGGATTAATTAAGAGGGGGGAAATAAAATATGAGACTAAGCTTGCAGTGAACAGAAAAACTGACTGTAAAAGCTTCTATATATATGTGGAGGGTAAAAGATTGGTGAAGTCAAGCGCGATTGGCAATGGTCATTTAAAGATTGCATGGATAAACTACAGGATTTCTTCATCCCTGTTTGGCATGAAAATAAAACAAAAATGTGACTCAACCGTGGCTAACAAGGGAAATTAGGGATAGCATAACATCCAAGTAGAGGACATATAAATTGGACAGAAAAAGCAGCAGAATCGAGGATTGGGAAGAGTTAGGGTTTCAGCAAAGGAGTACAATGGGATTAATTAAGAGGGGGGAAATAAAGTATGAGACTAAGCTTGCAGTGAACAGAAAAACTGACTGTAAAAGCTTCTATATATATGTGGAGGGTAAAAGATTGGTGAAGTCTGCGTAGGTCCCTTGCAGTCAGAATCAGGAGACTTTATAAAGGGGAACAAAGAAATGGCAGGCCAATTAAATACATACTTTGGATCTGTCTTCACAAAGGAGGACACAAATAACCTTCCAGAGATTTCGGGGAACATCGGGTCTAATTAGAGGGAGGAATTGAATGAAATCATTATTTGTAGGGAAATGGTGTTAGGGAAATTGACGGGATTGAAGGCCGATAAATCCCCAGGGCCTGATAATCTACATCCTAGGGTACTTAAGGAATTGGCGCAGAAATGGTAGATGCATTGCTGGTCATCTTCCAGAATTCGATAGACTCCAGAATAGTACCCATGGATTGGAGGGTAGCTAATGTTACCCCACTATTCAAAAAAGGTGGTCAAGAGAAAAGGGGCAATTATAGACCGGTAAGCCTGACATCGGTAGTGGGGAAAATGCTAGAGCCATTATAAAAGATGTAATAGCAGAGCACTTGGAAAACAGTGACAAGATCGGACAAAGTCAACATGGATTTTCAAAAGGTAAAGCATGCTTGACTAATCTACTGGAATTTTTTGATGATGTAACTGGTAGAATAGATAAGGGAGAACCAGTGGATGTGGTGTATTTGGACTTTCAGAAGACATTCGATAAGATCCCGCATAAGAGATTGGACTGTAAAGTTAAAGCACATGGGATTGGGGGTAAGGTACTGACTTGGATAGATTACTGGTTGGCAGATAGGAAGCAAATAATTGGAATAAAAGTGTCTTTTTCCGAGTGGCAGGCAGTGACTAGTGGGGTACCGCAGGGATCAGTGCTAGGACCCCAGATATTCACAATATATATTATTGATCTAGACGAGGGAACTAGATGTAATATCTCCAAATGTGCAGATGACACACAGCTGGGTGGGTGTGTGTGTGGTGAGGAGGATGCCGAGAAACTCCATTATGATTTGGACAGGTTGGGCGACTGGGCAGGTGCAAGGCAGATGCAGCATAATGTGGATAAATGTGAGGTTATCCACTTTGTTGGCAAAAACAGGAAGACAGATTAATATCTGAATGGCAATAGATTGCGAAAAGGGGAAGTGCAACGAGACCTGGGCGCCCTTGTGCACCAGTTGCTGACGGTAAGCATGCAAGTGCAGCAGGCGGTTAAGAAGGCAAATGGAATGTTGGCCGTCGTAGCGAGAGGGTTTGAGTACAGGAGCAAGGATGTCTTGTTGCAGTTGTACAGGGCCTTGGTGAGACCACACCTTGAGTATTGTGTGCAGTTTTGGTCACCTTATCCGAGGAAGGATGTTCTTGCCATGGAGTGGGTGCAGCGAAGATTCACCAGACGGATACCTGGGATGGCAGGAATTAGGTATGAAGAGAGATTGAGTCGATTAGGCTTATATTCGCTGGAGTTCAGAAGAATGAGAGGACATCTTATTGAAACTTATAAAATTCTAACAGGACTAGACACACTACATGAAGGAAGGATGTTCACGATGGCGGGGGAGTCCAGCACCAGGGGTCACACACTAAGGATAAGGGGTAAGCCATTTACGACTGAGATGAGGAGGAATTTCTTCACCCAGAGAGTGGTGAACCTGTGGAACTCTCTACCACAGAAGGCAGTTGAGGCCAATTCATTAAATATATTCAAGAAGGATTGGATATATTTCCTAAGGCGAAAGGGATCAAGGGATATGGGGAGAAGGCAGGGACAGGGTACTGAATTTGGATGATCAGCCATGATCTCATTAAATGGCGGATTGGGCTCGAGGGGCCGAAAGGCCTACTCCTGCTCCTAACTTCTTTGTTTCGATGTTTCTAATACCCTTTGCTTCCTGGCCCAGAGCCAATTATGGATCCAATTTGACACTCTCTATTTACATTTTTGATGAGCCTGCAATGTGGGACCTCGACAAAAGCCTTGCTTAAATCCATGTAGATTACATCAAACGCACTGCCCTCATCGACCTTCCATGTTACCTCATGAAAGAATTCAATCAAGTAAGTCAGACACGGCCTTCCCTTCACAACACCATGCTGACTGTTCTTGATTACCTACACGTGTACAGCTCAAACCAATTTTAAAATGCTCATGGACTTTAACAGTATTTGTTGTATCCGTGTGTTAATGGAGATACGGAATGCAGGAGTTGGTTTAACAGGTGTTTACTGGACAAAGTCTGGAGGTGAACTAACAGATACAAGACACTATACAGGCTTATATACCCGAGTGGCCACTACCGGCATTACAGTACACAGGGGCTCTTAAAGGCACATACACCACAGTATTTAATACATTATCAGTTCTGTATTGTCCTGTAAAAATAATTCAAAAACACAACTATTTCATTTGTATAAATTATCAAGGACAGGGGCCATTGGCGAGCGGGGTACGAAGCGGAACATTTGTCCATATATTTCATGGAAAGTGGAGGACTGGGTTCCAGGAAATAGGAGACTGGGGAAGTACAGTCTAGTGGTGGTGAAGGCAGCAGAGGGGGTCTGATGGCTGAGGCACAGGTCTCAGTTGAACAGCATGCTGAGGTTGTGTACAGTCAGATTAAAACTGAGCCAGCAGCCACGGGAAAGAAGGGAGTCCGGGGCTGATTATGGAGAGTTCCTCCAGACCCAGAAAATGATGGGATGGGATGGGTCTATGCCTTTGTCAATGGGAGGAAATTCTGGATCGTCTGCGATTGAACGTTACTCGCAGTCTGGGAGCACAGCCGTGGCGCAGTGGTAATGGGGCAGGCAAAACAACAACAACAACAACAACCTACATTTATATAGGGCCTTTAATGGAGCTAAACGGTGTCATAGACAATCCACTGGGAGTTGATCGTGTCCACACATCATGTCACCGAGTGGCAGTGTACAGATTCGAAAGAGCAGGGACTGAGGGTATATCCTCATGAAATTCCACAGAAGATCAGGTGAGTGCTGGAGGATGAGCAATTGTTGGAGGTACATTGAACAGTATGGCGATTCAACAATCCCAATATCCATCCCCTCTTGGTAAACTCCGCCACATTACCAGCTTATCCAGACCCGCAATCTCCCCGACCATTGCTCCTCCATCTCTTAGCAGTCGTACTCCCATTGTGGCTAATTTTCTACTGTTTATATACTTCATAGAATGGTTTGTCAGTGCCAGTTATGTTGCTCATTCCTCCCCTGTTGTATCTTAAAGGTTATAACCTCCCTTTAATCCACCCATGAAAAGAAAGTTTCCATAGCAGAACCCATCAATGCCAAGTGTTGGCCTTTCCTATGCTCTCTCACATGTTTCACAATTATACATTTATTATATATCACAGAATCATAGAATGATACCACGCAGAGCAAGTTATTATCTTAATGGCAAGAAACTGGAAAGTACTGAAGTACAAAGGGATCTGGGGGCCCTGGTGCACGAAACTCAAAAGGTTAGTATGCAGGTGCAGCAAGTGATTAAGAAGGCCAATGGAATGTTGGCTTTCATTGCTTGGGGGATAGAATATAAAAACAGGGAGGTATTGCTTCAGTTGTACAAGGTCTTGGTGAGACCGCACCTGGAATACTGCGTACAGTTTTGGTGTCCATGCTTAAGAAAGGACATACTTGCTCTCGAGTCAGTACAAAGAAGGTTCACTCGGTTAATCCCGGGGATGAGGGGATGGACATATGAGGAGAGGTTGAGTAGATTGGGACTCTACTCATTGGAGTTCAGAAGAATGAGAGGCGATCTTATTGAAACATATAAGATTGTGAAGGGGTTGGATCGGGTGGATGCGGGGAGGATGTTCCCGATGATGGGTGAAACTAGAACTAGGGGGCATAGTCTTAGAATAAGGGGCTGCTCTTTCAAAACTGAGATGAGGAAGAACTACTTCACTCAGAGGGTGGTAGGTCCATGGAATATGCTGCCCCAAAAAGCTGTAGAAGCTACATCATTACATAAATTTAAAACAGAAATAGACAGTTTCCTAGAAGTAAAGGGAATTAAGGGTTACGGGGAGCGGGCAGGAATTTGGACATGAGTCTAGGTTCGGATCGGTCATGGCCCTATGGTTAGCGGAGCGGGCCCAGGGGCCGTGTAGCCTGATCCTGCTCCTATTTCGTGTGTCTAATTCTGTTAGATTCAGGAGATGGTTCTGTGATAGAAGATTGGCGGTTAGGATCAGATCAGCCATGATCTTATTGAATGGCGGAGCAGGCTCGAGGGGCCGATTGGCCTACTCCTGCTCCTATTTCTTATGTTCTTAGAAGGTGCTAATTCGGCTCATCCTGTCTATGCCTTAAGCACAAGTCTATATTAATTCACCTAATAAATAGCTACTGTATAAAGACAACTCTTTACTTTGTTAATCTATGTCTTTCCACAGTTCCAGTGCCAAGTTACAGTCTGCAGCTAACATCATTACCCTGTTCCCTTTCATCCATCCAAGAATCTACTCACATCTTGTGTTTGTACCTAAAAAGGATATTAATGGATTTTAAATCAGCTGTGAGTTTCATCATTTGTAATCTGTGCTACTTCAATATTATTTACCTCAATAAAGAACCTAATAAATAGGTCAACTCCTTGCTGCTCGAGTTCACATGATTAAGAGGGCAATAGAGTGAGGAAGCTCAATGTCCTTTCGAGGTTCCATGTAATAATGAGCACCGTTTATTTTCTAAACAGATCGATAATCCAGTCAGCTTGTTAATGTCGGTACTGTTCTCATAGTTCTGTGGATGTGGCTGACGCCGATCCCTAGTTTCCTGGGAATGGGCTGTTGACCATTGGCCTCGGACCATTGCCGTTCCTGTATGGGTGGTGCTCACATGATCCCGCAAGGTCGGGAATTCATAATCATAATCATAATCATCTTTATTGTCATTGTTAGTGCACAAGTGCAGTACAACAAAATGTAGGCTTGCGGCTCCCGAGAGTGTACATTTAGATTAAGACATTTAAACATTCAACATTCATTTGGCTTGTAATACATTAACATAAACATAATAAAGTGCATTGACAGATGTGCAGGCATTAGAGTTTATTTGTGGAGTTCAGTAGGATGACAGCCCTGAAAAGAAGCTGTTCCTAAATCTGGTCATTCGGGTGCGAATGCATCTGTAGCGTCTCCCAGATGGCAGGAGGGTGAACAGACTGTGGCTGGGGTGGGTAGGGTCTTTGATGATGGTCCGTGACCTCCGTAAACAGCGTTTCTGGTATATGTGCTCGGTAGCCGGGTGCCGGTAATGCGTTGGGCAGTTTTGATTACCCGCTGAAGGGCTTTCCGGTCATAGTAGCTACAGCTGCCATACCATACCGTGATACAGTTCGTCAGGATGCTCTCTATTGTGCAGCGGTAACAGTTAGAGAGGATCAGGCGTGACAGGTTACATCCCTTCAGCCTCCTTAGGAAATATAGGCGCTGCTGGGCCTTCTTCACCAGAGAGGAGGTATTGAGGGACCAGGAGAGGTCTTCCGTGATGTGGACTCCGAGGAACTTGAAGCTGTCCACCCTTTCCACCACAGCCCCATGGATGTGGATGGGGGTGTGACTTCCGCCTTTAGACTTCCTGAAGTCCACAATGATTTCTTTGGTTTTCTTGATGTTAAAGGCCAGGTTGTTATCGGTGCACCACTTCACGAGATGCTGGACCTCCTCTCTGTAGGCTGACTCATCGTTGTTGGTGCATCAGTGAGGGTGACGGGACGACCGTGCGCATGTTCAGGTCAGGACGGTTGGCGAGTTGGAGATAAATGTGCGACCACGACATTGCTGCTCTTGTCGTTCTCGGTGAAGTGGGGGGCAGGGGTTGGAGCCGCGGGCCAATAACTTTGGTCCAGTTACTGCAGAACTTCCTGTAGACCGGAGTTACAGCAGTCACAGGGCACATGTGCAGCAGGCGATGCAGCAAACAGGCCGACACTCACCCCTGGAACTAATGTAATATTCCACAATTCCAGCGGTTTAGTTTATTGAAATAAGTTGCATAAAACACCACAAGTTTAGACACGCTTGACCTTAATTTGTTTGTTTAAAGGACTGTAACAAATTCCACTCCCACAGCACATTAGCTGCATCCCGGGAGATTCCCTTTTTGGTACAAATAACGGCGGCTCTGGGTGAATATTGTCCGTGTCACTGCCACAAACGGGACTGCCCACTTGTCATTGCTCCCTGCTCCCAGAAAATGGAAATACCAGTCATCCTGCAGATAGTCTTCAGCTACTATCACGTCCTTGCGTTCTTTGGACTTCCTGGTGAGATTTCAAACCAGATGTGTTGTTTTCTGTTTGACTGCCGGGTTGTTCTTTTTGTCTGCCTGATATTGTAACGTGGGTTCTTTTCTCCTCTGGTGCAGTTCATGATTCCTTTTATTATTCTAATAAGGAGAGTGGCTCCATTGATCATATTTATGGTTTATGATGTCCTTTTTGCATCTATATTATGTTCTGAGCTCCGAGGAAATCATTTTATTCTGAATATATTCCTCCTGATTCAGGACCCCGCAGAATTCAAGGTGGTAGCTCCGATTGCTGATCTGTTCGATGATCGCTATTCTTGGGCACTACAACAGGGCAGTAAAGTTGTGAATGTAGAATATATACTGAAGCTATAGGGTCCTCAATGCTCACTGTATTGTCATTGTTAGTGCACGAGTGCAGTACAACGAAATGTAGGCTTGCGGCTCCCGAGAGTGTACATTTAGATTAAGACATTTAAACATTCAACATACATTTGGCTTGTAATACATTAACATCAACATAACCATAATAAAGTACATTGACAGATGTGCAGGCTTTAGAGGTTATTTGTGGAGTTTAGTAGGATGACAGCCCTGGGAAAGAAGCTGTTCCTAAATCTGGTCGTTCTGTTGCGAATGCATCTGTAGCGTCTCCCAGATGGCAGGAGGGCGAACAGACTGTGGCTGGGGTGGGTAGGGTCTTTGACGATGGTCCGTGACCTCCGTAGACGGCGTTTACGTGGGCGAGGTACCGGACAGTGAATGGTACGCTTGTGGAGTTAACTCCTTCAACAGAAGAAAGGAGGAATCTGAACACCAAATAATAGACCGTTGCTTCCCAGTGACACTTCAGCAGGATTGTTGTGCTGATTCAAACTCTCCCAGCTTCACCATGTCATCATGGACCGACAATGAGGTACAAATCCGCCATGACCCAATTGAATTGTGGAACAGCCGCGAGGGGCTGAGAAGCTACTCCTGCCCCTATTTTCCTAACCAATCCCTCCTTATGAGTTGCCATGGCTTTGTTTGTCTCACAGGATCAGTTAACTGAAACAATGAATGGTCGCTCACTGCACAGAGTGACTGCCCCCTTAAATGGTCCAAATCATGTTTGTTGCTGTAGAGACCCAAGATTCTATCAAAAAATGGTTGATGATAGGCCTCTCCTCCTCACTTGATCCATCCACATGATTGGCCATCTCTCACTCCCATCCCCAGGCTTCTTCCCTCGGCCTTTTTACTGACCGTCCCCTCTTGAATAGTGAAATATTTCCCATCAGCCTCCACTCCTGACTGACGGAGCATTTAGTCGCCCCCTCCGAGAGTGGTACCTCAGTCTTTGCTGGGCTGGGACTTCCTCGCACACAGAGTGTTGTTGGCCACCAAGAGACAGGCTGGACTCAGTCATTCAGTGAGATCAGTCAACGTGCCAAGAGTTAAAAGTCTCTTTGGTTTGAAGGCTAGTACCAGTTTGGCCAGGGAAGCAGACTGCCGTGAGCTTTCAATACGTGAACTTCCAAAAGTGCTTC
The DNA here is from genome assembly GCF_052327205.1 of Somniosus microcephalus. Taxonomy (NCBI): domain Eukaryota; kingdom Metazoa; phylum Chordata; class Chondrichthyes; order Squaliformes; family Somniosidae; genus Somniosus; species Somniosus microcephalus. Next base: position 15,619,932 of record NW_028225184.1, read on the forward strand.
GACTTGATAAAGGCAGCGCATTGCTCAAGGTTTTTATATGTGTATGATTGGAGGAAATTTACCTAAGCTTTGTTAAATTATGCTGTCTGTTCAAATATGTGTGGATGAGGGTAACGCAGTGGATGTGGTATATATGGATTTCAGTAAGACCTTCGAGAAAGTCCCGCACAGGAGACTGGTCAAGAAGGTAAGAGCCCATGCAATCCAGGGTGCCTTGGCACATTGCCTTCTGCCACTAAGCCAGTTTTGTATCCAGAGGGTGATGGTCGAAGGTTGTTTTTGTGACTGGAAGCCTGTGGCCAGTGGGGTACCACAGGGATCGGTGCTGGGTCCCTTGCTGTTTGTGGTCTACATTAATGACTTGGATATGAATGTAAAAGGTATGATCAGTAAGTTCGCGGATGATACAAAAATTGGTAGGGTGGTAAATAGCGAGGAGGGTACTCTCAGTCTGCAGGACGATATAGATGGGTTGGTCAGATGGGCGGAACAGTGGCAAATGGAATTTAACCCGGAAAAGTGCGAGGTGATGCACTTTGGGTGGACTAACAAGGCAAGGGAATACACAATGAATGGTAAGACCCTAGGCAAGACGGAGGGTCAGAGGGATCTGGGTGTGCAAGTACACAGATCCCTGAAGGCGGCGGAACAGGTGGATAAGGTGGTAAAAAAGGCATATGGGATACTTGCCTTCATTAGCCGAGGCATAGAATATAAGAGCAAGGAGGTTATGATGGAGCTGTATAAAACACTGGTTAGGCCACAGCTGGAATACTGTGTGCAGTTCTGGTCACCACACTGCAGGAAGGATGCGATAGCTTTGGAGAGGGTGCAGAGGAGATTCACCAGAATGTTACCAGGGCTGGAGCGCTTCAGCTATGAAGAGAGACTGGGCAGATTGGGTTTGTTTTCCTTGGAGCAGAGGAGGCTGAGGGGGGACATGATTGAGGTGTACAAAATTATGAGGGGCATAGATAGGATGGACACTAAGAAGCTTTTTCCCTTAGTAGAAGGGTCAATAACTAGGGGGCATAGATTCAAGGTAAAAGGCGGGAGGTTTAGAGGGGATTTGAGAAAGAACTTTTTCACCCAGAGGGTGGTTGTAATCTGGAACTCACTGCCTGAAAGGGTTGTGGAGGCAGAAACCCTCACAACATTAAAGAAGCATTTGGATGAGCACTTGAAATGCCATAGCATACAAGGCTACGGACCAAATGCTGGACTATGGGATTAGATTAGACAGGGCGTGATGGCCGGCGCGGACACGATGGGCCTCTATCCGTGCTGTATAACTCTATGACTCTATGAACTTTAGATTCACTTATTTACTGTTCCGAAACCCATGAGTTCTTGTCCAATCATCTCTTTGCAGAGAGAGAGGAACCACGGACAGCATGGAAGGAAGTGCACCCTCTTATCTACACTGGGGTCTTCACACACACCCTGCTGTGATAAATAGCCTGCCTGGCATCGCTCTGTGTCTCTCACTAGTGTGTTTAAAAGCTTCTGTATTAGATCATTCTGCATAATGTCAATTAGCTATTTCTGTTGAATAATCTATACATGCTTACCCTTACACACTCCATGTTCTAATGGCCCCGTGTGTGAAATCAGCCGACTGACTCCACCTTCAATCTTGTATTTACTGAGTCCTAATGACCTGATTGACAAACTGTTAGCAACAAGCACGTATTATTGAAATTCTCAGATTCATTCATAATTAACCTAATTTCTTACTGTAAATGTTAAATCGATATATAAAGGCTCAGATTTACCATTGAATATTTCTCAGCATGTGTCAGTGTTTCGTCGTGCTCAACCTATCCCATACTGACCCATTCACCTCATCTATTCCCATTCTCCTCATCCGATCCCATTCTCCCCATCCTGTCCCATTCTCCCCATCCTGTCCCTAGCCCCCATCCTGTCCCATTCTCCCCATCCTGCTCCATTCACACCGCCCTGTCCCATTCTCCCCATCCTGTCCCATTCTCCCCATCCTGTCCCATTCTCCACATCCTGTCCCATTCTCCACATCCTGTCCCATTCTCCCCATCCTGTCCCATTCTCCACATCCTGTCCCATTCTCCTCACCCTGTCCCTAGCCCCCATCCTGTCCCATTCTCCCCATCCTGTCCCATTCTCCCCATCCTGTCCCATTCTCCCCATCCTGTCCCATTCTCCCCATCCTGTCCCATTCTCCCCATCCTGTCCCATTCTCCCCATCCTGTCCCATTCTCCCCATCCTGTCTCATTCTCCCCATCCTGCTCCATTCACCCCATCCTATCCCATTCTCCCCATCCTGTCTCATTCTCCCCATCCTGTCCCATTCTCCCCATCCTGCCCCATTCTCCTCACCCTGTCCCTAGCCCCCATCCTGTCCCATTCTCCACATCCTGTCCCATTCTCCCCATCCTATCCCATTCTCCCCATCCTGTCCCATTCTCCCCAACCTGTCCCATTCTCCCCATCCTATCCCATTCTCCCCATCCTGCCCCATTCTCCTCACCCTGTCCCTAGCCCCCATCCTGTCCCATTCTCCCCATCCTGCCCCATTCTCCTCACCCTGTCCCTAGCCCCCATCCTGTCCCATTCTCCACATCCTGTCCCATTCTCCCCATCCTATCCCATTCTCCCCATCCTGTCCCATTCTCCCCATCCTGTCCCATTCTCCCCATCCTATCCCATTCTCCCCATCCTGCCCCATTCTCCTCACCCTGTCCCTAGCCCCCATCCTGTCCCATTCTCCCCATCCTGCTCCATTCACACCGCCCTGTCCCATTAACCCCATCATGCCACAACCTGCTCCACTCTGCCCACGCTGTCGATTCTGTCACATCCTGTACCAGGTGATGCACAAATATCAAGATCTTAAACTGATCCCATTTGCAAACATTAGTTACTGCTTCACAGATGGAGTATTACTCCTTCAACCACGCTGCCCTGTTACTAATCGAGTTCTCAATTCATTGCGGCATTTTGTTATCTATCCTATTAAAGTGTAACCTTGCTCCTGATTTTTGCCATCTTTCTCTTTCCTCTACAGCGAATTTACTGACGATCGTCGTTCTCTTCAGAGGCAACTGTGGTCTTTCTAAAGGTGTCACTCTCTACCTATTGGCCATGACCACAGCGGATCTGCTGGTTATCGTTTCTAATGTAATGGTCAGTTATATTCTGTGTTACTATTTCCCAATTTCATTCCTGCACTACACAGCCGTGCGTTCCTTGAACGAGGTTATCAACTATGTGTCCATTGACTGCTCTGTCTGGTTCACGGTCGCTTTCACTTTTGATCGATTTGTGGCCATTTGTTGGCAGAAGCTGAAACCTAATTATTGCACTGAGAAAGCGGCGGCGGTGGTTATATGCACCTTGTGCGTTGTGTTCTGTTTAAAAAAACCTCCCCTTGTACTTTGCCTTTCAGCCAGTCTCTATAATTGATGACACAGAGTGGGGAGCCGACATCAAACCCAGCTACCACGAGCAACCTGGCTGGCTGGCGTTTGACTGGCTCGACACAATCCTCTGCCCACTGCTGCCGTATTTTCTGATTTGATTCTTCAATGCTCTGACCATAAGGCATGTTTTGCTGGCCAATGCAATCCGTCGGGCCCTTCGGGGGCAGTGCTCGAGTGGTAATGACAGTGATCTAGAGACCCAGAGCCGAAGAAAATCCATCATTTTACTCTTCACCATTTCTGGCAGTTTCATCGTGTTGTGGATGTCTTATGTTACGTTTTTCCTGGTTTCCCGGATCATATTGAAGCATTACAACCCTAGAGATTACAACGACCCTTTCTTTATCGCTGATCACACTGGTGAAATGTTTCAACTGCTTAGCTCCTGTACAAACACATGTATTTATGCGCTGGCTCAGACTAAATTCAGAAAAGAGTTGCTTAAGGTGGTAAAATATCCATTTACTCGAATTGTTAAGTTGATCAAATAAGAAAGGACACTTTCTGCTGTCAGTGTTGAAATGGACTTCCAGGGTGTCGCGTCACTCCTGCACTCATCTCTCACTTGGAGCCAGATGGATGATGAGGCACCACCCTCTGTGAGTGCCACTGGTTTATAGAGTCAATGCGGCACAGAAGGAGGCCATTCGGACCTTCGAGTCCATGTCGGCTCTCTGTAAAGATACCCAGTCAGTCCCATTCCCCCGCTCTATCCCCATAGCCCTGTAAGATTATTCCCCTCGGGTGCCTTTCCAATCTCCCTTTGACAATAGTGATTGTCTCCGCTTCCACCACTTCTGTGGGCAGCGAGTTCCAGGTCCTCACCACTCGCTGGGTAAATATGTTTTTCCTCACTATCCCATGCACAGAATCTGAAATCTGTGTACCCTAGCCCTTAAACCATCAACTAGTGGGTACAGCCTTTCCACGTCTAGCCTATCCAAACCTGGCATAATCTTGTAAACCTCAATCTAATCAACCCACAACGTCCTTTGCTATAAAGAAAGGAACTCCAGCTGCTCCAACCTGTCCTTGTAGCTCAGATCAGCCATCCCCGGAACCAATCTCGTCAATCTGCTCTGCGTCCTCTCAATGGCCTTCACATCCTTCCTAAATTGTGGTGACCAAAACTGGATGTTGTGGACTAACCAGAGCTTTATAAAAGGTTCAGCATAACTTGGCTACTTGTGAAATCAATTACTCTGTTTATGAAGCCCAAGATCCCATGTGCTTTGTTAACTACTCTCTCAATATGTCCTGCCACCATCAGGGACCTAGGCACATGTCCCACTGTCCCTGCACACTCTTTGAAACTGACCATTCAGTGTATCTTGCCTCTCCCGATTCCTTCTGTGAAAATGCATCACCTCACACTTCTCTGTATTAACTTCCATCTGCTACACGTCTTCCCATTCTGCTAGCCTTTCTATGTCCTGTTGCAGTCGATCGGTATCATCGACACTGTTTCTCCAATATCGCAATTTTCCAAATGAAATGTTTATACTATAATAAAGAACTAATCGTTATTTAGTTAGTACCTTTTTCCAGCTCAGGACGTCCCAAATGGGATTTGAAGCCAAGTTCGGGGTCACAGGCGGCACAAGCTGAGCATGGGGATGGAGCCGAATGTAATGATATCAGCAAATAGAGATGGTATTTGCCTGTTCGATTACGATGCCTTAATAGCATGTTTGCATGTATTGATTGCTTGTGCCTGACCAGCAGAGGGCATGTGACCGAGAGAAGCAAGGCAGTTAGTTTTAGTTTCAGTTTCGTTCTAGATGCATCACTAGGCTGATGTCTCCTGTAAATGCTGTATAAAAGAGTTGAACAGACTTCAGATTAAAACTCATTGGCCTAGAAATTCAGTTAGGTGCTGCAAGCTTTGCGCCCAGTTGGCGCCTAAAGAGGGTTTCTGCGCCAGTATAAGAGGTTGCGCTGATATTCAGTGCTGCGGTAATGGCGGCGGTAGCCGGTAGCGCTGCGCCGACACCGATGACGTCATCGGTGTGTGCAGTGCCCCGGTGCCGCCCCGTTTCCGGCCCAAACCCCATATTTAGTTCATGAAACGGGGCCGTACTGCTGCGCTACTGGGGCGCTTTAAGGTGGAGGTGCGGCCGGCCGCATTTTCGGCGGCCGCCTGCCCGCACCTCCCTCCCCGGCCTCCTCCACCACCCCGCCGCGGCATTGGTGGCTGATTCCCGTGAGTCCGGCACTTCTCCGTGGTGCCGGGCTCATTTGCTGGCAGAATCCAGCGGCGATCTCACGGCTGCAGGCAGCTCCTCCTTAAGAGAAGGAGGAGGCCTGCAGTACCCCAGCCTGCCGCACCGCATCGGGTGGTGCAGCGGCAGCTGGAGCGCTGAAATTCACTTTCAGCACCCCAAGCAGAGGCGGGCACACCCTGGAACAGCGCCCGGTTCTGAATTGGGGCGCTAAAAGTGAATTTCTGGCGGTCGCAACGGGCTCCGCGCACAGTGCTAACTTTTGGGCATTAGCCTGCTGGCGGGCCTTAACTGAATTTCTAGGCCATTCTCTTTCATAAATGTCTCGTCATTGAACCCACAAAGAAATCAATACACTGAATACATCAGAAACTATCAGTCGCGGTCAGTGAGACGTGCACAAGTACTGTGGCATTACCCACCGCAGGACAAAGGGCAAAGGCGAGCGGCCATATTTGTGTTAAGTCAGGTCGACCATGTTTGTCTGACTTACTGTGTGTCGAACACGATTGTGTGCTGTGTGATGCGGCGGCCATGATTTCCTGAAATTTTCGACCGTGTTTGATTGACATCAGGTCGGCTATGTTTGTATGCCTCGCGTTGGGTCACCCACGATTGTGTGATGTACGATGTATCGGCCATGTTTGTGTGACGTGTGGTCAAAATAGTATGAAGCAGTACATAATATTTACAGCAGACTAACTGAATGTGCGACCCATATGGTCTGTGCTGGAGTTTATGCTCTACACGAGCCTCCTCCCACCCCTCTTTAACACCCAATTGAGATCCTACATGCAGAATTCTGTAAAAGTATCCTCCGGACTCAAAGGAAAACAGTAAACAATGCATGCAGGGCAGAACTAGGCCAATATCCATTAATAATCACTATCCAAAAAAGAGCCACCAAATTTTGGAAACACCTAGAAATGAGCAACCCCCAATGCTACCACTACGATGCCCTGAAATGCCAAGAGATGACCATAAAGAAGAATACCCTCAGTCAACTAGTCCTGGGACTCAGTGAAGTAACTACTAACACTACTAACAATAACCAGCCCCAGGACAGTGACAGCGTAACACAAAGTATTCGACCCAACACAATCGTCGCTAAGCAAAAGGAAAAATATCTGACATATTGGGCAGAAACAACAAAAACCCAAAGCAAACTCAATTACTACTTGGCCCTAAACAGACAATACAACATAGCTGATTACCTGACCATGGTAAAGGACAGCAAACTGAGAAAAATCTTGACAATGTACAGACTTAGCGAACATAGCCTGGCGATCGAAAAAGGTAGACACAGGCAGACCCGGCTACCAAGAGAGGACAGGATATGCTCTCACTGCAGTCAGGGAATGGTGGAGACAGAGATGCACTTCCTCACAGCTTGTAGAAAATATCAGGGCATAAGGGAGAATTTCTACCCAAAATTTACAAAAATATGCCCGGAATTCAGACATTTGAATGACGACCAAAAACTCCCATACCTACTCGGGGAAGACAGAGATTGCATAACACTAGCGGCACACTATGTTACAGCTTGCCATAAACAGAGGGACAACCACTAAAGGTAAGAGTATATATAAATTATATGAAAGTATATTTATACACTCATATGTTTATACACTGTACGGATAGATCTGTATTTTTGTGAACAAACATGAATGTTTTCCGATGCTTTGGCAACATAAGATGTAACTTGTCATGCCAATAAAGCGGTTTGAATTGAATTGAATTGAATACATCCTCCCATTCATTCTTACTCATGTGCTTATCTAGTATAAACTTAAATGCATCTTTGTTATTCCCCCTCAACTGATCCCTGTGTTATCCACTTCCACAATCTAACCACTCTCTGGGTTAAGAAGTCGCTCCTGAATTCCATTTGGTATTAATAAGGGACTATTTTATATTTCTGGCCCTACAGTCGCTCCCGATCAAACACTTTCATTATCGTAAAGAGCTCGATGAGTTCACCCCTCAGTGTTCTCTTTGCTACAACCTGATGAGCTTTTCTTGATAATTAGAAACTCTCACTTCTGGTATCATACTAATAAATCTACCTTGCACCATTCGGCCCCTCGAGCCTGCTCCGCCATTCAATCAGATCGTGGCTGATCAGCCAAATTCAGTACCCTGTCCCTGCCTTCTCCCCATGTCCCTTGATCCCTTTAGCCTGAAGAAATATATCCAACTCTTTCTTGAATATACTTAATGAACTGGCCTCCACCGCCCTCTGTGGCAAAGAATTCCACAGGTTCACCACTCTCTGGGTGAAGAAATTCCTCCTCATTTCAGTCCTAAATGGCTTACTCCTTATCCTTAGACCATGACTCCTGGTTCTGGACTCCCCGGCCATCATAAGCATCCTTCCTGCATCTAGTCGGTCCAGGCCTGACAGAATTTTATAGGTTTCGATGAGAGCCACTCTCAATCTTCTAAGCTCCAGTGAGTATAAGCCCAATCGACACAATCTCACCTCATACGTCATTCCTGCCATCCCAGGTATCAGCCTGGTGAATCTTCGCTGCACTCCCTCCATGGCAAGAACGTTCTTCCTCAGGTAAGGTGACCAAAGCTGCACACAATACTCAAGGTGCGGTCTCACCAAGGCCCTGCACAACTGTAGCAAGACATCCTTGTTCCTGTACTCGAAACCTCTCGCTCCGAAGGCCAACATACCATTTGCCTTCTTAACCGCCTGCTGCACCTGCATGCTTACCTTCAGCAACTGGTGCACAAGAACACCCAGGTCTCTTTGCACTTCCCCTTCTCCCAATCTATTGCCATTCAAATAATAACCTGCCTTCCTGTTTTTGCCACCAATGTGGATAACCTCACATTTATCCACGTTATAGTGCATTGGCCATGTTTCTGCCCAATCACCCAATCAGTCCAAATGGTAGTGGATACAGGACCCTTTAATGATTTCTCCTAAATCCACTGAAACCAGTCGGAAATCAAATCAAATCAACTTTTATCGTCATCGTTAGCGCACGAGTGCAGTACAACGAAATGTAGGCTCGCGGCTCCCGAGAGTGGACATTTAGATTAAGACATTTCAACGTTCGACATTCACTTGGCTTGCAATACATTAACGTCAACATAGCCGTGATAAAGCGCATCGGCAGATGTGCAGGCTTTAGAGTTTATTTGTGGAGTTCATTAGGACGACAGCCCCGGGAAAGAAGCCGTTCCTAAATCTGGTCGTTCGGGAGCGAATGCATCCGTAGCGTCTCCCAGACGGCAGGAGGGCGCACAGACCGTGGCTGGGGTGGGCAGCGTAGTGTCCGTGTGTAGATAAAGACACTGAAGACAGGAGTTGGTTCATAGGTATTTACTAAGCAAGTCTGGGGGGGGCGGGGGGGGGGTTTCTAAAGGATATACACAATACACAGGCTTATATAGCCAAGTGGCAATTACCGGCATTACGCACACCTGGGGCTCTTAAAGGCACATACACCACAATTCCTCCCCTTCTAGCTAACTAGTACATCATGTTTTATGCAAAATAATATACATTGCTGTATTAATTAATTATAAGTTAGTCTCTCAGGAGGCTTCCTGACTCGGTCCGGATAACGCCTCGGGGGTGTAGTAGTTTCTGGTGGTGTAGTAGGTTCTTCTGGCAAGGCTGAGTCGGCTTGAAGGCCAGTGTCGGGTTCATCGGGCTCCAGTATCACCGGATCGGAGGTAGATATGGATATCTCTACTTCATCGTTAGATGTATAGAGTGGTGGTGTAGGTTGTCCCTTTTCGGATGACTTGATGATTTGGTCAGCATGGCGCCTTATTATGCTGTCTCCGATGTCCACGGTATACATCAGTGGTCCTAATCGTGTGCAGATAGTTCCAGGCTGCCATTTCTCGGTACGGTAGTCCCGGGCCAAAACCGGTTGGCCTATCTGGAAGGCCCTAGTTGGCCTTTCATTCATGCCCTGAAACTGCCGGTTCTCCACGTCCCTTCGGATGTTGGGCTTGACCAAATCCAGCTGGCATCTTAGGTTTCTATTGTAGAACATCATGGCGGGAGTTTGGTTAGTAACCATATGCGTTGCATTCCTATATGCAAATAAGAAGTTATCCACCTTGTGCTGAAGTTTTATGTCTTCATTACCCATGGCCTTGATGGCCTTCTTGAAGGTCTGGACAAACCTTTCAGCCAATCCATTGGTGGCGGGATGGTATGGGGCGGACGTGTAGTGCTTTACCCCATTGTTCTTTAAGAACTTTCTGAATTCTTCGGACACAAATTGCGATCCATGATGAGAACATATCTGCTCCGGCAGCCCATTCCTGGCAAATATGGTCCTTAATACTGTGATGGTTTTTTCCGTGGTGGTGGAGGACATCTTTATTACCTCCGGCCACTTGGAGTGTGCATCAACTGCGATTAAGAACATCGAGTCCATAAACGGACCAGCAAAGTCAATGTGCACACTTTGCCAGGGAGATGAGGGCCACTCCCATGGATGTAGAGGGGCCTGTGGCGGAGCATTTTGGACCTTCTGGCATCCTAGGCAGCTCTTGGTCATGTCTTCGATGTCTCCATCGATACCTGGCCACCATACAAACGCCCTCGCTAGGTTCTTCATTTTCACTCCACCCAGATGCCCCTCGTAAAGCTCCTTTAGTACTTTATCCTGGAGTTTGGGTGGAATCACCACTCTGGATCCACACATCAAGGTTCCTCGGCACACTGACAGCTGTTCTCTTCTTTGCGAGAATGCTGGCAACAGTGGTTCGCCATGGGCTGGCCATCCCTTCACTGTTAAATCGTAGACCCGTGAGAGAGTAGGGTCATTTCTTGTCTCCCTTTCAATGGCAGAATTTGTCACCGGTAGACATTCCACTATGGTAGAGTGGAATATCTCTACTGGGTCTACTGTAGGTGCCTCTTCTATCATTGGCAACGGTAGGCGTGATAAACCGTCAGCATTCCCATGCTGTTTTGACCCTTTGTATTCAATGTTGTATTGGTGTGCCCCTAGAAAAAGGGACCACCTCTGTAGTCTTTGTGCCGTCATAATGGGGACACCTTTTTTAGGGTTGAATATGGAGATGAGGGGTTGATGATCAGTCAGCAAGGTAAATTTTTGTCCGTGTAGGTAATGGTTGAATTTCTTCACTCCCCATACCAGGCTGAGTGCTTCCCTGTCTATCTGGGCATAGTTACTCTCAGCTGAGTTCAATGAGCCTGACGCAAAAGCTATCGGCCGTTCCGAGCCATCAGGGAATCTATGGGACAATACCGCTCCTATGCCGTAAGGGGATGCATCGCACGCCAGTCTGATTGGTAGTGATGGGTTGTAATGAGCCAAAATTTTCTCGGATGTGATTAAGTCTTTACATTTATGGAACGCACGTTTACAGTCTTCGTTCCATTTCCAAATCACTCCTGTCTGTAGAAGATCATTAAGAGGGTGTAGAATAGTTGATAAGTTCGATAAAAATTTATGATAGTAATTTATTAATCCCAGGAATGACCTTAATTGTGAAACATTTTCAGGTGCTGGGGCTTTTATAACTGCTTCAATTTTTTCAGGTGACTTATGCAACCCTTCCTTATTAATTACGTGGCCACAATATGATATCTGATTTTGGAAAAATTCGCACTTGGAGCGATTTGCTCGTAAGCCCCGTTCTTTCAGCCTAGTGAGCCCTGTATCAATCCCAAACTAATCCCACTGCCCCGCTCACTCCCCATAGCCCCGTATCAACCCCAAACTAATCCCACTGTCCTGCTCTCTCCCGATAGCCCTGTATCAATCCCAAACTAATCCCAATCCCCGCTCTCTCACCATAGCCCTGTACCAATCCCAAACTAATCCCACTGCCCCGCGCTCTCCCCATAGCCTTGTATCAATCCCCAAACTAATCCCACTGCCTCGCTCTCTCCCCATAGCCCTGTATCAATCCCAAACTAATCCCACTGCCCCGCTCTCTCCCCATAGCACTGTATCAATCCCCAAACTAATCCCACTACCTCGCTCTCTCCCCATAGCCCTGTATAAATCCCAAACTAATCACACTGGCCCGCTCTCCCCCCATAGCCCTGTATCAATCCCAAAACTAATCCCACTGCCCCACTCTCTCCCCATAGTCCTGCATCAACCACAAACTAATCACATTGCCCCGATCTCTCCCGATAGCCCTGTATCAATCCCCAAACTAATCCCACTGACCCGCTCTCTCCCCATAGTCCTGCATCAATCCTAAACTAATCACACTGCCCCGCTCTCACCCCATAGCACTGCATCAATCCCAAACTAATCCCACTGCCCCCGTCTCTCCCCATAGCCCTGTATCAATCCCAAACTAATCACACTGCCCCGCTCTCTCCCCATGGCCCTGTATCAATCCCAAACTAATCCCACTGCCCCGCTCTCTCCCCATAGTCCTGCATCATTCCCAAACTAATCACACTGCCCCGATCTCTCCCGATAGCCCTGTAACAATCCCCAAACTAATCCCACTGCCCCGCTCTCTCCCCATAGCCCTGTATCAATCCCAAACTAATCCCACTGCCCGGCACTCTGCCCATAGCCCTGTATCAATCCCAAGCTAATCCCACTGCCCTGCTCTCTTCCCATAGTACTGCATCAATCCCAAACTAATCCCACTGCCTCGCTCCCCCCTGCATCAATCCCAAACTAATCCCACTGCCCCCGTGTAACGCCATAGCCCTGCATCAATCCCAAACTAATCACACTTCCCCACTCTCTCCCCATAGCCCTGGATCAATCCCCAAAATAATCCCACTGCCCCGCTCACATCCCAAAGCCCTGTATCAGCAGGATCCCTGGCTGATTTCACCTCTCTCTCTAACCCAGGGGTCACTGGACAGTGATCAGTAGCAGGAACCCTGGCTGATTTCACTCTCTCTCTAACCAGGGGTCACTGGGCAGTGATCAGGAGCAGGAACCCAGGCTGATTTCCTTCTCTCTCTAACCCAGGGGTCACTGGACAGTGATCAGGAGCAGGAACCCTGGCTGATTTCCCCTCTCTCTCTAACCCAGGGGTCACTGGACTGTGATCAGGAGCAGGAACCCTGGCTGATTTCCCTCTCTCACTAACCCAGGGGTCACTGGGCAGAGATCAGGAGCAGGAACCCTGGCTGATTTCCCTCTCTCTCTAACCCAGGGATCACTGCACTGTGATCAGGAGCATGAACCCTGGCTGATTACCCCTCTCTCTAACCCAGGGGTCACTGGGCAGTGATCAGGAGCAGGACACCTGGCTGATTTCACCTCTCTCTAACCCAGGGGTCACTGGGCAGTGATCAGGAGCACGAATCCTGGCTGATTTCCCCTCTCTCTCTAACCCAGGGGTCACTGGACTGTGATCAGGAGCAGGAACCCTGGCTGATTTCACTCTCTCTCTAACCCAGGGATCACTGGACAGTGATCAGGAGCAGGAACCCTGGCTGATTTCCCTCTCTCTCTAACCCAGCGGTCACTGTGCAGTGATCAGGAGCAGGAACCCTGGCTGATTTCCCTCTCTCTCTAACCCAGGGATCACTGCACTGTGATCAGGAGCAGGACCCCTGGCTGATTTCCCCTCTCTCTAACCCAGGGATCACTGCACTGTGATCAGCAGCATGAACCCTGGCTGATTTCCCATCTCTCTAACCCAGGGATCTCTGGATACTGATCAGGAGCAGCAACCCTGGCTGATTTCCCCTCTCTAAGCCAGGAGTCACTGGACAGTGATCAGTAGCATGAACGCTGGCTGATTTCCCCTCTCCCTAACCCAGGGTTCACTGGGCAGTGATCAGCAGCATGAACCCTGGCAGATTTCACCTGTCTCTCCAACCCATGGGTCACTGGACTGTGATCAGGAGCAGGAACCCTGGCTGATTTCCCCTCTCTCTAACCCAGGGGTCACTGGACTGTGATCAGGAGCAGGAACCCTGGCTGATTTCACCTCTCTCTCTAACCCAGTGGTCACTGGACAGTGATCAGGAGCAAGAACCCTGGCTGATTTCCCTCTCTCTAACCCAGGGGTCACTGGACAATGATCAGGAGCAGGAACACTGGCTGAGTTCCCCTCTCTCTCTAACCCAGGGGTCACTGGACAGTGATCAGGAGCAGGATCCCTGCTGGTTTCCCCTCTCTCTACCTCAGGGCTCACTGGACAGTGATCAGGAGCAGGAACCCTGGCTGATTTCCCCTCTCTCTAACCCAGGGATCACTGGGCAGTGATCAGGAGCAGGAACCCTGGCTGATTTCTCCTCTCTCTAACCCAGGGTTCACTGGGCAGTGATCAGGAGCAGGAACCCTGGCTGATTTCCCTCTCTCTCTAACCCAGGGGTCACTGGGCAGTGATCAGGAGCGGGAACCCTGGCTGATTTCCCCTCTCTCTAACCCAGGGGTCACTGGACAGTGATCAGGAGCAGGAACCCTGGCTGATTTCCCTCTCTCTCTAACCCAGGGGTCACTGGGCAGTGATCAGGAGTGGGAACCCTGGCTGATTTCCCCTCTCTCTAACCCAGGGGTCACTGGATAGTGATCAGGAGCATGAACCCTGGCCGATTTCCCCTCTCTCTATCCCAGGGGTCACTGTACTGTGATCAGGAGCATAAACCCTGGCTGATTTCCCTGTCTCTCTAACCCAGGGGTCACTGGGCAGTGATCAGGAGCAGGAACCCTGGCTGATTTCCCCTCTCTCTAACCCAGGGATCTCTGGATAGTGATCAGGAGCAGCAACCCAGGCTGATTGCACCTGTCTCTCTAACCCAGGGGTCACTGGACTGTGATCAGGAGCAGGAACCCTGGCTGATTTCCGCTCTCTCTAACCCAGGGGTCACTGGATAGTGATCAGGAGCATGAACCCTGGCTGATTTCCCCTCTCTCTCTAACCCAGGGGTCACTGGACTGTGATCAGGAGCAGGAACCCTGGCTGATTTCACCTCTCTCTCTAACCCAGGGGTCACTGGACAGAGATCAGGAGCACGAGCCCTGACTGATTTCCCATCTCTCTAACCCAGGGGTCACTGGACAGTGATCAGGAGCACGAACCCTGGCTGATTTCCCCTCTATCTCTAACCCAGGCGTCACTGGACAGAGATCAGGGGCACGAACCCTGGCAGATTTCCCATCTCTCTAACCCAGGGGTCACTGGACAGTGGTCAGGAGCAGGAACCCTGGCTGATTTCCCCTCTCTCTAACTCAGGGGTCACTGGACAGTGATCAGGAGCAGGAACCCTGGCTGATTTCCCCTCTCTCTAACCCAGGGGTCACTGGACAGTGATCAGGAGCAGGAACCCTGGCTGATTTCCCCTCTCTCTAACTCAGGGATCACTGGACAGTGATCAGGAGCAGGAACCCTGGCTGATTTCCCCTCTCTCTAACCCAGGGGTCACTGGACAGTGATCAGGATCAGGAACCCTGGCTGAATTCCCCGCTCTCTAACCCAGTGGTCACTGGCCAGTGATCAGGAGCAGGAATCCTGGCTGATTTCTTCCTCTCTCTAACCCAGGAGTCACTGGGCAGTGATCAGGAGCAGGAACCCCGGCTGATTTCCCCCTCTCTCTAAACCAGGGGTCACTGGGCAGTGATCAGGAGCAGGAACCCTGGCTGATTTCCCCTCTCTCTAACCCAGGAGTCACTGGACCGTAATCAGGAGCAGGAATCCTGGCTGATTTCCCCTCTCTCTAACACAGAGGTCACTGGATAGTGATCAGGAGCGGGATAAGCATGGGATTGATCCGGGGCTATGGGGAGTGAGCGTGGCAGTGGGATTAGTTTGTGATTGATACAGGGCTAGAGGAGAGAGCGGGGCAGTGGGATTAGTTTGGGATTGATACATGGCTATGGGGAGAGCGCGGTGCAGTGGGATTAGTTTGGATATAACACAGGGCTATGCGGAAAAGCGGGGCAGTGGGCTTATGTTGGGGATTGATACAGGGCTATGGGGAGAGAGCGGGGCAGTGGGATTTGTTTGGGATTGATACAGGGCTATGGGGAGAAAGCGGGGCAGTGGGATTAGTTTGGATATAACACAGGGCTATGGGGAGAAAGCGGGCAGTGGGATTTGTTTGGATAGAACACAGGGCTATGGGGAGAAGGCGGGCAGTGGGCTTACGTTGGGGATTGATACAGGGCTATCAGGAGAGATAGGGGCAGTTGGATTAGTTTGAGATTGATACAGGGCTATCGGGAGAGAGTGAGGCATTGGGAATATTTTGGGATTGATACAGGGCTATGGGGAGAGAGCGGGGCAGTGGGATTAGTTTGGGATTGATGCAGGACTGTGGGGAGGGACCAGGACAGTGGGATTAGTTTGGGTTTAAGACAGACCTATGGAGAGAGAGTGGGGCAGTAAGATTAGTTTGGGATTGATACAGGGCTATCGGGAGAGATAGAGGCAGTGGGATTAGTTTGAGATTGATACAGGGCTATCGGGAGTGAGAGAGGCATTGGGAATAGTTTGGGATTGATACAGGGCTATGGGGAGAGAGCGGGGCAGTGTGATTCGTTCGGGATTAATACAGGGCTATGGGGAGAGACGGGGGCAATGGGATTAGTTTGGGATTGATGCAGTGCTATCGGGAGAAAGTGGGTCTTTGGGATTAGTTTGGGATTTATACAGGGCTATCGGGAGAGAGCGGGACAGTGTGATTAGTTTGGGATTGATACAGGGCTATCCCGATCTCTCCCGATAGCCCTGTATCAATCCCAAACTATTCCCAATGCCTCACTCTCTCCCAATAGCCCTGCATCAATCTCAAACTAATCCCACTGCCCTGATCTCTCCCGATAGCCCTGTATCAATCCCAAACTAATCCCACTGCCCCGCGCTCTCCCCATAGTCCTGTATCAATCCCAAACTAATCACACTGCCCCGATCTCTCCCGATAGTGCTGCATCAATCCCAAAGTAATGCCACTGCCCCGCGCTCTCGCCACAGCCCTGTATCAATCGCAAACTAATCACACCGCCCCGCTCTCTCCCCATAGCCCTGTATCAATCCCAAACTAATCACACTGCCCCGCTCTCTCCCGATAGCCTTGTATCAATCCCAAACTAATCACACTGCCTCGCTCTACCCCCATAGACCTGAATCAATCCCAAACTTATCCCAGTGCCCCGCTCTCTCCCCGTAGACCTGCATCAGTCCCAAACTAATCCCACTGCCCCGCTCTCACCCCATAGCCGTGTATCAATCCCAAACTAATCACACTGCCCCGCTCTCTCCCCAAAGCCGTGTAACAATCCTAAATTAATCACACTGCCCCGCTCTCAGCCCATAGCACTGCATCAATCCCCAAAGTAATCACGCTGCCTCGCTCTCCCTCCATAGCCCTGTATCAATCCCCAAAGTAATCCCACTGCCCCGAACTCTCCCCATAGCTCTGTATCAATCCCAAACTAATCCCACTGCCCCGCTCTCACCCCACAGCCCTGTATCAATCCCAAACTAATCCCACTGCCCCGCTCTCTCCCCATAGCTCTCTATCAATCCCCAAACTATTCCCACTGCCCCGCTCTCCCCCCATAGCCCTGCATCAATCCCAAACTAATCCCACCTGCTCCGCTCTCTCCCCATAGCCCTGTATCAATCCCAAACTAATCCCACTGCCCCGCTCTCACCCCACAGCCCTGTATCAATCCCAAACTAATCCCACTGCCCCGCTCTCTCCCCATAGCTCTCTATCAATCCCAAACTAATCCCACTGCCCCGCTCTCCCCCCATAGCCCTGCATCAATCCCAAACTAATCCCACCTGCTCCGCTCTCTCCCCATAGCCCTGTATCAATCCCAATCTAATCCCACTGCCCCGCTCTCTCCCCATAGTCCTGTATCAATCCCAAACTAATCCCACTGCCCGGTTCTCTCCCCATAGCCCTGTATCAATCCCAAACTAATCCCACTTCCCCGCTCTCACCCCAAAGCCCTGTATCAATCCCAAGCTATTCACACTGCCCCGCTCTCAACCCAAAGCCCTCCATCAATCCCAAAGTAATCCCACTGCCCCGATCTCTCCCCAAAGCCCTGTATCAATCCCAAACTAATGCCACTGCCCCGCTCACTCCCGATAGCCCTGTATCAATCCCAAACTAATCCCACTGCCCTGAACTCTCCCCATAGCCCTGTATCAATCCCAAACTAATCCCACTGCCCCACTCTCCCCATAACCCTGTATCAATCCCAAACAAATCACACTGCCCCGCTCTCACCCCATAGCCCTGTATCAATCCCAAGCTAATTCCACTGCCCCGCTCTCTCACCATAGCCCTGTATCAAACCCAAACTAATCCCACTGCCCCACTCACATCCCCATAGCCCTGTATCAATCCCCAAACTAAGCCCACTGCCCCACTCACTCCCCATAGCCCTGTATCAATCCCAAACTAATCCCACTGCCCCGCTCACTCCCGATAGCCCTGTATCAATCCCAAACTAATCCCACTGCCCGCTCTCTCCCCATCGCCCTGTACCAATCGCAAACTAATCACAATGCCCCGATCTCTCCTGATAGCCCTGTATCAATCCCAAACTAATCCCACTGCCCCGCGGTCTTCCCATAGCCCTGTATCAATCCCCAAACTAATCCCACTGCCCTGCTCTCTCCCCATAGCCGTGTATCAATGTCAAACTAATCTCACTGCCCCGCTATCTCCCCATAGCTCTGTATCAAACCCAAACTAATCCCACTGCCCCGCTCTCTCCCCATAGCCCTGTATCAATCGCAAAACAATCCCGCTGCCACGCTCTCTCCCCATAGTCCTGTATCAATCCCCAAACAAATCACACTGCCCCGCTCTCTTCCCATAGTCCTGCATCAATCCTGAATTAATCACACTGCCCCGCTCTCACCCCATAGCCATGCATCATTCCCAAACTAATCCTACTGCCGCGCTCTCACCCCATAGCCCTGCATCAATCCCAAACTAATCCCACTGCCCCGCTCTCTCCCCATAGTCCTGTATCAATCCCAAACTAATCACCCTGCCCCGCTCTCACCCCATAGATCTGTATCAATCCCCAAACTAATCCCACTGCCCCGCTCTCTGCCCATAGAACTGTATCAATCCCAAACTAGTCCCACTGACCCGCTCTCTCCACATAGACCTGTATCAATCGCAAACTAATCCCAATGCCCCGTACTCTCCCCATAGCCCTGTATGAATCTCAAACTAATCACACTACCCCAATCTCTCCCGATAGCCCTGTATCAATACCAAACTAATCCCACTGTCCCGCTCTCTCCCGATAGCCCTGTATCAATCCCAAGCTAATCCCAAAGACCCGCTTTCTCCCAATAGCCCTGTATCAATTGCAAACTAATCCCACTTTCCCACTCTCTCCCCATAGCCCTGTATCAATCCCAAACTAATCACACTGCTCCGATATCTCCCGATTGCCCTGCATCAATCCCAAACTATTCCCAAGGCCTTGCTCTCTCCCGATAGCCCTGTATCATTCACAAACTAATCCCACTGCCACGTTCTCTCCCCATCGCCCTGGGAGTGTTTGATGGGACAGTGTAGAGGGAGCATTACACTATATCTAACCCGTGCTGTACCTGCCTTGGGTGTGTTTGATGGGACAGTGTAGAGGGAGCTTTACTCTGTATCTAACACATGCTGTACCTGCCCTGGGAGTGTTTGATGGGACAGTGTAGAGGGAGCTTTACTGTGTATCTAACCCCGTGCTGTACCTGCCCTGGGAGTGTTTGATGGGACAGTGTAGAGGGAGCTTTACTCTGTATCTAACCCGCGCTGTACCTGCCCTGGGAGTGTTTGATGGGGACAGTGTAGAGGGAGCTTTACTCTGTATCTAACCCCGTGCTGTACCTGCCCTGGGATTATTTGATGGGACAGTGTAGAGGGAGCTTTACTCTGTATCTAACCCGTGCGGTACCTGCCCTGGGAGTGTTTGATGGGACAGTGTAGAGGGAGCTTTACCCTGTATCTAATCCCGTGCTGTACCTGCTCTGGGAGTGTTTGATGGGACAGTGTAGAGGGAGCTTTACTCTGTATCTAACCCCGTGCTGTACCTGCCTTGGGAGTGTTTGATGGGACAGTGTAGAGGGAGCTTTACTCTGTATCTAACCCCGTGCGGTACCTGCCCTGGGAGTGTTTGATGGGACAGTGTAGAGGGAGCTTTACTCTGTATCTAACCCCGTGCGGTACCTGCCTTGGGAGTGTTTGATGGGACAGTGTAGAGGGAGCTTTACTCTGTATCTAACTCCGTGCGGTACCTGCCTTGGGAGTGTTTGATGGGACAGTGTAGAGGGAGCTTTACTCTGTATCTAACCCGTGCTGTACCTGCCCTGGGAGTGTTTGATGGGACAGTGTAGAGGGAGCTTTACTCTGTATCTAACCCGTGCTGTACCTGCCCTGGGAGTGTTTGATGGGACAGTGTAGAGGGAGCTTTACACTGTATCTATGGAGAGAGCGCAGGGCAGTGGGATTAGATTGGGATTGATACAGGGCTATGGGGAGAGAGCAGGGCAGGGGGATTAGTTTGGGATTGATACAGGGATATGGGGAGTGAGCGGGGCAATGTGATTAACAAGAGAAAATGCTGGAAAAACTCAGCAGTTCTGGCAACTTCCGTGGACAGAAATTTGAGTTGACGTTTCGGGTCGAACCTTTCATCAAAACTGGAACGAAAAGATGGATCGGAGGCAGGGCTGCGATTGGACAATAGAATAAAAGAAACAAAAGAAGTAAAAAAGAGACAATGAAAGGTGTTAGAAGCTAGACGAGATGTTAATAGGCTGAGATTGGGTGTAAAGTGTACTGGCAGGGCAAGGGTTAGCTGCCAGGTGTGAGAGCGAAACAAAAGGAAAGGGGGGGGGGGTGGGGGAAAGGAGTGGAAAAATTACAAGAAAAAATGAAATTGGGGCCGAGGTTATGATCTGAAATTGTTGAATTCAATATCGAGTCCGGAAGGCTGCAGAGTGCCTAATCGGAAGATGAGGTGCTCTTCCTCGAGTTTACGTGTGTGATTAGTGTGGGGATTGATACAGGGCTATGGGGAGAGAGCGGGGCAGTGGGATTAGTTTGGGATTGATGCAGGACTATGGGGAGAGAGCGGGGCAGTGGGATTCGTTTGGGATTGATACAGGGCTTTGGGTTGAGAGCGGGGCAGTGGGATTAGTTTGGGGATTGATACAGGGCTTTGGGGTGAGAGCGGGGCAGTGGGATTAGTTTGGGATTGATACAGGGCTATGGGGAGAGAGCGGGGCAGTGGGATTAGTTAGGGGATTGATACAGGGCTATGGGGAGAGAGCGGGGCAGTGGGATTAGTTAGGGGATTGATACAGGGCTATGGGGAGAGAGCGGGGCAATGGGATTAGTTTGGGGATTGATACAGGGCTATGGGGAGAGAGCGGGGCAGTGGGATTAGTTTGGGATTGATACAGGGCTATGGGGAGAGAGCGGGGCAGTGGGATTAGTTAGGGGATTGATACAGGGCTATGGGGAGAGAGCGGGGCGTTGGGATTAGTTAGGGGATTGATACAGGGCTATGGGTTGATAGCGGGGCAGTGGGATTAGTTAGAGAATTGATACAGGGCTTTGGGGTGAGAGCGGGGCGTTGGGATTAGTTTGGGATTGATGCAGGACTATGGCGAGAGAGCGGGGCAGTGGGATACGTTTGGCATTGATGTAGGGCTATGGGGAGAGAGCGGGGCAGTGGGATTAGTTTGTGATTGCTACAGGGCTATCGGGAGAGAGCTGGGCAGTGGGATTACTTTGGGGATTGATACAGGGTTATCAGGAGAGAGCGGGGCAGTGTGATTAGTTTAGGATTGATACATGTATATGGGGAGAGAGCGGGGCAGAGAGAGAGAGGGACAGAGAGAGAGAGAGGGACAGAGAGAGAGATGGACAGAGAGAGAGGGACAGAGAGAGAGAGAGAGAGGGACAGAGAGAGAGAGAGAGAGGGACAGAGAGAGAGAGGGACAGAGAGAGAGAGGGACAGAGAGAGAGAGACAGAGAGGGAGAGGGACAGAGAGGGGGACAGAGAGAGAGGGGGACAGAGAGAGAGAGGGACAGAGAGAGAGAGGGACAGAGAGAGAGAGAGAGAGGGAGAGAGAGGGACAGAGAGAGAGGGACAGAGAGAGAGGGACAGAGAGAGAGGGACAGAGAGAGAGAGGGACAGAGAGAGAGGGGGACAGAGAGAGGGGGGGACAGAGAGAGAGAGGGATAGAGTGAGAGGGACAGAGCGAGAGAGGGACAGAGAGAGAGGGACAGAGAGAGAGAGGGACAGAGAGAGAGAGACAGAGAGAGAGGGGGACAGAGAGAGAGGGACAGAGAGAGAGAGGGACAGAGAGAGATAGACAGAGAGAGAGAGGGACAGAGCGAGAGGGACAGAGAGAGGGACAGAGAGAGAGAGGCAGAGAGAGAGGGACAGAGAGAGAGGGACAGAGAGAGAGGGAGAGAGAGAGAGGGACAGAGAGAGAGGGACAGAGAGAGAGAGACAGAGAGAGAGAGGGACAGAGAGAGAGGGACAGTGAGAGAGTGACAGAGAGAGAGGGGGACAGAAAGACAGAGGGACAGAGAGGGAGAGGGACAGAGAGAGAGGGACAGAGAGAGAGAGGGACAGAGCGAGAGGGACAGAGAGAGAGAGGGACAGAGAGAGAGAGACAGAGACAGAGCAAGGAATTGGATGATCTGTCAAAATTGAGATTAGTCCTAGGAGAAGGAGACAGACCATACCTTGGGGCTAAATATGTAACAACATGTCACAACCTGAGGACTGTTTAAAAGTAAGACTGTTTAAAATTAATATTGAACGTACCAAATGAAGTAGAAAGACTGTTTAAAATTAATATTGTTTAAAAGTAATATTGTATATACCCAACAAATGTCAAATCGATTGACACTTACAGAATGTTGGAAAACTGTACCTTTTTGCTATGTAAGCTTTGGCAATATGGTTCTCTGTAAACTTTCATGCCAATAAAGCATTTGAACTGAACTGAACTGAGTGAGAGGGACAGAGAGAGAGAGGGACAGAGAGAGAGGGGGACAGAGAGAGAGAGGGACATATAGAGAGGGACAGAGAGAAAGAGACAGAGAGAGAGAGGGACAGAGAGAGAGGGACAGAGAGAGAGAGGGACAGAGAGAGAGGGACAGAGAGAGAGGGACAGAGAGAGAGAGGGACAGAGAGAGAGAGAGAGGCAGAGAGAGAGAGAGACAGAGAGAGAGGGACAGAGAGAGAGGGACAGAGAGAGAGAGGGACAGAGAGAGAGGGACAGAGAGGGACAAAATAATAGGGTAGTAATAGTGGGGGATTTCAACTTCCCCAATATAAATTGGGATAGTCAGAGTGTGAAAGGCTTGGAGGGTGCAGAATTCTTAAAGTGCATCCAGGAAAGCTTTTTGAGCCAACATGTAGAAAGTCCTACAAGAGAGGGGGCGGTACTGGACCTAATTCTAGGGAATGTAGCCGGGCAGGTGGTGGAAGTGTCAGTAGGAGAGCATTTTGGCGACAGTGACCACAATTCGGTGAAATTTAAGGTGGTCATGGAAAAAGACAAAGACGGCCCGGAAATCAGGGTTCTAAATTGGGGGAAGGCCGATTTTAATAAGATAAGACAGGATCTGGCAAAAGTGGACTGGGAGCAGCTACTTATAGGAAAATCCACATCAAAGCAGTGGGAGACTTTCAGAAGGGAAATAGAGAGAGTACAACGCCAACATGTTCCTGTAAAGGTCAAGGGTGGGACCAACAAGCAAAGGGAACCTTGGATGACAAGGGAGATACAAAAATGCATTAGGAAAAAAAGGGGGGCTATTGGCAGTTACAAAAGACAAAAGACGGTGGAAGCCCTAGAGGAGTATAAGAGGTGCAGGGGCATACTTAAAAAGGAAATTAGGAGGGCGAGGAGGGGCCATGAAATAACACTGGCGAGCAAAATAAAGGAAAATCCTAAGATGTTTTATAAGTATATTAAGGGCAAGAGGATAACCAGGGAAAGGGTAGGGCCCATTAGGGACCAAAGTGGCAAGCTGTGTGTAGAGCCAGATGAAGTAGGTGGGGTTTTAAATGAATTTTTTGCCTCAGTGTTCACTATGGAGAAAGACGATGTAGACATAGAAGTCGGGCAAGGGGACTGTGACATACTTGAACATATTAGCATCGAGAGGGAGGAGGTACTAGCGGTTTTAGCAGGCCAAAAAGTGGATAAATCCCCAGGCCCGGCCGAGATGTATCCCAGGCTGTTGTGTGAGGCAAAGGAGGAGATTGCAGGGGCTCTGACACAAATTTTCAGAACCTCTCTGACCACAGGGGATGTACCAGAGGACTGGAGAACAGCTAACGTAGCACCATTATTCAAGAAGGGTAGCAGGGATAAACCAGGGAATTACAGGCCAGTGAGCCTAACATCTGTGGTAGGGAAATTATTGGAAAAAATTCTGAGGGACAAAATTAGTCTCCACTTGGAGAGGCAAGGATTAATCGGGGATAGTCAGCATGGCTTTGTCAAGGGTAAATCATGTCTGACCAATCTGATTGAATTTTTCGAGGGGGTGACTAGGTGTGTGGATGAGGGAAATGCTGTGGATGTGGTTTACATGGACTTCAGTAAAGCTTTTGACAAGGTCCCGCATAGGAGACTGGTCAAGAAGGTAAGAGCCCATGGGATCCAGGGTGCCTTGGCGCGTTGGATCCTAAACTGGCTGAGTGGCAGGAGGCAGAGGGTGGTGGTCGAAGGTTGCTTTTGTGACTGGAAGCCTGTGTCCAGTGGGGTACCTCAGGGATCGGTGCTGCGTCCCTTATTGTTTGTGATCTACATTAATGATTTGGATGAGAATGTAAAGGGTATGATCAGTAAGTTCGCGGATGACACGAAAATTGGTGGGGTAGTAAATTGCGAGGAGGAAAGCCTTAGGCTACAGGACGATATTAACGGGTTGGTCAGATGGGCGGAAAAGTGGCAAATGGAATTTAACCCGGAAAAGTGCGAGGTGATGCATTTTGGACGGACAAATAAGGTAAGGGAATACACAATGAGTGGTAGGACCCTAGGAAGTACAGAGGGTCAGAGGGACCTTGGTGTACATGTACATAGATCCCTGAAGGCAGCGGAACAGGTAGATAAGGTGGTTAAAAAGGCTTATGGGATACTTGCCTTCATTAGCAGAGGCATAGAATATAAGAGCAGGGAGGTTATGATGGAGCTGTACAAAATGCTGGTGAGGCCACAGCTGGAGTACTGTGTGCAGTTCTGGTCGCCTCACTATAGGAAGGATGTGATTGCTTTGGAGAGGGTGCAGAGAAGATTCACCAGGATGTTACCTGGGATGGAGCGCCTCAGCTATGAAGAAAGACTCAACAGGCTGGGGTTGTTTTCCTTGGAGCAAAGGAGGCTGAGGGGGGAACTGATTGAGGTGTACAAAATGATGAGGGGCATCGATAGGGTAGATAAAGAGGAACTTTTCCCCTTAGTAGGGGGGTCAATAACAAGGGGGCACAGATTCAGGGTAAGGGGCAGGAGATTTAGGGGGGATTTGAGGAGGAACTTTTTCACCCAGAGGGTGGTTGGAATCTGGAACTCACTGCCTGAAAGGGTGGTAGAGGCAGGAACCCTCACAACATTCAAGAAGCATTTGGATGAGCACTTGAAATGCCATTGCATACAAGGCTATGGATCAAATGCTGGAAAATGGGATTAGACTGGACAGGGAGGGATGGGCGGCGCAGACACGATGGGCCGAAGGGCCTCTTTCTGTGCTGTAAAACTCTATGACTCTATGACTGAGAGAGAGAGACAGAGAGAGAGAGAGAGAGAGAGAGAGCGGGACAAAGAGAGAGGGACAGAGAGAGAGAGGGACAGAGAGAGAGGGACAGAGAGAGAGGGACAGTGAGAGAGTGACAGAGAGAGAGAGGGACAGAGAGAGAGAGGGACAGAGAGAGAGACAGAGAGAGAGAGAGGTACAGAGAGAGAGGGACAGAGAGAGAGAGAGACAGAGAGAGAGAGAGACAGAGAGAGAGGGACAGAGAGAGAGAGACAGAGAGAGAGGGACAGAGAGAGAGGGACAGAGAGAGGGGGACAGAGAGAGGGGGACAGAGAGAGAGAGGGACAGAGAGAGAGGGACAGAGAGAGAGGGACAGAGAGAGAAGGACAGAGAGAGAGGGACAGAGAGAGATGGAAAATCAGCCAGGGTTCCTGCTCCTGATCATTGTCCAGTGACCCCTGGGTTAGAGAGAGGGGAAATCAGACAGGGTTCGTGCTCCTGATCACTGTCCAGTGAATCCTGGGTTAGAGAGAGAGGTGAAATCAGCCAGGGTTCCTGCTCCTGATCACAGTCCAGTGACCCCTGGGTTAGAGAGAGAGGCGAAATCAGCCAGGGTTCCTGCTCCTGATCACAGTCCATTGACCCCTGAGTTAGAGAGAGAGGGGAAACCAGCCAGGGTTCCTGCTCCTGATCACAGTCCAGTGAACCCTGGGTTAGAGAGAGGAGAAATCAGCCAGGGTTCCTGCTCCTGATCACTGCCCAGTGACCCCTGAGTTAGAGACAGGAGGAAATCAGCCAGGGTTCCTGCTCCTGATCACTGCCCAGTGACCCCTGGGTTAGAGAGAGAGGGAAATCAGCCAGGGTTCCTGCTCCTGATCACTATCCAGTGAACCCTGGGTTAGAGAGAGAGGGGAAATCAGCCAGGGTTCATGCTCCTGATCACTATCCAGTGACCCCTGGGTTAGAGAGAGGGGAAATCAGCCAGGGTTCCTGCTCCTGATCACTGCCCAGTGACCCCTGGGTTAGAGAGAGAGGGAAAATCAGCCAGGGTTCCTGCTCCTGATCACAGTCTAGTGACCCCTGGGTTAGAGAGACAGGTGAAATCAGCCAGTGTTCATGCTCCTGATCACTATCCAATGACCCCTGGGTTAGAGAGAGGGGAAATCAGCCAGGGTTCCTGCTCCTGATCACTGTCCAGTGACCCCTGGGTTAGAGAGAGGGGAAATCAGCCCGGGTTCCAGCTCCTGATCACTATCCAGTGACCTAGAGAGAGGGGGAACCATCCAAGGTTCATTCTCCTGATCATTGTCCAGTGACCCCTGGGTTAGAGAGAGGGGAAATCAGCCAGGGTTCGTGCTCCTGATCTCTGTCCAGTGACCCCTGGGTTAGAGAGAGTGGAAATCAGCCAGGGTTCCTGCTCCTGATCATTGTCCAGTGACCCCTGGGTTAGAGAGAGGGGAAATCAGCCAGGGTTCGTGCTCCTGATCTCTGTCCAGTGACCCCTGGGTTAGAGAGAGGGGAAATCAGCCAGGGTTCCTGCTCCTGATCATTGTCCAGTGACCCCTGGGTTAGAGAGAGGGGAAATCAGCCAGGGTTCCTGCTCCTGATCACTGCCCAGTGACCCCTGGCTTAGAGAGAGGTGAAAATCAGCCAGGGTTCCTGCTCCTGATCATTGTCCAGTGATCCCTGTGTTAGAGAGAGAGGGAAATCAGCCAGGGTTATTTAAATCATGTTGCGAGAAAGGGAAATAGTTTGTCCCTCCGTTTGTACCTCAGAGTCTTAGAGACGGAAGGGACGGCAACAGAAAAAGAGGAAACAACATCTCCAAAAACTGATCCCAACTCATCGCCAAGGCCGGGGATAGATAACCTCGCCGCCTTCTTAGGAAGTTTAACCACTTTATTCACTCTCTGATTGGAGCTCCATTTGGAATTAGACTTCATTTTGTCGGATGTTTAACGACAGCATTGAAGGGGGAAGGAGAAACTTGGAGCAACTTCTTCTGTCAAAGCTGCAGTGAGACTTGAAAGAATTTAAAGATTTTTAATGAACTTTTCACCAAAAATGTGTGTAAAAAACACTTTTCCCCCCTAAGTTTCGAACATGATTTTGGAAGAGACTGAAGGAAAAGCCAATTTTCCCCTCACCTAAACAAGTTTCAACCAGGTCTTGAAGTCCAAACGCTTTTAAAGAGCTCTGAAATGGTTAAAATGTTTTCAAATTGAAATATCTCAAGATTTGATTTTGAGTGATTGACTGAAGTGAGTAGCTTTACACAAACATGCAACCATGGTGTTGAGGAGGGGGAAGGTAGGGGAGGATTTGTAGGAGTTACATATTACTTTTTAATGACTTTTTAAAAATATACCATTAAGACATTTAGGAAGAGAACCAAGAAAGGGGAAAAACACAAACCATTTTATAATGTCTGTCGTTCGATAGTCCTAACAAGTCGCAGGAATAACGTAAATATAGATTTCCTCTTAAACATTTAGTGGAGTGTTAATTGAAGCAAGAGTTATGTAATGATGTAAAAAATTGCAGGAAGCTACTTTAGAAGAAACCACTCTTTGTTTATTGAGAGAGACACAGAAAATACTTTGATTGAAGTGATAACGTACAATTCGATTTGGTTTGAATGTTTGAAATAGGAGATTAAAATTTGTGAGTATAATGACGTTTGTTTCCTGCTTTTAATTGCGAAGTACCTAAAATAATTCAACACTCCTTGTGACAAGAGCAGGGATTAATATTGTGGAGAATGTTTGAGAGAAAAACATTTGAAGTGAAATTGGTAAATTATAAAGCTTTACGTCAACATATCAGTAAACATTTGCAAGTCAGTCTGACTGGTTTTGCTGTCCAGGAAGAAGAACAAGTGTTTATTTCTGTTAAGTCATAGCTTTGCCTGCTTTTTGTTTATAATTCAGTGACACAAATTGTGTGTATATTTGTAAATTGTAAAATAACAGCAATAAATCACATTTCTGTGACATTCTTTCTGTCTTAAACGATTCAATTTGTGGCTCGGAATCTGGGAGCTTCTTTACCTGAAAGATTTGAATGGTTAAAGTTGATCTCAGCTATCAAAAGCTGTTTGCGACATTCCTGCATTGTGGAACAGTATGATGTCTTTGCAGAGATAGGAATTCGCATTGTTGAATGGAGGTTTTTCTGATCTGTTGCATCCTGTGTAGATCAGAAACAGGTAAAGGTGTTCATAGTAAACAGCCCAAGACAATGCTTAAACAATGTCTGGCCAATGTCAGAGACTTCAAGCACAGGACATGTGGAATTTACAAAACCCCAGAGCCCTGTATCAATCCCAAACGAATCACACTGCCCCGATCTCTCCCGCTAGCCCTGTATCAATCCCAAACTATTCCCAATGTCTCGCTCTCTCCCGATAGCCCTGTATCAATCTGAAACTAATCCCACTGCCTCGTTCTCTCCCGATAGCCCTGTATCAATCCCAATCCAATGACACTGCCTCGCTCTCTCCCGATAGCCCTGTATCAATCACCAAAACAATCCCACTGCCCAGCTCTCTCCCCATAGTCCTGCATCAATCCCAAACTAATCCCACTGCCCCCGTCTCTCCCCAAAGCCCTGTATCAATCCCTAACTAATCACACGGCCCCGCTCTCTCCCCATAGCCCTGCATCAATCGCAAACTAATACCACTGCCCCGCTCTTTCCCCATAGCCCTGTATCAATCCCCAAACTAATCCCACTGCCCCGCTCTCTCCCCATAGCCCTGTATCAATCCCAAACTAATCACACTGCCCCGATCTCTCCCAATAGCCCTGTATCAATCCCAAACTATTCCCAATGCCTCGCTCTCCCGATAGCCCTGTTTCAATCTCAAACTAATCCCACTGCCCCGATCTCTCCCCGCAGCCGTGTATCCATCCCTAAACTATTCTCACTGCTCCGCTCTCTCCCCATAGCCCTGTATCAATCCTAAACTATTCCCACTGTCCCGCTCTCTCCCAATAGCCCTGTATCAATCGCAAACTAATCCCACAGCCCCGCTCTCTCCCCATAGCCCTGTATCAATCCCAAACTAATCCCACTGCCCCGCATTTTCCCCATAGCCCTGTATCAATCCCCAAACTAATCACACTGCCCCGCTCTCTCCCCAAAGCCATGTTTCAATCCCCAAACTAATCCCACTGCCCCGCTCTCTCCCCATAGCCCTGTATCAATCCCCAAACTAATCCCACTGCCCCGCTCTCCCCCCATAGCCCTACATCAATTCTAAACTAATCCCACTGCCCCGCTCTCTTCCCATAGTCCTGCATCAATCCCAAACTAATCACACTGCCCCACTCTCTCCCCATAGCCCTGTATCAATCCCCAAAACTAATCCCACAACCCCGCTCTCACCCCATAGCCCTTTATCAGTCCCAAACTAATCACACTGCCCCGATCTCTCCCGATAGCCCTGTATCAATCCCAAACTATTCCCAATGCTTCGCTCGCTCCCGATAACCCTGTATCAATCTCAAACTAATCAGAATGCCCTGCTCTCACCCTATAGCCCTGTATCAATCCCCATCTAATCCCACTGCCCCTCTCTCTCCCCATAGCCTAGAATCAATCCCCAAACTAATCCCACTGCCCCGCTCACTCCCCATAGCTCTGTATCAATCCCAAACTAATCCCACTGCCCCGCTCACTCCCGAGAGCCCTGTATCAATCGCAAACTAATCCCACCATCCTGCTCTCTCCCGGTAGCCCTGTATCAATGCCAAACGAATCACACTGCCCCGCTCTCAACCCATAGCCCTGTATCAATCCCCAAACTAATCCCACTGCCCCGCTCTCAACCCATAGCCCTGTATCAATCCCCAAACTAATCCCACTGCCCCGATCTCTCCCGATAGCCCTGAATCAATCCCAACCTAATCCCACTGCCCCGCTCTCTACCCATAGTCCTGCATCAATCCCAAACTATTCACACTTCCCCGCTCTCTCCCCATGGCCCTGTATCAATCCCAACCTAATCCCACTGCCCCGCTCTCTCCCCATAGTCCTGTAACAATCCCAAACTAACCCCACTGCCCCGCTCTCTACCCATAGTCCTGCATCATTCCCAAACTAATCACACTGCCTCAATCTCTCCCGATAGCCCTGTAACTATCCCCAAACTAATCCCACTGCCCCGCTCTCTCCCCATAGCCCTGTATCAATCCCAAACTAATCCCACTGCCTGGCACTCTCCCCATAGCCCTGTATCAATCCCAAGCTAATCCCACTGCCCTGCTCACTTCCCATAGAACTGCATCAATCCCAAACTAATCCCACTGCCTCGCTCCCCCCTGCATCAATCCCAAACTAATCCCACTGCCCCCGTGTCTCCCCATAGCCCTGTATCAATCCCAAACTAATCACACTTCCCCGCTCTTTCCCATAGCCCTTTATCAATCCCCAAACTAATCCCACTGCCCCGCTCTCACCCCAAAGCCCTGTATCAGCAGGAACCCTGGCTGATTTCACCTCTCTCTCTAACCCAGGCGTCACTGGACAGTGATCAGGAGCACGAACCCTGGCTGATTTCCCCTCTCTCTCTAACCCAGGGTTCACTGGACTGTGATGAGGAGCAGCAACCCTGGCTGATTTCACTCTCTCTCTAACCCAGGGGTCACTGGACAGTGATCAGGAGCAGGAACCCTGGCTGATTTCCCCTCTCTCTCTAACCCAGGGGTCACTGGACTGTGATCAGTAGCAGGAACCCTGGCTGATTTCCCTCTCTCTCTAACCCAGGGGTCACTGTGCAGTGATCAGGAGCAGGAACCCTGGCTGATTTCCCTCTCTCTCTTACCCAGGGATCTCTGCACTGTGATCAGGAGCATGAACCCTGACTGATTTCCCCTCTCCCAAACCCAGGGGTCACTGGGCAGTGATCAGGAGCAGGAACCCTGACTGATTTCTCCTCTCTCTAACCCAGGGGTCACTGGGCAGTGATCAGGAGCAGGAACCCAGGCTGATTTCCCCTCTCTCTAACCCAGGGTTCACTGGGCAGTGATCAGGAGCAGGAACCCTGGCTGATTTCCCCTCTCTCTAACCCAGGGGTCACTGGATAGTGATCAGGAGCATCAACCCTGGCTGATTTACCCTCTCTCTAACCCAGGGGTTTGATTCAGGGCTATGGGGGGAGAGCAGGGCAGTGGGATTAGTTTGGGATCAAGACAGAGCTATGGGGGGAAAGCGAGGCAGTGGGATTAGTTTGGGATTGATACAGGGCTATGGGGAGATAGCGGGGCAGTGGGATTAGATTGGGGATTGATACAGGGCTATGGGGAGTCAGCAGGGCAGTGGGATTAGTTTGGTGATTGATACAGGGCTATGGGGAGAGAGCAGGGCAGTGGGATTAGTTTGGGGATTGATACAGGGCTATGCGGAGAGAGCGGGGCAGTGGGATTAGTTTGGGAATTGATACAGGGCTATGGGGAGAGAGCTGGGCAGTGGGATTAGTTTGGGGATTGAAACAGGGCTATGGGGAGAGAGCGGGGCATTGGGATTAGTTTGGTATTGATACAGGACTATGGGGAGAGAGTGGGGCTTTGGGATTAGTTTTGGATTGATGCAGGGCTATCGGGAGTGAGCGGGGCACTGGGATTAGTTTGGGATTGATACAGGGCTATGGGGAGCGAGCGGGCAGTGGGATTAGTTTGCGGATTGATACTAGGGCTATGGGGAGAGAGCGGGGCAGTGGGATTTGTTTGGGGCTTCATACAGGGCTATGGGGAGAGAGTGGGGCAGTTTGATTAGTTTGGGGATTGATACAGGGCTATGGGGTGAGTGGGGCAGTGGGATTAGTTTGGGATTGATACAGGGCTATCGGGAGAGATCGGGGCAGTGGGATTAGTTTGAGATTGATACAGGGCTATGGGGAGAGAGTGGGGCAGTGGGATTAGTTTGGGATTTGATACCGTGCTGTGGGGTGAGAGCGGGGCAGTGTGATTTGTTTGGGATTGATACAGGGCTATGGGGAGAGTGCGGGGCAGTGGGATTAGTTTGGGATTGATACAGAGCTATCAGGAGAGAGCGGGGCAGTGGGATTAGTTTGGGGATTGATACAGGGCTATGGGGAGAGAGCGGGGCAGTTTGTTTAGTTTGGGATTGATATAGGGCAATCGGAGAGAGCGGGGCAGTGGGATTAGTTTGGGGATTGATACAGGGCTATGGGGAGAGCGCGGGGCAGTGGGCTTAGTTTGGGGATTGATACAGGGCTATGGGGTGAGAGCAGGGCAGTCTGATTAGTTTGGGATTGATACAGGGTTATCAGGAGCGAGCGAAGCATTGGGAATAGTTTGGGATTGATACAGGGCTATCGGGAGAGATCGGGGCAGTGTGATTAGTTTGGGATTGATACAGGGATATGGGGAGAGAGCGGGGCAGTGGGATTAGTTTGGGATTGATGCAGGGCTATTGGGAGAGAGCAGGGCAGTGAGATTAGTTTGGGATTGATACAGGGCTATCGGGAGTGAGCGGGGCAGTGTGATTAATACAGGGCTATGGGGAGTGAGCGGGGCAGTGGATTATTTTGGGGATTGATACAGGG
Organism: Somniosus microcephalus; assembly: GCF_052327205.1. Lineage (NCBI taxonomy): Eukaryota > Metazoa > Chordata > Chondrichthyes > Squaliformes > Somniosidae > Somniosus > Somniosus microcephalus. Next base: position 15,652,891 of record NW_028225184.1, read on the forward strand.
CTATGGGGAGTGAGCGGGTCAGTGGGATTAGATTGGGATTGATACAGGGCTATGGGGAGAGAGCAGGGCAGGGGGATTAGTTTGGGATTGATACAGCGATATGGGGAGTGAGCGGGGCAGTGTGATTAACAACAGAAAATGCTGGAAAAACGCAGCAGTTCAGGCAACATCCGTGGACATAAATTTGAGTTGACGTTTCGGGTCGAACCTTTCTTCAAAACTGGATAGAAAAGATGGATCGGAGGCAGGGCTGCGATCGGACAATAGAAAAAAAGAAACAAAAGAGGGACAGAGAGAGAGGGACAGAGAGAGAGAGGGACAGAGAGAGAGAGAGACAGAGAGAGAGAGGGACAGAGAGACAGAGAGAGGGACAGAGAGAGAGACAGAGAGAGAGAGGGACAGAGAGAGAGAGAGAGAGACAGAGAGAGAGAGAGAGAGAGAGAGAGAGAGAGGGAACAGAGAGAGAGAGAGGGACAGAGAGAGAGAGAGGGACAGAGAGAGAGAGAGGGACAGAGAGAGAGAGAAGGGACAGAGA